>NW_026057577.1:28101056-28457765 GCF_023721935.1 Panthera uncia | reverse complement strand
TTTTTGGGGACAGAGAGAGAGACAGAGCATGAACGGGGGAGGGGCAGAGAGAGAGGGAGACACAGAATTGGAAACAGGCTCCAGGCTCCGAGCCATCAGCCCAGAGCCTGACGCGGGGCTCGAACTCACGGACCGCGAGATCGTGACCTGGCTGAAGTCGGACGCTTAACCGACTGCGCCACCCAGGCGCCCTCTTTATTTTTGTCTTAACATTGCGTTTGATTCATTTAGGTTATTGTATGTAGCATATAGCACCGAGTCTGTGCATTGCATGGTTGGAATTTACCACCACGTGGTTATCCATTCTGCTCTTGAGAGATTTAAGTTGTTTGCAATTTGAGGCTCCTACCAATATTCCTGCTATGAAAGTACATGCCTTTTGGTGCACACATGTTGTATTGTCTTGGGAGTATACTTTTAAGTGGAATTGTGGTATCATAGGGTATTCATAGGTTCAGCTTTAGTAGAGAGTGCCAAATAGTTTTCCCGAGTGGTGGTGAAAGTGAGCATTCCCATTGCAGCAAATGGGGATTCCAGTTCTACATTCTTGCCAAGGCAGGCTGTTTTGAGAGTTAAATTTTAGCCAGTCTGATGGCTGTGCATTGTCTTCATGACCATTTAGCTTTCGCATATGCTGAAACAAATTTTGGCCCTTTGGATAGTTCCTTTTGTGCTAGTGTTTTAGGCAGTTTGAAAAATGTGGATTATCTATCTCTTTTAAATGCCTTACAGTACATATTTATTATGGATATGAATTCTTTTTTTATTGAGATATAATTGGCATTTAATATCATATTAATATCAGGTGTACAACATGATGATTTGATATTTGTATATATTGCAAATGATCACTACAGTAAGTCCAGTTAACATCTGTCACCATATGTAATTATCAAGTTTTTTTTCTTAGGAGAGCTTCTCAAGTCGGCTTTGTTAGCAACTTCCAAATATGCAGTACGGTATTAAAAACTATAGCCACCGTGCGGTGTATTACATCCCCGTGACTTTGGTTTTTTTATCACTGGAAGTCTGTACCTCTTGACAAGCTTCACCCATTTCATCCCCCCCCCCCACCTCTGTCAACCATCGGTCTGTTCTCTGTATTTGTAAACTCGGATTTTTTTTCTTTTTTGCGATTCCACACATAAGTGAGAACATAGAGTTACTTGTCTTTCTCTGTCTTGATTTATTTCGCTTAGTATAATGCCCTCCAGGTCACATCCTTCTTTTTCAGTGATAACACTCTATTTTGTATATGTGTGTATATATAAAATACATGAGGAGATAATGTATAATAGGATACATAACATATCTAATAGGACGTACTATATGTAAGGACATATATATCAGGATATAAAATATGTTAGTATATATAATATATAAGTATCTTTATCAAATTTTCACATTGTCTTTAGCCATGTTTTCATTGATGGATACTCAGGTTATTTTCATTACTTGGCTATTATACATAATGCTGCAGTAACCCTGCAGGTGCACATATATTCTTGAGTTGGTGTTTTTTCTTTAGAAGTAAAAATTGTTGGATCATATGGTAGTTCTATTTAATTTTCTGAGGAACCTCCATAATGTTTCCCATGGTGGCTGCACCAATTTACATTTCAAACCACAGTGCACAAGGAACTCCCCTTTCTCCATGTCCTTACCAGCACTTAACTATTTCTTATATTTTGATAATAGCCTAACACGTGTGAGGCGATAGATACCTCACTGTGGATTGGATTTGCATGTATCTGGTGTGAGTTATATTGAGCACCTTTTCACATACTTGTTGGCTGTCTGTATGTCTTCTTTGGAAGAGTGTGTATTCAGATTCTCTGACCACTTTTTTTTTTAAGTTTTTACTTAAATTCCAGTTATTTAACATACAGTGTAATAATATCAGTTTCAGGGGAACAATTAGTAATTTAACACTTCCATACAATACCCAGTGCTCATCATGACATGAGCACTCCTTATTCCCCATCACCCATTTAGCCCATCCCCCCCCCCCCCCACACACACCATTCCCCCTCTGGTAACCATCAATTTGTTCTCTACAGTTAATAGACTATCTCTTGGTTTGCCTGTCTGTTTTTTTCCCTTTGCTCATTTGTTTAGTTTCTTAAATTCCACAGATGAGTGAAATCATACGGTATCTGTCTTTCTCTGACTTATTTTGCTTAGCATAACATTCTCTAGCTCCCTCCACATCATTGCAAATGGCAAGATTTCATTGTTTTTGATGGTTGAGTAACATTCCACTGTGAACATATACCACATCTTCTTCATCCGTTTGTCACTGGATACTTGGGCTGTTTCCATAATTTGGTTATTGTAGATAATGCTGCTATAAATATCGGAGTGCATGTGTCCCTTTAAATTAGTATTTTTGTGTTTTTTGGATAATAGGGTAGTTCCATTTTTAACTTTTTGAGGAACCCCCAAACTGTTTTCCACAGTGGCTGCACCAGTTTGCATTCCAGTCAACATAGCAAGAGGGTTCCCTTTCTCCACACCCTCACCAACACCTGTTGTTTCTTGTGTTGTTGATTTTAGCTATTCTGACAGGTGCAAGGTTATATGTCATTGTAGTTTTGATTTGCGTTTCCCTGATGATGAGTGATCATGAGCAGCTTTTCATGTGTCTTTTGGCCATCTGGATATTTTATTTGGAAAAATGTCTATTCATGTCTTCTGCCTAGTTTTTAATTGGATTTTTCATTTTGGGGTGTTGAGTTTTGTAAGTTCTTTATATATTTTGGATACTAATCCTTTTTGAGATAGGACGTTTGCAAATATCCCATTCTGTAGATTGTCTTTTAGTTTTGTTGATTGTTCCCTTCCCAGCACAGAAGCTTTTTGTTTTGCTGCAGTCCCAGCAGTTTATTTTTGCTTTTCTTTCCCTTGCCTCAGGAGACATAGCTGGAAAGAAGTTGCTGCAGCTGATGTCAAAGAAGTTACTGCCTCTGTTCTCTTCGAGGCTCTTTATGGTTTCAGGTCTCACAGTTAGGTCTCTGACCACTTTTTAATAAAAAAATTCTTTTTCTTTTGCTATTAAATTGTATGAGTTCTTTATATATTTTGGATATTAACCCCTTATCAGATACAGATTTTCCTTGACTTATGATGGGGTTGTGTCATGATAAAACTATTGTAAGTTGAAAATATCATTAGGTTGAAAGTGCATTTAATACACATAATTACCATACTTCATAGCTTTAGCCCAGCCTACTGTAAACGTGCTCAGAACACTTATTAGCCGACAGTTGGACAAAATCATTTAACCCAAAGCCTATTTTATAATAAAGTGTTGAATATTTCATGTAACTTATTGAATACTGTACTGAAAGTGAAAAACAGAATGGTTCTATGGGTACAGAATGTTTGCGTAAGTCTGTCAATCACTTACCATCATGACTGTGTGACTGACTGGGTGCTGTGGCTACATGTTGATGTCCAACATCACGAGAGAGTATAGTACTGCACATTGCTATCCTGGGGAAAAATATCAAAATTTAAAATTAAAAGTATACTTTCTACTGAATGCATATAGCTTTTGCACCATTGGAAAGCAGAAAAATTCAAAGTCAGGGCCTGTCTGTATATGATTTGCAAATAATTTCTCTGAAGGTGGCCTTTTCATTTTGTTGATGGTTCCTTTGCTCTGCAGAATCTTTTTAGTTTGGTGTAGTCCCATTTTTTATTTTGCTTTCATTGCCTTTGCTTATGATATCATATACTAAACATCATTGCCAAGAGCATTAACAACGAGCTTACCATCTGTTTTCTAGGAGTTTCTTGGTTTCTGGACTTGCATTCTAGTCTTTAATCCATTTTGAGTTAATTTTTGTGTGTTATGTAAAATGGCGGTACAGTTTCATCCTTTTGCACATGGCTATCCTATTTTCCCAACATTGTTTAATTGCAGTGACTGCCCTTTCCCCGTTGTATAGTCTTGGCTCTTATGTCATGAATTCATAATGTATATGTGGGTTTATTTCTGGGCTCTCCATTCTGTTTCACTGGTCTGTGTGTCTTTTTTTGTGTTGATACCATACTGTTTTGATTACACTTGTATCTCATAGCTTTGTAATATAATTTGAAGTCAGGGAGCATGATGACTTCTGTTTTGTTCTCCTTTGTCAAGATGGCTTTGGCTTTTGGAGTCTTTTGTGATTTCATGTAAATCTTAATATTGTTTGTTCTGTTTCCATAAGAAATGCCATTGGAATTTTGATACAGATTGCATTGAATCTGTAGATTGCTTTGGGTAGTATTAACATTTTAACAATATTAATCCTTTCAATCCATGAGCACAGAATATCTTTCCATTTATTTGTGTCTGGTTCAATTTCTTTAATTAATGTACTAGAGTTTTGAGGATATAGTTTTTTGCCTTTTTGGTTAAATTTATTTGTAAATATTTTATTTTTTGATGCAACTGTAAATGGGATTATTTTCTTAATTTCTGTTTATGATAATTGTTATTAGCATATACAGATGCAACAGATTTCTGTATATTAATCTGGTGTCATGAAACTTTATTGAATCCATTTATTCTAAGTTTTTAAATGTATACTTATTTTTGAGAGAGATAGAATGTGAGCAGGGGAGAGGCAAAGAGAGAGACACACACACACAGAATCTCAAGCAGGCTCTGTGCTCTGAGCTGTCAGCACAGAACCTGATGCGGGGCTCGAACTCACGACCCGTGAGATCATGACCTGAGCCGAAGTCAGATGCTTAACTGACTGAGCCACCCAGGTGCCTCTATTCTAACAGGTTTTTGATGGAGTCTTTTGGGTTTTCTATATATAATATCATGCTATTTGCAGACAGAGACAGTTTTACTTCTTTCTGAGTTGGATGCCTTTTCTTTTCCTTGCCTAATTGCTCTGGCTAGGACTTCTAATATAGTATTAGAATAAAATACATATATATATTATATATATATATATATATATATACACACACACATACATACATACTGTGTATATATATACACATATACACTATATGTATAGTATATATATACACATATACATATACACATATATAGTATGTGTGTGTGTATATGTATATATTTATATATATTCTAATATATATTAGAATAAAAGTGGCAACAATGGGTATTGTTATCTTGTTCCTGATCTTAGAGGAAAAGCTTTCAGCTTTTCACTAATGAATATGAAGTTAGCTGTGGGCTTGACATTTATGGCTTTTGATATGTTGAGGTATGTTCCTTCTATACCCAGTTTGTTGAGATTTTTTATCATAAATGGATGTTGAATTTTGTCAAAGGCTTGTTCTGCATTTGTTTAGGTGATCATAGGTTTGTGGGGGTTTTTTTACCCTTCATTTGTTAATGTGGTGTATCACTTTGATGGATTTGTGGGATATTGAACCACCCTTATATCCCCCACAATAAATCCCACTTGATCGTGGTATATGATCCTTTTAACGCATTGTCAAATTCATTTGTTAGTATTTTGTTGAGTGGCTTGCATCTGTGTTCATCAGGGATATTGGCTTGTAATTTACTTTTCTTATGGCATCTTTGTCTGGTTTTGGTATCGGGTAGTGCTGGCCTTATAAAATGAGTTTGGAAATGTCCTCTTATATTTTGGAAGTTTTAGAAGGATTGGTATTCATTCTTCTTTAAATGTTTATTAGAATTAACCATTGAAACCTGGTCCTGGACTTCAGTTGGTTGGTTGTGAGGTTTTCGTTGACTGATGCTGTATACCTTTACTAGTAATCGGACTGTTGAGATTTTTATTTCTTCATGATTCATTGTTGGTAGTCTGTGTGTTTCTAGGAATTGGTCCATTTCTTCTAGGTTGTCCAATTTTTTGGCATATAATTGTTCATAGTCATCTCTTAAAATCCTTTGTATTTATGTGGTATCAGTTGTAACATCTCTTTTATTTCTGATTTATTTATTTGACTCCTCTGGGTTTTTTCTTAGTCTAGCCAAAGGTTTGTCAGTTTTGTTTATCTTTTCAGAGGACTAGCTCTTAGGTTAATTTATCTTTTCTATTTTTGTCTATGTGTTGCTGCGCTGATCTGTATTATTTCCTTCTTTCTACTAATTTGGGGCTTCATTTGTTCCTTTTTCTTTTTTCTGGTTTCCTTTGGTGTAAGATTATATTGTTTGAGCTTTCTCTTGTTTTTTGTTTATTTTTTTTTAACTTTATTGTTTATTTATTTTTGAGACAGAGAGAGACAGAGCATGAGCAGGGAAGGGGCAGAGAGAGAGGGAGACACATAATGTGAAGCAGGCTCTGGGGTCCAAGCTGTCAGCACAGAGCCCGACGCAGGGCTCGAACTCACAAACCGCGAGATCATGACCTGAGCCAAAGTCAGACGCTTTACCGACTGAGCCACCCGGGTGCCCCTCTCTTGTTTGTTTGAAGCAGCCTGTGTTGCTATACACTTTTCCTCTTAGAACTGCTTTTGTTGCATCTCGTAAGTTTTGGCATGTTGTATTTCCGTTTCCCTTTGTCTCAAGGTATCTTTTTATTTCTCTTTTGATTTCTTCTTGACCCGCTGGTTGTTGAGTAGTGTGTAATCTCCACATATTTGAATCTTTCATTTTTTTTTTTATTTGTAATTGACTTCTAGTTTCTTGGCACTGTGATCAGAAAAGATGATTGATACAATTTCAGTCTTCTCAAATCTATTAAGATGTGTTTTGTGTCCTAAAATATGATCTTTACCACAGAATGTTCTATGTGCATTTGAGAGGAATGTGTATTCTGTTACTTTTGGGCGGAATGTTCTGAATATATCTATTAAGTCCACCTGGTCTAATGTGTCATTGATTTTTCTGTCTGGTTGATCTATCTATTGATGAAAATGGAGGTATAATGTCCCCTATTATTATTGTATTGCTTTCTACTTCTGACTTTAGGTTTCTTAGTGTTTGCTTGATATATTTATGTGCTCTTGGATTGGGTGCATAAATGTTTACGGAATTTATGAAATATATACAAATATCTTCTGGTGGGATTGACACATTTATCATGTAATAGCCTTCATTATCTGTTATTGTAGTCTTTTTTTTAAAGAATATTTTACCTGATACATGTACAGGTACCCCAGCCTCCTTTTGGTTTCTAGTTACATGAAAAATATTTTTCCATCATTTCACTTTCAGTCTGTCTTGTCCTTGTGAAGTAAGCCTCTTGGAGGCACCATATGGATGAGTCTTGTGGGTTTTTTTTTTTTTTATGTTTGTTTATTTTTGAGGGAGAGAGAGAGAGTGTGAGCAGGGAAGGGGCAGACAGAGGGAGACACACAGAATCTGAAGCAGGCTCCAGGCTCTGAGCTATCAGCACAGAGCCCGATGTGGGGCTGGAACCCACAAACCGCGAGATCATGACCTATGCTTAAGTAGGACGCTCAACGGACTGAGCAACCCAGGTGCCCTGATCAGTCTTGTGTTTATCCATTTAGCCTCCCTGTCTTTTGGTTGGAAAGTTTAGTTCAAAAGAAATTATTGACAGGTATGTACTTGTTGCCATTATGTTGTTTTCTGGCTATTTTGTAGTTCTTCTGTTCCTTTCTACCTCTCTTGCTCTCTGCCTTTGTGATTTGATGATTGCTTTTAGTGGTATAGATTTATCTTTTGTGCATTTACTGTAGTGTTTTGCTTTGTGTTTATCATGGACACACAGGTTTATAGAACAACCTATAACAGTTTATTTTAAGCTAATAACATAAGTTTGAACACATTCTCAAACTCTACATTTTTACCCTCTCAACATTTTATGTTATGTCACACTTTATGTGTTTTAATCTTGTGCATCCCTTAACTAATTATCGCAGTTATTTTTACTACTCTTGTGTCTTAACATTCATATTAGCTTTCTAAGCAGTTAATTCTCTACCTTTAGTATAGATTTACCTTTACTAGTGAGAGTTCTGCTCTCATTTATTTTCCTATTACTAATAGCACTCCTTTCTTTTCAGCTTAAAGAAGTCCTTTTAAAAACATTTCTTATAAGGCTAGTTTAGTGGTGATGAACTCCTTTAGCTTTTGCTTGTCTGGAGACTTATTTCTCTATTTCAAAGGACACCTTGGCCAGGTAGAGTATTCTTGGTTGGAAGTTGTTTTAATTTTCAGTACTTGGAATATATTGTGCTTCTCCCTTCTGGCCTACAAATTTCTGCTGAAAATCTGATAGTCGGATGGGGGTTCCCTTGTATGAAAACAACAAGTTGTTTTTCTCTTGCCACTTAGAAGATTCTCTCCTTGTCAAAAATCTTTAACTTGTGACATTTTAATTATAATGTGTCTTGGTGTGGGTCTCTTTGGGTTCATAGTTTTTGGAGCTCTGTGGGCTTCCTGTCAGGATTTTCTTCTTTTTTTATGGCTGAATATTTCAGTATATATATACCACAGTTCTTTACCCATTTGTCTCTCTGTGGACACTTAGATTGTGTCTGTGTGTTGCCCGTTATAAATGATGCTGCTGTGATCAGGGGGTATGGTTCTCTCTTTGACACAGGATTTTTGTTTCCTTTGGTTTTATTCCCAGAAGTGGAATTGCTGGATCATATGGTAGTTCTACTTGTAATTTTTTGAGGAAGCTTCCTATCGTTTTCCCCTAGTGGTTGTCCCAGTGTACAGCATGGGCAACAGCCTTCATGGTGGAGGCCCTGAGCAAATGAATCATTGCTGAAAGCCACCAGGATTAATTATCACAGGCTAAGCCTCACAATTTGGCTTCATAGGCAGCTGCTGACTTATACCCGGGTCCCAGAGAAGCCGTCACAGCCCCTTCTAGTAAAACCAGCTCCCTTTCTTGGATACCTGAAATTCTGAAAGTTAAGGCTTTCTCACCTCTAAAAGTCCAAGTATTTGGGGGCATAAGCACTAAATCCTTATCTACTTATCAACTGTACCCCATTCCCAAGTGTTTACTGAGGACCCCCTGCGTGCACTGCGCTCTCTGGGTAGAGCAGTGGTTCTCAAAGGTTTTTGCTTGTCTACATCCTAAAACAATTTTGAAGATCTTTGTATCTCACACATTTAAATTTTGACAGCTAAACTTTTCATAATAAATTTAAATATCTGTGAAGTGTATAATTTTTGGTATGCAAAACACTGTTTCATCACTCATTTACATGTATCCAAAGAAATTGAAATACAACGTTGATTTGGAGTACCATCATTTAAAAACATACAGACAAGCTCTTTTTTAACAGGCAGCAAATTTACATTAATTTTCTCCTTGAACCCGTATTTCCCTTTCACTTGTCCCACAATATTTTATCCTAATGTCAAACATTTTATGCTGCTGGTATTTTCTTGATGTTCAGAACAAAAATAATGTGTATACATTTAAATTTACTTGGAAAAAACTTCTTGTGATCATAAATCCACTAAATACTGTGGATTCTACAGGATTGGATCATTGTCACATTTATTAACACACAGTTGATCACACCAATACTGTGCAAATTTAATAAATATTAAGGAAAATATTCCCTCAACTGTATCTTTTTTTTTTTCCCGTAACCATGTCTTATAATGGGATAGATGGAGATCATTTTTATAATTCACTCAGGTTCCTAGGACAGTTACTTATAAAATGAAACAGGGTTCAGCATCCTATATTTGGATATTTATAGGTGTAAGTACTTGGAATGTCTTACGCACAGAAAGTAGTTGAATGGGAATGGAAAGCATTTCGGGGTACAGCAATATCACTTGATCCTCCAAACTCTTGAGTTATGTGGCAGCAGTCACATAGTAATCTGTCATCAATTTCTTTTAGTATGTTTTACTTCACAATTGTTTTAGACGGACAGAAAAGTTACAGAGAAAGTCCAGAGTGTTCCTGAATGCCCCTCACCAGTTTCCCCATTGTAACATCTTCCATAACCCCGGTACATTTGTCCCAACTAAGAAACTGGCACTGTTAACTCCATCAGTCTGTTCTTTAATGATCTCTCATCTGTTAAGTCATTTTGGTATTTCTCCCGTTTTGTTGAAAGCACAGAATTAGAAACATCTGAGTAGTGAAAGGATTTGTCACCCAGCCTTTCCCTTTCTTGTTTCCTGGAAAGTGTATTAAAAATAGGCTTACTAAGACTTACCACGTAACTGTGGGTTATACCTTTTTCACTGTTGGTCTATCATTTGTCCAGTCTGGCGTACTGGAAGAATTAGGAAAGCCATAATAGTGATCATTTTATCATATCTTTGCTAATACCCTGTTTCTTGATAAAATAATTCTTCTCTTATTTATATCAAAACCTTGGAGCTTCGGATTTAGGTCATTTCGTTTATGGAAAATGTTCGAGGTTGGCCATAGAACTTAAATGTCAAAGCATTCCTTCTTGTTAAAGTGTTGAGTAAAACTAGCCCTTATTTTTTCAATGCAAGCAAAAATGTTAATATGTTAATGAATTTGAATCCCTAAGTTGGCATGTGGACAGGGTCTGTGGTCCAGAGCCTTCCTTCATAAATGCATGGTCATCTGGGATACCTTTCATCCCCTGTTTTCTTGGTTTCCTCACACTGGAGCATCTCTCAAGAGTGATGTCCTTTTTGATCGTACTTGGGAAGGGAAAAGGTGACGTATCTAAACACAAATTGACATTGTTCCCGCTATCCTCAGTATATGATACATGTGAATGCAGAACATCCCCAAATGAGCCAGAATACCCATTTCTCTTATAATCCTCATGCTTAACAGAAATGCATGAAAGACTGGTAAAGTCCTGTATCCCTTTTCCCTCCCTGGGGGTGTGCCAGGCTACTAGTCACTGTGGGAAGCAGGACAAGGGTGGTGGTGCAGGGAGTTCTGACATGAGACCTCTATCACTTGTGCAGATCACTTAGGGTAGATCACTTTCAGGAAAAAGTACATGAGAAAGTTGAGGATCTGGAAATGAATTAAACCTCTCTGGACAACAGACCTTGCAAGGCCCTTAGGAACCCCAGGGTATACATATCTGAGTCGGGTTGGGGCTGGAAGGAGGCCCATGAGATGCTGATATCCATGCCCTCTATGAGGATGGGGAGTCCCCAGGGGCAGCGGGACTCAGCAACAGCCACCATAGGGATCCTTCTCCAAGGCTGGTTTTCATGAAGGACAGTTGGGAGTGTCTTACCTACCGGGCTGGAAGAGGTTGCAGGATTATGGTTCTTGGTCTGATTTTTGCTCTTTGAGAACTAGTGACCAGGAACAGATTGCTTTTTCCCTTCCAACTTGAATAGTGTGCAGACATCGAGAAAGCAAAGACCCTTAAGTAAGAGATACTTAATTGGCCTAAACTTATAAAAATAGTTGTTCTCGATTATCATTCTACAGTAGAGTTTTGCCTTTAAGTAGCTGTGTGTTTACATGACAAAGTGATGCAAATACAGCTAACTGTCCTCTTAGAACTCCCAGACTTCACAGTGAGCCTGCAGCTCCCAAGCTGAGACAGGCCCCAAACTGGTTGTGTTTTAGTTTCCTGTTTTCTGCAGTATTAAGGGGAGGGCCTGTGAGCTTCCTCCCCATTAGAAAAGCCCAGATTCCTTTGGTCTCTGCCTGTATGGGCCTCATAATGACTCTTGTATTTGTGCAAGAAGAAGCAGGGCGAAGTCAGCAAGGCAGCCAGCGCCGACAGCACCACCGAGGGAACGCCGGCCGATGGCTTCACAGTACTCTCCACCAAGAGCCTCTTCCTCGGCCAGAAGGTAGGCAGATGTGCGGCCTCGGTCTGCTCGCGGCCCTGGGACAGACGGGTGGAGGCCACCTCTGTTGCAGGAAGGCCTGGGGATTCCCGGAGGCCACTCCTGGCCGTGTGGGTGTGGAAGGAGGAGTGGGTAGCCTCACGGGGGGCTGCGGCAGGAGCAGTGGGGGAGAGTGGCAGGTGGGAAGAAGAGGTAGTGGTAAAGAAGCGGGAAAGCCGCTCCCGTGGTGGTGGGGGGCTCGGGACAATCCCGGGGTTAGTCTGCAGAAGAAGCTACTAATGTGGGATACACTGGTCATCATGTAGCCCCCGGCCAGCAAAACTGCCCCAAGTCAAAGCTGGGTCTTGGAAAAGGAAAGGTCTAGTAGGCAGCGCACAGGCTTGGGTGGGCACTGAAGTCAGAGCCTCTGCTCCGGGGGCGGGATCGTTTTTAGACATCCTTAGGTAATGGGTGCACTGAGCCACCTCTGGACTCCTCAAGCCAATCTTTTGTTTGTTTTAATCGTGGGCAATGTATTTTCAGCCATCCCAGTGATGCAGCTTTGCCAGGACGCCATGGTTTTGTAAAAGATGATTCACTTTTGTTGAAAATAAAAATGATGCAAAGGCTTTTAAGACCTGAGAGTGAGAGTTAATTAATAATGCTCTATTAACACCAAAAACAAACAAAACAAAACAAAAAACAAAACAAAAAAAACAAACGGGGGGTGGAGAGAGAGGGAATTACGCTTCTCTTAATGTTTCAGTCCTACGTGAGAAACAATTAAAGGCATGAAAGAATTTGACCTTCATGTAAACTGCGTTGT
Source organism: Panthera uncia (assembly GCF_023721935.1). Classification (NCBI taxonomy): domain Eukaryota; kingdom Metazoa; phylum Chordata; class Mammalia; order Carnivora; family Felidae; genus Panthera; species Panthera uncia. Next base: position 28,445,265 of record NW_026057577.1, on the reverse strand, counting down.
GGCTAACAACTTGGTTCTGAAGCTGCATCATTTTTACAACCTCACTGTCAATTTTCTTTTGCATCTCAGTGACACAGCCCTCCTGCTCCTGCATTGCAAGCGCTCCTTCCCCTCTTCCCCCCTTCCTGTCACTAATTGCACTCAGGCTCTCATGATGCAATTCCTGTGGTGGACCTTGTGTTCCAGCAAATAACCATTGCAGCTGACATTTTATAACCATTATCTGTATTTTGTACGCATTTTTCAAAGGGAAAAATAAGCAGCGCTTGTCATCTTAAGGTCTGGGGCTTTCAGAGTTTTCGTTTAAAAGATTTTTGTTTTTATTTGTTTAAAAGTTTCAACTCAGCAGTGAAGGCAACCACCTGGGTCTACTTTCACACCCTTTAACATGTCCTCTGGGTAATACGTGGAACGTTAACGCGAAGCGCCTTCCCACTTGCTTTGGTTTGAACTCGAGTGTGAACACCCTGCTCTTGAGGGGTAGCTCCAGTGTCTTTAGGTCCCTGTTGCAGACCGTCAGCCAGGCCTGGAAGCCGATTCCGCAGGTAGAACAGTTCAGGCCCTCCTGCTGTCCCCCACTGTCTCTCACGCTTTCTCCCATCCCACCCTTGGGTGCCCTGCCCCTGGCCTCTCCCTTCCCTGTGGTGGTCTTGCTGTCTCCTGCTGACTACCCCACAGCCAGCCTCACACCCCCTTACTGGACGAACTCCAGTACCCTCAGAATAGCCGCACTCAGCCACACAGGTGTCCATGTACAAATGGATGCCCTTCTAGATCTCGGGGTCAGGGTCTTGTCTGGGTTCTGCTGCATGTGAGCCCTCGAAGGGAGCTGGCAAAGGCCGCAGACACCTTGCTAGTTCCTCTGCAGCCACGCAGTGCCTTCTTCCCCACCATGTGGGGTCTCAGGACCAGGTGCCACAGGCCTAACAGTACAAGAGAGTACAAATCAGCAAACACTGTACCCCATTCAGGATTGGGAAGAGGGGAGACCAAAAAGCTATAGGGAAGTACTGACACTCCATAATAACCTACAGATGTGTCATCTAATGTTGTTTAAGAAACAGAGGAAAATGGGAGAAGTAGACTTGGCAAAGAAACTAATATGCCTGTCTGAGGTCTTGACTTCTGTTTGGTTGAGCTGAACCCCGTGTAAAGCGGTCAGCTGTCAGAGAGGCGGCTGCATGCAGACCCAGACAGACCACCCACCTTCTTTCCCACATCCCACAGTTAAGTGTCAGTGGGGAGAACAAACACCAAGCTACCGCGAGGCTGCCCTCCGCGTCAAATGTGCTTCCAGGTTAATGACCCAAAACTCACACATCCAGGGCGAGGTACCCCCAAATCCAGCACCACACATGCCCTTTAGCAGGGTAAACTCGATCTCCCCAACTGTGGCATCACAGAATAAGGGAACACCTCAAGTCAGCCTGGGTGCCAGCATCGGAAACTAGTGTGCCAGCAACCCTTTCTGGAACGCTGGGCCCTGAGGTGTGAGGTAGAGCACGTATTTATGGTCGGGAGCGTTATTTTGCAAGCAGTACTTTCTGGTCCTTTATTGGCTATTACTGTGGGGTGAAAGTCATGGCTTAATAATGCAAAAGGGGCAAGAGTCCTAAAACTGATGAGAATTTTCACACAAAGCGCATTTTAAAATGTTACTACCGACCTTAGTTCGTTTTTGTTTTTTTATTCAAGCTAATTAACATAGAGTATAGTCCTGGCTCCTGGAGTAGAACCCAGTGATTCATCTCTTCCATACGACACCCAGTGCTCATCCTGAAATGTCCCCTCCTTCATGCCCATCACCCATTTAGCCCATTCCCCCACCCACCCCTTCCCTTCCAACAGCCCTCAGTTCTCTGTATTCAAGAGTCTACGGACGTTAGTTGTGAGTTGGATTTTAGGCAGTGTCCTAAGAAGGGTACCTGAAGATGAAGACCGTATCGTACCCTTTGTCCCACGAGTCCTGTTTTCCCATCTTTGACCATGAAAGCCATGCTTGAATGCTGCAAGCAGGAGAAGGTAGAGAAAGGTAATACTGCGCCCTGCACAGCCCTGCAAGGCCTGGTTGCTAAGCTACTCACAGAAGCTGGCCCAGGGCTCAGGAGCCTGGGGTCTAATTATCATTGACGATGGTGTATTTCAGGTTCTCAAGTCTCAGGAGTGATCGTCCTCATTACTCTGCTTTTATCCAGCGTTCACTGTTGAATTGTTTTCAAAAAGAAGACAGTGCTGTGAATCTGAATCTACCGAATGTTTTTGCTTTGTGCTTCAACAGAGATTCACAGCTTCTTTCCAGAGATTGAAAAACCTGATGGGTTTTTTTTATTTCCAAAAAATTCTTCCAATGTGTATTTCTATAAATCTGTGTCAGTGGTAGTAACTGATTGGGTCTTCCTTGGTCAGCAGTAGGGAAGGCAGCGTAAAGAGAGTGTGAGTGTGGGGCGCCTGGGTGGCGCAGTCGGTTAAGCGTCCGACTTCAGCCAGGTCACGATCTCGCGGTCCGTGAGTTCGAGCCCCGCGTCAGGCTCTGGGCTGATGGCTCGGAGCCTGGAGCCTGTTTCCGATTCTGTGTCTCCCTCTCTCTCTGCCCCTCCCCCATTCATGCTCTGTCTCTCTCTCTGTCCCAAAAATAAAAAAAAAAAAAAAAAAAAACGTTGAAAAAAAAAAAGAGAGTGTGAGTGAGTCTCCAAGCCTCCCAACTGTCAGGATCGGAGCCGCAGCCCCGTAGGCCACTAAAGGCATGGGGCAGGGTACTTTGGGTTTTCTGCCTCACAGAGACACCCGGTTCCCAGAGGCTGGAATACTATAAGGAGAGGGGGCAGTTGAGACAGCAGTGAGGAGAAAAGGGCTGATGCTGTCTTTCTACCCCTACAGCTGACAATGGGCCTCTCTCACAGGCCATGAAGGGTGCTGGCTCCGGGCTTCTAGGCCTCCAGTGGTGCTCACATGTGTCCTTTGTGTGGCAGGTCTAGCCTGAAACCTGCCAGATGATACCACCAGACCTGAGATCTTCAGGAGAATTAAAGCTGGAGATCTGGGGATGTGTGCAGGCAGGGCATCAGAGCACCGTTAAAGAAAACCCCTTGATCCCAGAGGCAGGGCAGGATGGGGCCACAGAGAAGACACAGTTCTCCATGAGGGGCTTAGAAACAGTGCCCTCTCCCCTGGCCTTGGTTGAAGTGGACTTTGGTGACAGGAAGAGAGTTGCATTGTATATGGCCAGCACAAGGAAATAAGACTGGTCAGTCTTTTCCCTTCCTTGTCCATTGTGAAGGCATTGTCAAAGAGATGTCAAAATTTAATAATTCCAGGCTAGATTAAACATGTCCTTCAGATACTGTTTATCAATTACTTTTGTTTCCTAAAATGGAATTTTTGATAAGTAAAAAAAAAAAAAAAAAAAAAAAAAATAGGATTCCTGTAGCCAAATAGGTCATGTCAAGGCACAGTCCACATATCTGTCTAGTAGTTCCAAGCCACTGGCTCCTTCCCTATCATTGGCAGGCCTCCTTCTGACCTGCCCTAAGTGGTGGGGGCCACAGCCTGCCTTCCAGAAAGGCCAGGTTGGCCCTGAGCCACTTGAGGTCCATTGCAGACCAAGGGCCCGGTTTCTGAGCTCTGGCATTTCCATTAGCCCTGCTTTAAGAGAAGAGAGATGTGCATTTCACCTCAGAGTTGTCGGGATGTTTGACATTCAATTCCAGCTCTGTTTGTGTGCCTGTAGCAGCCTGAGCACTGTCTTGGGCCTCTTGTAGCACTCAGGGTTAAGAGACAACCCAGTCTCTGCCTTCTGGGAGCTTCTCCTAATGAGTTCACTTGTGAGTAGAGAACAAGGACTAATGTGGACATAACCACTGGAGGGAATATGGGGGTACTACAGACCGAGAGACCGGATGTGGTAAACCCAGCTAAGATTAGGGTAGTCAGGGCCCAGAGATGGAAGGGTCTCACGGGACACTTAGCTAGGTCCCCTTCTTCCACCTCCACAGCCAAGTAGGACCCCCTTCTGCTCTCTAACTGGCAGTGCCCTTTCGTCACTCTCTACGGTGGCCAGCAATCTTCAGATGTTTTAAACTCCCCGTGCTGTCATTCAGAACTTATTTTTCCTTTTTTCTTGTTTTTTTAAGACTTTTATTTATTTATTTTTTTAATGTTTATTTTTGAGAGAGAGAGAAAGCATGAGCAGGGAAGGGGCAGAGAAAGAAGGAGACACAGAATCTGAAGCAGGCTATAGACTCTGTGGTGTCAGCACAGAGCTCAACATGGAGCTCAAACTCATGAACTGCAAGATCATGACCTGAGCCAAAGTCTGAGGCTCTGACAGAGCCACCCAGGTGCCCCCAAAACTTATTTTCCCATCATTCCCAATGATAAGACAAAGAAGTAGAGACCTTATTCAAATTTCGAAATCCTTAGTCCCGCCTCCCAGAGAATCAAACTAAATATGAGAATTTTCACAGTTACCCAGAAATCTTATTTCCCAGCCCACAGGTCCCCCTGCTCTGCCCTGTACTTCATAGAGCCATGTGGCTCCTGGGGGAAGGGGGTTGGGACTTGGCAGGACTGGCCATCTTTCCCGGCCCCACCAGGCCTATTTGTATGTACCCACTGGACAACAGGATCCTTGCAAGACATTTGCACACGTGGCCTGTTTGTATCCCATGCTCATGGGCTTTCTCCTCCTGTTCAGGGGAGCTTTGGCCTTTGTTCTTGATCATTTCACTGTTGGCTTCTGTCTACTGGCCTGCCCGCCCAAGCCAATCTGGTTACCCAGGTGTCTTTCCAAAGTGCCTCTAGCCATGTGGCCTCTCCCCTCGCACCCATGTCTCTCCCAGACACACACAAGGCTCCCCCCACCCCAAACACATGCTATATAGTCCAGAGGTGGTTTTTTAAAGTACCTCTATATATTTAATAGCAGAATGGTTCTGCGGCTCAGCCCCTCACCCTGAAGATTTGTACTAAGCCTGGTACACCGCGGAATATAGTCGGAAAAGCAAGACTCAGATGTAAGGGAGAGTGAGAGTACTTGGTTGGCTGGGAATTCTCTGTTGCAGGGGCCGCGGCTCGGTGCGGTGCTTCAGAAAGCAGGCTGCCTCTGTCAGAAAGGAAGGTGCAGAGAGTGAATAGGGAGTTCTCCAAGGAATTTGCACTGTCTGCGACCATTCCCTCGCTTCAGCACTGCCATGAAGCCCCCGGAACCCACCCCCCACACACAGTTTGTCCAGAGAGCCCATCCCACAGGCAAAAGGGGGCTTCTCCCCAGGCAGAGTCAGAGACCATGTTCTGGGGTCTTCTCTGCTAGCCAAATCAAAGCCCATGGAAAACAGCTGATTTTCCAATGAGGCATCTCCAAGTATAAGTTCAGAAGCATCTACACCATTGGAAAAAAAATAGCGTGAATTTTAGGGATCTGAACATGTCTTTTTTTAAAACAACAAGAAAGGAAACTCCTAGGTATCCTAAAAGTGTACTTATCTATACCACACCAAGTAGTGTTGCTTTCCCGGTTTTCTCCTTTCCCTTCTTCCCTCAATAACCTGCTACTACTTTACAGCATAGGGTCTTGGGATGTTTGTTTTAGGAGGAAGAGCAGGGAAGATTCACTTAATTTGAGTTGCTATAAACACTGTTTGCTTGAAGTGAGATGCAATACTTATATGATAATCAAACCCTTCACCTTGTCCTGAATCCCGACTCCTCACTTGCCTTCCTCGAGCCCCCCTAGTCTTGCCCATGCACACCCCTTCTCCCTCAGCACAGCATTTAGCACCCTCGCCCCGGTACTGGTCTCTTGTATGCCTCTGTTCTGCAGTGCTGAGTGCTCTGCTGTGTGAGGTCACCCCCCCACCCCCCACCCCCCACCCCCCTGTGGGCTTCTTCCAGGTTCGGGGATGTTGGTGGCCCCTGAACCACCTGCAGTGCTGGAAACCATATCCCAGGAAGTCCTGGTGCAGAAAACTTGTTCCTCTTCCACCTTCCAGCCCTAACTAGAAGTGGGACCCTGCTGAGCCTTTCCCCAGTCCTATGACCAGATTTCTTTCCAGAAGTGCTTTCTCACAAAGAATGACTTAGTTTCAGCGGGTCTTTTTTGAGAATCTCCTGTCTACTTCTGGGAATCAGAAATGCGGGTTTATATTTCTGGTGCTTATAGGGTGTCAGGTTTTTTGTTTGGTTTTGTTTTCAACAAAACACTTGGCCTCAGAAATTCAGTGCATTGGAGCTTAGTTGCCAAGAGCCTCCCTGCCAAGTGGCTGCACACGGCCCTGTCTTCCAAGTGCGTGCCTGGACAAAGGCTCCTGTCCTGCTGGGCCCTGCGGCTGCGGGCAGCTCTTCCAGCATGGATCACAGTGGGTCCCAGGCACCAGCTCCTCTGAGGGCGCCTTAGGCATTGCTCTTGGCTGCAGCTGTTAGGAATTCATGTCACTGAAGGATAAGCGTCTTAGTGAGCTAGCACTTTGCTGCAGACACTTGGACCTAAGAACAGGAGGGGAAAGGGTAGGACCCAGGACAGTAGTCCTGGGCCAGCTAATTCCACTTGTCCTTCTGACAGGCATATCTAGAACTCAGGGCTTCTCTCATCCTGATGCTTGCTATAGCAATGGAATACCTGTGGGAAGGGAGGACATTCATTGGCTCTTCAAAGAGAGCCAGTTGGTTTCCATGCTCATGAAACTCGAGGAAAATCCTCAACCCAGTGGGCCTCCACAAGGTGAAACATTTTAAGAGACACATGGTCTTGCCAGAGAACTGCTGGTTCTCTTCCTAGCTTTCACCAGAACTTCAGGATTAGAGGTTTCTAAGCAACAGACCATCTTGCTCCTTGCTACCTCCGAGCAGAGCAGGGGAGCCAGCCAGCCAGTAGTCAGGGTGATGGGGACAACTTTAAAGACCCATGGCCAGTTAGAGGAGAATGGCAGAGCTACTAGGGCTTTCCCACACCAGCTGGGACTTCTGTACCATCCCAGGGCTCAAAGAAGAGGTCACATACACCGTTCCCACCTCGGCAATGAGTACCCCGATGCTGGGTCCTGATAGCTGCTGTACTTTTTTCCTTCAAAGGGAAGTGGATCCATCAGTCCACATGGCTTATGCCTCCCTTTGGCCCCAAGCATCACCCAGCAGGTTCTGGAGCCTCAGCCTAGCTTGCTTCCTTTCAGCATCCCGAGCAGCCCTGGAGCCTTGTTTGAACTGGATTCATTTTAGCCAGCGACTCCCTGTCCCGCCTCCCCACCCCACCCCGTGCGCCCAGTGCCCCTGGAGTGTGCACTGCCCTTCATCTGTATCCCAAGGCTCACTTCTCTGTGACTTCCCGGCTGTCCTGTTATTTCCCACCTCATGCTTTTCTTTTCAGCTGAACCTTATTCACAGTGAAATCAGTAATTTAGCCGGCTTTGAGGTGGAGGCCATAATCAATCCTACCAATGCTGACATTGACCTTAAAGATGACCTAGGTAATTGGGGATGGGGTTTGGCACCGCCAGCTGTCAGATGAAAAGTTATGGAACCCAGAATTTAGGCTCTTCATCGTCTCAAACTTCAGATGGTCAAGCCAAATTTCCAAATCCCAGTTGAACATTTGAAGGAAATCCTCAATGTTTACTCCAAGCCATTTCAAATGGAAATGATCCGATAATGTTTCATTGAGTGCAATTGGCTATTTTCCCCTTGATTGTAAATGTATTGCTATCTAAATTCTCTTCCATAATGATCATACTGACTGCTGGTTACTTGGGAGGGATTTTTTAAAAATGTGTTTGTTTTTTTTTAGAACTGAAAAATCTCAGGTTACTACAAAATGATAGTTTCTCCATTTAAGCCCTAATTAGAAACGACAAAGCTTAAAAGCACTTGAAAAGGGAGAAAATTAAACTGCATCAGTATATCATTAAGTTGTCTTTAATTCACCAGTAAATTGGTTTCCCCTAAATTTACCACTTACTGTCACTTCCTCAATTTTTTCTACAACTGAAAACAGTATATGACTGCATGCCAGCTTCATGAATTATTTGATTAGGGGATGGTATTAAACAGAAGGGCAACATCTCTTTCTGGGTGAGCTCCTACAGAGGACAACTCTGCCTCAGAGCCACGGTGTCTCCCTGGTTGGGGGCAAGCTGAGAGGGATCCCTCAGTATCCCATTCTGTGGCTTGATCTTTGCCCAGAGAACTGTCAGCGCAGGGGCTCAATGAAGGCTCCTGACCTCTCAGCCTTGAGCCTTGACAGGGGCAGCAGACTAGCAGAGGCCCACCAAGGTAGCTTCAGGCCTGATGCCGACCCAGGTTTGTTTTATAAACCTTTACCCCCGACCTTTGGCTACCTTTGTAAGGTGGCAGATTCGTTTACTGGCACAGATGCTCATTCCAGAGCCCAGGCCCGACCCCACACCAATTGGGTGTAACAGTGGGCCGGAAACATAGGAAATGGGACTCAAGAATGCCCTGCCCGGCCTTGTTTTCCAACCACATACTCTCTTCATATGGATATTTTCTTAAAAAAAAAAAAAAAAAAAAAAAAAAAGCCACAGGCTAGAAAAAGCAGGGATCCTATCTATCCAAAGTGTGTTTTATGTGTAAAATACATGAAAATAAAGAGTGACTAGAGTAAATGGTAGACCTGGAAAAACATTTGTACACATTGAGTGGGAAAAAATAAAGGCAGTTCTCTATGCACACATACTGTTTTCTTGGTTTTCAAGAGCTGTCCCTTGAAGGCAGACCAAACGTTGAATGTCGTAAGACCAAAACTCCAGCTCTGAACGTTGACGGCTGCCAACAAAATGGAGAAACTCGTTGTTGTGGTTGGCCTGATAGTCCACATTTTTTTTAAAACAGATGCCATGTTTTAGTAGCCTTCTCAGTGGGGTGCCAGTTTTATAGGCTTTTGCGAAGTGAAACGGGGCATTCGTTGTTTTGTTATTTCTTTTAATCTTTGGAAATGATCTCATGTGTGTGTTTCTCTTTTTTTGGACATGTCATTCAAATGTTTAATTTAAACATGTCACATTTGATATTCCTCCTCCTCCTCCTCCTCCTCCTCCTCTTCCTCCTCCTCCTCCTCACCCCCATCCACATGTGCGCACACTTCGTGGACTGATTGCCCCTTGGGCTCACATGTTGGAATCGACCAGGTAGGCCAGCCCCGCCATTGGGGCATTAGTAAATGTGCCTGTGCGTGGGTCTCGGTCCAACACAGTTGATATACATTTGTTTACCTGTTATAGTTGCAAGTTGTACAGGCTGACATTGCCTCGATCGACAGTGATGCTGTCGTTCACCCGACAAACACTGACTTCTACACCGGTGGTGAAGTAGGTAATGCCTAGCCGGGTGCTGCCGAGTGTGTGTGTGCATGGTCAGTCGGCCGCCGCAGACAGCTTGATCCTTTGACAGCTATGCAGGGCTGCATTCATTTCACACTTCCAGCTGTCCCCGGCCTCCCCAAGGTCGACCTTGCTAAGGTCTCCAGTCCCCGGGCTGCAGACACGAGAGGTACAGCTAGTTGGCAGCCAGGGTGCATCATGCAGCTCACAGATGGGCGCGCTTCTGGTTTGGAAACTGGTTCGGCAGCATCATTTCTGCATTTGCTTCACGAGGCACAGCTTTGTCGGAGACTGGGTTCACCCGTGATTTCAGCTGCGAAGGGGATGCAGCCAGGTCGGCTGAGTGGCCTCCAAGACCACTGATGTGACCGCTGTGGACCAGACACATAGCAATACCTAGGCACAGGTGTCAGCACCGCTCCCCCCACTTTGGCATCGGAAGCACGCTTTCCTGAAGATGGCCTCAAGGCCTCAGGTGCACTCGGGCATTTTGAGAACACTCTCCCACACTGAGGTTCTCAGACCTTTATTGCATGAAAGTTACCTCATTCTGGTGTGGGGTGCCTAGACCACTTGAGAAACTCTGCTAGACCCAGAAAGCTCCTTCCTGTTCCCTGGCAGCTGACACCCATAGTCATTTGGCTTCTGGCACTCAACATCTGAGGGTGGGGTGAGGGAGAGAGAGGGAAGGCTGGGTGCCGAGCCCTGGGGCCGCTGGCCTGCTGCATGAAAGTCAGGTAGTGCCCTGCTCTAAGAGTATGCTGTGCTGCTTACGTGATGAGGGGGCATCCGGATGGATGGCAAAAAGGCACCGCTTTGGAGCTAGGTAGAAGGAGCACAAATCCCAACCTTGCTATCTGTAGGTCATTAGAGCTGGGCCAGTTACTTAACTCCCCAGTGCCTCGGTTTCTCTGTCCTATCGCAAGAGTGATAATAGTGAGAGTTAGGATAACTTAAGCAAAGCACCTTGTTTTGTCTGCCTCCTGATTGGTGCTTACCGTATAGCCTTACTCTCACGTGTATCTAATGATTTTTACCATCGATGTGCTAGTCCTGAGAGTGGTGCCCTAGGTGTAGATTTGACCACCACTTTCTAAAGTGGTGCCCTTGCTACGGGCAGAAGTGAAGTCATGTTGAAGGCTGAGGCTATGGGGATTTTCATGAGCGTCCCAGACAGTGGAAGTCCAACAGCTTAGCAATCCGAGGCTGTCCAGCTCTGTTTAGTGTCATGAGCAAAGCCCGCTGTTCACAGCCCACCCTAGCCACTGGGATTTGGGCTGATTGCTCTCCTGGGCATTTTGGATCTCGGACGTGGATGGAAAAGACACACTGGACGGGAAGTTGGGATTCGCCAAGTCGTCCAGGCCAAAATGAAATCAGGCTGTAGGCAATTAAAATAAACTCCACTTTCACAAGATTTTGGAGGAGTTTAAGAGCTCCTAAGTCAGACAGCTTAAGAGAAAGATATTCTTTCTCTTGACCAAATGAAAACTTGATGGGAGGGAAATAAACAGAACAGCTAAGGGCTTATCTTTCCACCAGGAGTGACTGAGGCCTGGGTTCATCCTGCCATCCAGGACTTTGGGTAAAATGGAAATTAGCACCCTTCCGGCGCAAAGGGGTCTCCCCCAGGCCCAAGGAGAAGAGAAAGCTGACTTTCTTTGCTGTGGCTGTGGAAGGGGTGCGTTCAGCAGGATTAGTTGTGCTGGGACATAGAGCTGGAGGCTTTGAGATGGAGTTAGGAACCAGCCAGGTGATAGCAGGGAAAGAACCTAGTCCTTCCTAAACCGTGATCAGAACTGGTGCTAATCCTTTCCCCTGTGATGTGCTTGCCCTCCCCCCACTGAGGTGCACAGGGGAGGCATGCTGAGCCTCAGTGACTTCTAAGTAGCCTGGGTCCATGAGCTTGCCCGAGGTCACGCGGCCCATCACTCACGGACACTGTCACAGCTGGAAAAGAACCTCCACAGGTCCGGATGGCTTCACTGGCCGGCAGGAACCCTAAATGACTGTGCCAGAACCCAGGTCTTCCAAAGCCCACCTCAGTGCCTTTTCTCAGTGAACCAGTCCAGACTAGTACTGAACCCACCTATCTTTTACAATGCCAAAACAATGAAAAACCAGATTCATGCATGGCCTCAATTGGTTCCAGCTCCCACTTTGATGTGTGAGAGGGGAAAAGAGGAAGCTAGGACACGATCACTCTATTTCTCCCATTGGGTGTGAATTCCTGAGACCCAAGACTGCTGGAAGAAGGAATGCCAGTGCAGGAATGCTTAGCCCCGTGATTAACTCTTACCCATCACAGTTCTTTCTAACAGTGAAATAGACCACAGGCTTAGCCTGACATATGCCCAAGCCTAAATTTTCGCTTAGGCTGTTTTGAACACCAATACTTATGCCTGCTTTCTAAGCATGAAATAATGTTCTTGTTCTCATGGGAGTAACACGTGTTTATGCTTGGGGGCAAAGAAGCCAATTGCTTTATGATTAACCCTGAAGTGAAGCCTAAAAAACAAGAGTCTTACATTACTAGTGTTGACAATACAGTCGAAATGGGCCTGTTTCTTGTTACAAAGTACACGTGTGTCTACATGAACATGTGCGTACATATGTGTGTGTAGGAGTCCAGTCCTGACCGGGTGATTGCCTGCAACCTAGGGTTCAATTTTTAAGTTTGGGAAATGCATTGAGTGTATTTTAACTTGCAAATTTCACTTCTAATTAAAGCGAGATTTAATTATAAGTAAAAAAATTTTAAAGTAAACACTCTTCCTAAGATCAAACACCTTTAATTACAAATAAGCCCATTTTCTTAATCGTTTTTGCTTTAGAGAGGAGCTGGTGGTATTCCTCCAGTGCTGATCTTATTTTGCCTCCCAAATTTCTCAGTTCTCCCCAAAGAGCATATAGGGGTAGAGGATGCACACCTAAAATAGTTGCACGTAGAGCGTATTTGTTTCCCTCCTGCAAACTTGAGAATGGGTCAGGAGGGAAGGCCCGACCAGGTGTTGCGGGCAGCAGTGTTTGGGACCCAGCAGATTCAGAATTCAGAGGCGTTTTTCTCGGCTGCATGATATTTTGAGTAAACCCATAATTGGGCCTCACTCCTCTGGGTTGTATCCTCAGAGTCTCCCCTTCCTGCCAGGTGGAGGTGGCTGTGAGGTCTGACCCTGCTCCCTCATGCCTATCCGGCCACCGTTTGTGACGCTGGTCTTTGTCAGAAATAGACAGCGGCTGTCACAGCAGTTAGAAGTCTCTGGAGTGGATGTGTTTTCCCTCCTGACACCTCTGCTATTTTAAGTGTGTGTGACTGCTTTCCAAGACAGGCGGAGGCGTGAGGACAGTCTGGGCTAATAAGGGATGCTGGATCCTACCCTAAGCATCCCGTGCTAATTGCTCTTTAAAAGCAGGGCCTGCTCTTCGCCATCCTAGAGCTCCCTGGGGGTGCCGGCCTGCCGGTCACGTTCATGCACACAACCCCAGACTTCCTGCAGTGGGCTGGCGTGCGGGCCAGTGCCTGCCATCAGCCCCGGTGCCGTCTCTTTTGTGACAGTGCCCAGACGATGTGCTCTTCCCTCCAGATACTTCTTGGGGTTAGTTCACTCCTGCAGAGCAAGCACGCCAGTGAGGCAGGTTTTTCTAAGAGAGAAAGACCTAGTCCCGACAGGGTGAATCCAAAGAGAATTTGGGCTGGTGCACTCTGATGCGCCCTGACTGATACCTACTACAGTGTGCCGAGTGCAACTCCGAATTTTCCAAGATAAATGGTGAATCTTAAGGGGAGTATTTTATCCTCTTGTGAGGAAAAGTACTTTAAAATGTGCAAAACTGATGAATCAGAGCTTAAGGAAGAGAGACCCCATTCTGGCCAAACTTTAAAGGACGATGTTGTCACACGTTTTCAATGCCGCCTGTTGTGCCACACGAGGCATTTGACCAACAGGCCTCACAGGTGTTGGTAACCTTGTGTGGGAACCCGGTTTTCCTGGCAGGAATTGGGTACTTAGCAAGAACCCGAATTCCAGAAAAGGTGCTGCCTACCTCCACTGGGTTTAACCTTCAAAATCTGGTGAACAGTCATCTTCTTTTACAAACTTTCATGTGGTACAAGCTTCCCTTTAAGCTCTGCTTCTGATGTTGCCTTCCTTTACCTAAAGTGATTCTGAGTCATTAGTGTGATGAAGGAAATACTGAGGCCATTTTTTTCTTTTCTTTTTTTTTTTATCTTTTTCCTTTCCTTTTTTTTTTTTTTTTTTTTTTTGTATTCACCTTTGATACCAGAGCTGCAAAATAGGAAAGAAGTATGGTCATAATGGTGGTCCAGAGGTGACCAAATCTGAATGCTTTCTTCTGGGCACACTGCCAAGGGGAGAGCTGGCTCCCTGATGGGAACTTGGTATGCTTCCCCTAAAGCCTTCATATTTGGGGGTTCTCCTCAGAGAGAAGAAAATCTAGGGGGTGGGGCATGAGCCTCAGAAGCCAACACCATCTGATTTCTCATGGCGAGAAATGCAGGACAGGCACGCTTGCAGGGAACAGGCATGTCCCATGTCCCTCGTATCTCTGGCATATCCAGGATTACCCTGAGTCACCCCCAAATGTCGGATAGCAAAGCCAGCTCAGTGGTAATTGGCCGATTGGTGAATCTTTTCTAAATTTCACTTTCATGACTTAACCAAGTCTTAGTTTCCTGTTTTGCAGCTGTATGGAAATTTAGCTGGTCAGATCATTTGAAGTATGTAATCACCTGACATGCTAAGTGTCTGTGTGTGCCCTGAGATGCAAGAATGACAGTCTGACCTCACCCTGTCCTTGTCTAGGAAACACGCTGGAGAAGAAAGGCGGCAAGGAGTTTGTGGAAGCTGTTCTGGAACTCCGAAAAAAGAACGGGCCCTTGGAAGTAGCTGGAGGTGAGCTGGGGCAGTGCCTTGCTTATTTGGGCATGGCCCGTGCAGCATTAGGAAAGCCTGATTATGAGGCATCTTGGAATTCAGGAGTGCGTGGCCACGCAAACCTGTCTCCGAGCCGGTTAGCCTTACAATTTGGACTTAAGACACATGCAAATTGTCGGGGGGAGTGTAAGGGTTGTGAAAACTACCTTTCCAGTTTTTTTCTTTATTGCTCAAAATAGCTTTTAAATGTTTGGTGTCTAGACTCTGATTTTAAGGAATTACAGCATTCGAGTTTGGCAAAGCTGAGAGCTGAGAATTGTAGGCAGTGATACCGAGCCATCTGCAAAAGTGCTGGCGAGAAGTGCAAATTAATCATTTTCATTCAGCCATCTGTGTGTTTAATGGGCAAAATAGAAATAGACATTTTTCATTTGCCAGTCACACCTTTCCTGATACCAAGGGTAAGAAAATAACTTGGAACCGGATGTGTGGAGAATGATTGCTAGGAGCTAGTGGTAGAGCCTTCTTCCTGCTACTGGCCTGGATTTTGGAATTGGAGGTGGCCAGTAGGAGGTGAAGGACAGAGGGCCTCCTGAGGACCTAGGGGTCCAAACAGTGGGGTGAGGCCCGGTTCACTCCACCAGTGATGTGAGGACAAGCCATTCCCTTCCTTTGGGCTCTGGTTCCTCTTCATACTGGATGGTCCCCAGCATCCAAGCTGTCTTGCAAATCCTCCTGCTGCTTTAAAAATGACTCTTAATTGAATACAGGTGTCAACAGTTACTGTGTGACTTCTACACAAGCCCTCTTTCAGAGGGTACACCAGTGACCCTCTTTGACCAGTCATCCTGGGCTAGGCACGGAGCCTGGTGTGGATAAGAGGGTAGCCTTCGCTCTGCCTTGGACCTCTGCCTTGCCCATTTTCTTTTGCTGGCAATGAGTGTGGTATCAGGTAGGGTACATTTCCAAGTCCTTATAGGTATTTCCACCAAAGTCCCATATTGAACAAGGGAGAACTGATGTAGTATTAACTACCCAGCCAGGGGCTCCTGACCTTTCTTCAATCCCTTCCCAGAACCTCTCTGTGCCAGCCTGGAGGTGCTTCCCATGGGTGGCCCTCAGATGGAGGTGTGATGAGAGGTCAGCCTGGTGCTTCCATACCACAAACTCAGCAGGTGACACCTGGGCCACCGCTGATGCAAACCCATTACATTTAGCATGGCTGAGGATATGGTTGCCTGTTTTAATAACTCATTTTGTCCTTGATATTAAGATCAATTTTAGAAAAAGTTTTAGAACATATAAAGGTGGTGTAAAACCTTAGCCCTGGCTCCACTAACGGATGATGATCACAGTTACCAATGTTTCTTTCCAGTCTTTTCCCACGCATCCTTCAGCAGTGACTTCTCCGGAGGACAGACCAGTGCGTAAACCCCCCAAATCTCATGTTGCCATAGGTCAGCACTTGAGCCCAGAGTCAAGAGTCAAACTGAGACCTCTTAGTTCAGAGCTGTTTCTCTGCACCATGAGGCACTACCCACCGATCACTCTTCCCCAGTACCTACTAGTGCCACAGCAGACCTGACAGTCCTACCCATGAGGACGGTCACCCCAAGTGGGCTCAGGCAACAATCAGACCATAGCAGCGATGTGAGGCCTCCGTGTGTTCCTGTACAGAAATGGCGCAGGAGGCACTCAGCAAACCCAGTACCTAGAACCACCACCTGTGCATTGCACCTTTGGGAACAGGAGTCCCAGAACATGCTCTGGGAGACCCGGCGCTGACTTGGAACACTTCCTAAGGGATAGCACGCCCGAAGCCAGTGCCTTTAGTTCTGATGAGAAGGCAAAGCCTGAGGGAGGGAGCTGGGTGGGGTGTAGAGATGTGTAGTGGGGAAAAGGCAGCTCTTCCCGGAACAGAAACCAGTTCCAGCGTGAAAGAACAATTTAATTCTGTCAAAAACGAAGATCAGTTCAGGAGGAGAAGAGGGCACCAGAGCTGCCAGTCATGTTGCTTAGTGGCTCATTAAATGGAGTTGCTTTCCTAATAGGTTTATCCTGAACTCTGCCGGGGAGATTTATAGACACATCATAATTATGTGTACAGGAGTTCACAGGAGGAAGGGGGCTTAGAGATCCCCAGAGGCAAATTTGAGGCAGCAAACATTCTGACAGAGTCAGTCAAGTTAGGTGGTTCAGGGTCCGCCTCTGGGAGGATGTACAGAGAGGGCTGGCTGTAACCTTGGCTAAAATTCTTAGTGGCGGTGCATCTCAATGCCAGCTTTCCAAGGGTGGCTCTTGGCCTGGTGTTTCCCAAGAAGACTCGCTGGTGAGCAGTTTCTAGGGGGACATCAGAAGCACAAGATGGCAGGCAGCTGCAGCCCTCCCTGGATGCAGGTCACAGGGGAGCCTGGGGGCACGCTGCAGCTGGAGGGCGCTGTGTTGGGCGTGTGAGGGACAGAACTCACTGTTCCTGTCTTGTCTCCTCCAGCTGCTGTCAGCGCAGGTCACGGCCTGCCTGCCAAGTTTGTGATCCACTGTAACAGTCCGGTCTGGGGTGCAGACAAGTGTGAGGAACTTCTGGAAAAGACGGTGAAGAACTGTCTGGCCCTGGCAGACGATAAGAAGCTCAAGTCCATCGCGTTCCCGTCCATTGGCAGCGGCAGGTAAGGGCACATCGTGGCTTGTGAGGTCATTATACTTAGCTGCATACTTAGCCCATAATCGTGGAGCTCTGACTTGTGCACGGTCAGCTAAGGCTGTTTTTGAGCCATCTGCTTTAGTTGAGAAGACCCAAAGCACAGGAGGGGAAAGAATACAAACATTAAGCAATGGTGAACAGCAATTGAAGAGACGGAGTGAGACAGGAAGACTGAGGAACGTATCAAATTTCCTTTGTGACAGCAGATGTCAGCATAGAAAGTGACTTCAGGGTGTAGTGGGACCATCAGAGATGGCGGTTTAGAGAGTGAACCTGCCAGGACACGAAGACTCAGATATGAGGGAAGTGGAGAGGACAGGGGAGGTGTGAAAGCCAGGACCTTCGTTCCAGGAGCACCCTCCCAGCCACAGCATGCCTCTGCCCCTTACCTTTGTATCTCTGGCATCCTTCACTCGCCCCTCCCCCCCCACCCCAACCTGCCAGCTCTGTCTCCATGTGTCCTGCTGTCTGGCTCTTGCAAGGCGGACATGAATGGACACTTCTCTGACAGTGACATAGGGCTGGGTCTGCCCTGGCTTCCAGCGCTGAAGTAGCCCCCAGTAACTCTGGGTGTGCACTAAAAGAAATTAGAGCTCTGAGAAGGGAGAGTGCTTTGGGAACTCCATGCCATGATGCAGGGGCGGTGCCCCACTTCCCATCACATCATGGGGTCCTCCCTGTCCAGGTCTGTGCCTCATGCCTCACACTCTGGATTTGGCACCAGAGGCTGCAGCTGTGGACATCCTGGGCCCAAGAGGGCCATAACCCAGGGCTATGTATTGGCCGTGGCTGCACCTGGGGCATCCGATCCAGACTGTACGCCCACTTGGGTCTCTGCCATCGGACCCTCCCAGTGCCCAGGCAGGGCTGTGTGGCGGCCATATACCGGCTTCCTTTGACACTGCAGGCCGCACAGGGTGACCATCCTCAACCCCCTTCCTCATGTTTAGAGAAAGCGCTTCTTTTCAAGGCACTTGCCCTCCAACCCATGAGGAGCAAAGAGTAGAGTTTGCGAGCTCCATCTTGGGCAGGCTTTGTAATGATGCCTCTCTGAACACTGCTGCCACTGGGGTTCCACACCTCAAGTGACAGAGCTAGCCCTGGGCAGGCTTCCTATCACGTGGCACCGGGAGGTCTGCCCAAGCTGCCCTGTTCCCACAGTATGTGGGGGGGAAGAGGGGCCCTCAGGGGACAGTGATAGCTCATGCCAGCGCCCCACCCTCATGCATGCCCACAGTCTCCCTACCCTGTACGCTGAGTGCCACTTTACTGCCAAAGTGAGGGACATCCAGAGGTATGTGATGACACGTGTGGGTTTGGGTGCCGTCCACACTTCCGGTCTGTGCTTTTAAATCCTGTTCTCTTTTGCCAAGAGCCTATGTTGAACATCACTTTGCAACACCATTTAAGGGTCTCTTAAAAGAAAAGCTAAAGGAGAGGGACCATTGAAAGCCATTTGCTGTCAGGCTGTCGTCAGTTGGTTGTCACAGCCAGTGGCAAAGACAAAAGCCACCATTCTAAGGTCGTCAGCACCCCCCCCACCCCCCGCCCGACCCATAGCTTGAAATTTCCCCAGAACTAGGGAGATGTGTAATGGGTCCCAGAGTCGATTCCGAACCTTTTTTTGACAAAGTGCTTCTGAATCAGAGTTTAAGTAGCCAGCTTCCTGCTTCTTCCACATCCTGTAGACGGTCTGTTCTTTGGCACAGTGCTGCTGTGTGACCTTTGCTAAACGAGTTAGCCTCTCTGTCCATGGCCTCCCTTATCAGTGAGCACCGCTTTGGGGATGGCCCTCCCTCACAGATGGTCCTGAGGCTCAATTAGTGCTTCGGATGCACTTTGATCTACTCTGATGAAAGGTGCTTCCGAAGAAAGAAGCAACAGGAGCCTTTATTGGAGGTAATAATTTCATATTCTTTCATATAGCTATTGGGAAACTTTTAATTGAAGCATAAAAGTAATTCTCTACATTTTTCATGGAGTAAGAAGTTTTTAAAAACAATCCATTGAAAGCTTTTAAGAGGGCAGAATGCCAAAGGCAAGCACATGTGCAATGCCAGCGGCCCCACATCTGTCAGGCAGACCTTGCCCCACAGAGCCATGTAAACAGCTGCCCTCTCTTTCATGAGTAAAGATTAGGATTACACCAGAGCCGGCCTGTAAATCACAGTGGGTTTTAGGAGGGGAAATAAAAAGCTTGTTTGTGGCATCCAGTGTCTCCGGCCTAAAAGTCGGGTTGGAATGAAAATAATAGAAATGCAAACATGTTGGCAAGGAGCAGAGGGGTCACTTTCTCTCAGCCAAGGCCCAGCATGTGGAGGGCCATCCCACCCTTATGCCCTCTCCCTGTAGCCCCCCAGAGGCCAGACCCTGACCTCAGGGAGACTGTCCTTGGGTACTATGGTCACAACATTCATGGATATCCCCACTCTCTCAGCTCTGTGTGACATTAGGGGGCGACCCCCTCTCTGGAGGGGTAGGATATAGGGAATGGGTAGTTTGGAACTTTGATTAAACTCTCTGTAGATTTATGAGCTTCAAGGCCAGTTCATTTTTTTTCAAGTTACCATTTATGGGTATTCATTGAGTCTCACGTACTGTGCTAAACCCTTGATCTGCATTATCTCATAACACCCTTACAGGGTGAGCACTGTCATTAATTCCACTAAAAGAAAAAATAAAAAGGAAGCTGAGAGGGGTTAACTCGCTCCCCTGAGGTGACACGACTTAGACTGGGGATAGCCCGAATTTTAGGGCAAGTCCTTGGCCAAGATGAGAGGCATGGAGCCCCTTCCAGACCCCGGTTGCTCTCCACCAGAGGATCGCCCCACTGCTTGAGGGTGCTGTACAGGAGGAGGTTTTAGGGAAGCTCAGAAACCCCACTGGGGAAGTCCCTGACTTCCCTGGGCCCAGCCATCAGCCTCCCTCCACCTTGAGAATTGGCCTTAGAAGAGATAGGAAGAAACTTACCTACTAGCCTAAGACAAGAACATCTGGAAAGAAGGCTACAGGCCATATGGGGGCTGTGCTCCCCAGCCCATCCCCCCCACCATGCCCTTTGGAAGTGGAGCCCACTGCTCTCAGCTGCTGCCCTGGTCTCTGCCTCTGGAGGGAGTGGCCTTCAGGCAGCCCAACTTGACAAAGGCACTTGCTCAAAGCTACATAAAACATGGAAAATGGAAAGGCGCAGGAGCACCGTGAAAGGGAAACCTAATCCTACCAGAAAAAATGACCACACAGGGACACACTTTCCTAAAGTCACTCAACCTTTTGTGACATCCAGCCCTACCCTCTTGCAAACCACCAAGACAATTAGGTGGACCAGTCCCATACAAAAATCAGAGTCCGTCTAGAATCCACCTTTAATCCTGCTCTGCCTTCAAAGGCAAGCTGCCAGTCTGTCTCCTCCAGAAGAATCTGCCTGGACTCCTCCAACCCCTGAGACATAGCCTCTCCCCACAGGAGCTTCCAGGGTCCCTGATCAGGCTGTGCAACACAGCTCTTGGCTTAGAGTCCTGTGTGCCTGCTGTGGCCAGCCCTGCAGGTGAGCTCACTGATAACAGAGACACTTAGTGATGCCCCATGGAAGGTGGGGGCCCAGCAGGGCTGGAGGCATGACAGTCTCTTATGGGACATGGCCCTTGTGAACCCAGAACCCCTGCGGTCCAGGTGGAATGCAAGAACAGACAACCAATATGTAGCCCCAGCCATCACTGAGCAGGCCGACCCAAAGGGTACGACAGCTCATGTGGTCCCCTTTCACTAGTCTAGAGAAACTGAGGCTGAAGACAACTGAAATGACTTCAGGGGAAGCTCCTTAGTTGGCCCAAGAC
This sequence comes from Panthera uncia, assembly GCF_023721935.1. Lineage (NCBI taxonomy): Eukaryota > Metazoa > Chordata > Mammalia > Carnivora > Felidae > Panthera > Panthera uncia. The sequence goes on along the minus strand of NW_026057577.1, from coordinate 28,424,510 downwards.
CAAAAGGCTGGAATCTAGGACACTTGCCTGCAGAGTAACTTAAGGCACATGCCTTAACCATGGCCCCTGGCAGGCCCCATGGGACCTAAATGGGAATATGAGGGACACCTGCCTCTTGGCATCAGCATCCAGTGTATCCACGTCAAGGAGACTAATGCTTGGAGAGGTTAAGGCCCCTGCCCCAGGGCAGCTGGGCTTCAAACCCAAATCTAACACTACAAGGGAAGCCCCATTCCCCTTACTCTACTGTGCGTTGGGGGAGGGGCATCTGGTCTTCTCCAGAAGGTGGACAGAGTGACTGTTGCTCGGGGAGGTGGGCCCAAAGACTTGGCCAAGCAGGGACCCCAACCAGCCAGGAAGCTGGCAGATGAGAGAGACCCCACAGACCAGTGATGCTTCTGAAGCAGGCCCACACAGCACCAGCAACCCTGCGTCACCCTGCCATACCATGCGTGCCAGTAGTCATCTGGGCATCACAGACCCCGATGGCCTTCTGGGGGCCTGAGGCCGACATTGTCGGCCCAGGGAAAGCGCAGTGGTGACAGCGATCACGGGGCCTGGGAGGAAGACAGTTTTGTACCACGTGAGCCTCTAGAAAGATGCTGCCAGACTGCCTGTTCTATAGACGCCACTACCAATTGAGGATGTTCTGCATGTTATCTTGTTCAATACTCATACCCACCAGGGATAACAGGTGCCTTGCTTACCTACCCCATTTCCCCGGATGACAGACAAGACACAGAGGCAGGGCCTGGACTCAAATCCTGTGTGGCTCCACGGCCTGAACCTCTAACTGCCCTGCTGCTCGGCCCTCCTGAGGGTGGGAGGCCATCTGGGCCTCTGCAGCAACACAGCTGCCCCTGACTTGAGGGCTCCGGGTGTGGTGTGTAAAGCACTGCCATGAGAACAGCTGCTGCTATGCTCCATTTTGCTACAAGCGCCGCTCACTATGGCCACGAGAAAACATTCTGGAGCCCTGAAAGCATAAAGAAAGGAATCACCTTCCCCACTCCTTCCTGGCGGCCTGCGTGGTGCAGAACAGCTACAGTCCCTTGGCTGCATTTTTTTCTTTAGGCTGTGGTTGCCTAGGACAGAGGGATGGGTTTGTTAATAAGAGGTTCTCCTGGTAATAAATCAAATTCACTTGCACCCACCAACCTTGAAAGAGACCAGCCCGTGCTCCATTAACAGTAGGGCTGACAGATACTGATACTACGGGCCTAGAGCCTTCGATCCCCACCTTTTCTCCCTCACTTCTAGGTTCTTAACCTTGGGGCCCACCCTGTGAGCTCAGACTAAAACCTCCTTGCTGGCTCCATGCAGAACAGTGGTTCTCAAAGGGTGTGCCCTCGACCTGCCCAGTCGGATTCCCTGGACAGAGCCCAGCAACCTGCATCTGAATAAGCCCTCCCTGATCTTGACACAGGCTGCTCGGGAGGGTGGGCCAGGCTCCCCGTCCTGCCTCGGCTTCCAGGCACTTCTGGAACTCCTGCAGATCTGGCCACTGGCTTTTCTCGCCAGGGATTAAGTTACAGGCCGTAATCTGAGTTTACAGTGGGAAAATAAGTATTGGCTCTTTGTGAGACACTTTAAAGGGTCCCTTATTCCAGTGACCCCCGTGACCCTGTAACGGCATAGCCCTCCCCCAAAGCTGGCCCTGGTCTCACCCTCAGGACTGGGCCTGGGTGAAGGGCAGCCTGTACATGCTCAGGCACCCAGAGCCGGTGTGAGGTGGACCCCCACAACACTCATGTATACACGTGCCCCTAGGAACGTGCCCTAAAATGGGAAGTCGAGTTCATGTCTTCGAATACTTGCCAACAAGTGCCTTTTCCCAGACAACCTATCCTGTGAAAATGGTCAGGGCAACTCTGTCAGGGGTGATGAGAACAGCTTCTTCCCAGAATGAGCTTGCAGATCTGAGAGTGGATGGGGGGAAGGGGAATAGCTTGCTTTGTGGGTCCCACATTCTCCCCCCTTCCAGCGAAACCTTTCATTCAGCATGGTCCCCACCACCCTCCGTCCTGCCCCACCTGCTGGGCACCCTTCCTGCGCTGCTGGTAGACAGGGCGCCCAGGATCTGCTCCAGGGGAGTCTGGGCCTGACACCCCCTTCCTGCAGCTGCTACACTTGTGCAGCTCTTCCTTCGGCCTCTGAATCCCGCTCCTTCCGGGCAGTCCTGTGCTGGCTGGCTGCCTTGTGGGCGCCGTGTGGCTGAGGACGAGCCTCACACCCCACTGTTGCCCAGAGGCCCCTCGGCACAGGCTGGGAACATGCCCCGGGTGACACCCCTTGTCTGCTAAGAATGAGCTTCACTTCCAAAGCATCTACAAACTACTAGGGATCCATCTTCCAGATGGGCAAAGCCCTGTTTGATGAAAACCAAGTCACTAGAATGGTTTTGCCCTGTGGCCCTGAGATGTGCTTAGTACTGACAACTGGAGAGTAAGTGTGGCTCTCCAGAGGAATAAGCTAAGGTAGTTCAAAACTCAGAGGCACTTAGCAAGCAAGGCTCAGAATGTTCTAAGAAAGCCTCCACCTTATGCATTTGAAAACCTCTCACCTGGCAGCATCTGAAGGAGGGGTGTGGCCTAAGCCGGCAGGCTGGCCCAGCACTTTGGATACAATGGCCCACAGGCGGGGGGCTCTGGAAGACTGCAGATCTGCCAATGAAAAAAGAATTCCCCATGAAACCTGGCCTCAGACTCTCACCTGAGGATCCTTAAGTGTACCCAGGGTGTCAGTAAGGGATCTGAATCCAGACCACTGGCTCAAAACCCACATCCTTTCTGCCAGCCTAGGTAAGCCGCTATGTTCCTGCCACTGTCCCGGGTTCCCTGGGTCCTGCACCTGCGGTGTTGACCAGGAACAGCCCCAGGCACATGTAGAGCAAGAGACTCCAGTCTCTCTAGACCTCATTTCAGATTCTGCCAGAGTTCTGAGCCCTACCTCCAAAATTCCCACCTGACTTTTACCTTAAGTGGACATATGTGAATTCACAGCCATCTGGCGGGGAAATTTGAATGCCATTTCTTGAGATAAAGAGCCCCCTCGGCCAGGAGTCGTCCCCTGCACTCCCAGCCCCCCATGCCCTGGCCTATGGGTGATAGCAAGCTGGTGGGTCCTGGGATGCACTCCAGGCCAGCAGCCCCAGCACCTGTCAAGTCTAAGGCCCACATGAAGGCTTTAACGCCCCATGTGTGTGAACAACAGTCCCCTCCTGTAGAAGCTCCAGCCTCCAGCTGTCCCATGGGGGAGGGGTGGCATCAAGCCCCGTCCTAGTCACAGTAACACTGGGAACAGAAATGTGGGAACTCACACTACCCTTGGGAGACTCCACGCAGGAGACACAAGTCGTGCGTATGTGCTTGTTGCTTGGCCCTTCCTCTGTGTGTGAGCAGCCCTCGCAGGCACTGAGGCCCCTCGAGGCGAAGCACAGCACCCAGCCCTGGGGGCCTCCGGGAGGGAGGGCGGCAGGCCCATGGCCACGGTGGCCCCTGGTTGCTGAGCCCCCTTCTCTCCTGTAGGAATGGCTTTCCAAAGCAGACGGCAGCTCAGCTGATTCTGAAGGCCATCTCCAGTTACTTCGTGTCAACGATGTCCTCTTCCATCAAAACGGTGTATTTCGTGCTTTTTGACAGCGAGAGTATAGGCATCTACGTACAGGAAATGGCCAAGCTGGACGCCAACTAGGCTGAAGTACAGAAGCAGCCTGCGCCGCGCCCCCGCCTCTGATCTGAAAGAAAGAAAGAAAAATCCCCTTCACGCCTGTTGGGAGGCGGAACCCTTTCATTTCCAGTTTTGCTCATCTAGGGAAGATAAGGTTTTGGTTTCCAGTTTAATTGTTTTTGACCTTCTAAAATGTTTTTACGTTAGCACTGATAGTTGGCATTACTGTTGTTAAGCACTGTGTTCCAGACCGTGTCTGACTTTAGTGTAACCTAGGAGATTTTATAGTTTTATTTTAATGAAATCCTGCTTGACGCAGAACAGCGGGGAGAGCAGTGTCTTCTACGTGTGGCCGAATCCAGGAAGCCTGTTTTGTAACCGTGTGTCGTGGTGCTTTATTGTACACCCAGTGGCGTTCTTTTTACTATAATGTTCCTTTTTTTTTCCTCAAGAAGAAAGATCATGAATTTGCAGCAGACTTCATTTTTGTTTACTTTTTGTCTTAATGATGGATTTGAAAATGAAAGATTTAAAAGGCAGAACAGAATCTGTTGTCCTTAATTATATTTGCGATTTGGAATTTGTGTGAATCGATTTAGTAAAATGTTAAATTGCTGTGGTGACTGGCTTGTTTCAAGTTACTGTGCCCTTGAGCCCTAGGTGGACTTCTGTCACAGGATGGGGGACGAGAGCGGCTGCCCCCAGAGCCACCACAGGGCCACCGCTGCCTGGACACAGGAGCATCTTCAGGCCCTAATGACTGGTAGGGGGAGCTCATTTAAAGTCTCTCCTTCATCCTTGTGACACTTGGGCAAGGGCGTTCTCCCCATTTCACAGGTGACGAAGCAGGTATACTGAAAGCCATGTGGGTGGTAAGTGGCAGACTGGTACTTGAGCCCAGATCTTCAGAATCTGAGCCCAGCTCTCTCCTCCCGTCTGCCCCCTCCTGACAGTCTCTCTGGTTCATGGACAGGCCCAGTGTCTCTGGGCCGCTTGCCACACGGAGCTGGAGAAGCCTGGAGACTTCTGCCGGAGCTGGGTCGGGCCTCTTGTTCCTGTAGGACAGGGTCCCTGCGGCCAAAAACTTTCCAAGGGCAAGGTGCCACTCCCAAGGTCCCCGAGATGTGCTTCCAGCTTTGACATGCTTTCTCACAGCTGTGGGTGTTTAGTGATGCAGATTACAGCTGACCCTTGAATGAGGTGGGGGTTCGGGGCACCAACTCACGCACAGTTGAAAGTCCAAGTCTAATTTTGACTCCCCCAACACTTACCTACCAATAGCCTACTGCTGACTGGAAGCCTTGCTAATAACAGCCGATTAACCTATTTTGTATGTTACGTGCATTATAGGCTGTATTGCTACAATAAAGAAAGCTGGAGAAAAGAAAATGTTGTTAAGAAAAACGTAAGGAAGACAAAATACATACACCATGTTATACTGCATTTATCAAAAAAAAATCCTCGCATAAGTGGACCTGTGCAGTTCAAACACATCTTGTTCAAGGGTCAGCTGTATTTACAGAGATCCCAGCTGGACGACAGTGGCTAAACCTTGTGTTACCTAAATTCAGCAAAACAAAGACACTCTTTGCTTCAGAAGGTACATTTGCCTAAAATGCACAGAAGACCGTTTCTCTCTAAAAAGAAATAGGCCTGCTTCTAGAACAGACTTTAACCAGGAGAAAATATGCAGCACACACATATCAGAGATGAACATAAAGGATCAGTTTTCCTTTCCCAACTGTGCCTAATGAAATCAAAATAGAAGTCCTAAGCCATCACACAACCGTGCTTTTCAATGAAAAGGCAACTGCTTCTAACTCAAACCTGAAAGACAGTTTTTTCCAAGTTTCTCATAAAGGTAAGGTGTTGTTAATACTTTTACTTTTCTTCCCCAAGATCTCTGAGCCTACACTTCCTACTTCTTGATTAGAATTTGATAAAAAAAAAAAAAAAAAAAAAAAGAAAAACTTTATTGTGGTCTTTTCAAGACGCATCTTAAAATGTTATCAGGTCAAAAGTAGTATCTTCAAAGTGTTTGCTCGGACAAACCACACGGTGCAGTCATTCACCCAAAAGCATTGTGTCTATAGGTAGAATCCTCAGCATGCAGGATAACGAGCAACAAACCTTGCTATTATTAGCTGGGGATGGTGATCATTCGCTGTGTGCCAGTCACTGTCTTGAGCCCCTCAGGGGCATAATTTCATTGTGCCTCAGGGATAATTCGATGGGCACTTTCTGTTTTCAGAGCCATTTTGCAGCTGAGAACCTTGAGGCTGGGAGAAGTTAAGTAACTTCCTAGTGATCACACGACTAGTAAGTCACCACCAGACTCAGATACAGAGATGCTGACAACTACAGTACAGGGCCCCTAATGGCTCACTCTTATCAGCAACAAAAGGAAATCCAGTTAACCATGGTGGTATTTTTTTTTAATGCTTATTTTTGAGAGAGAGAGAGAGAGAGAGAGAGAAAGCGAGCAAGCTGGAGAAGGGCAGAGAGAGAGGAAGAAGACGGAGGCTCCCAAGTGGGCTCTGTGCTGACAGCAGAGACGTTTAACCAACTGAGGCACCCAGGTACCCCCACCGTGGTGGTATTTCTAACTTGGAGACTGAAACACAAAAGGAACCGAGGGTTAAAAGGCCTCTAGGTGAATTGCATTTCCTCAACTTTGGAGAAGGACCACAGGAGCAAATCCTATTATTTAGCAAGGGGCCTCCACTAGATGGCGCTAAGAGGACTGGGAAGCAAATGCAGGAAAGGGAGCCAGCTTAGGCTCTTCCTCCAGCACCCACAAAAGAATAAGTTGCAGTTGTCGGGATTTGCGTGAATTGTTTACCATAATCACCTAAATGTTTCTAAACTTTCACTAATCCAAAGTGCGTCTCGCCCCTGAGATGTGGGCTCATTGAAGAAATGCTTTTCAGTGAAACAGAAAAGAGAGCCAGCCAACTGCCTGGGATTCCCATCATGTCTAAACCACCCAGTTAGTTTTTAAAACCAGGATCAAAAATTGTTCTCTGATGTCAGCCTCATGTTTACAGGGGAAAAAGAAAACAGCTCATTACTTGAAAGAAAACTTGGTGTAACTGCAAGGAAAACTTGAAATGCACACATGCCTCCATTCAAAAGAGCTGTTGCAGTTAGTGAAATTTACCAAAAATGAAATTATTCTGTAAGCTAGGGGCTGTGCAGCCCTGCAATCTGGTGGTGGCACTAGATAGACAACAGCCACCCCCACTCCCTGTTCCTGAGGAGCAGCCCTTGCCCTCGGCAGCTGGGCTCTGCCCTCAATAATCCAGACAATTTCCTCCGCCTCCTGCATCTGAGATCTAACACAGCACCATAGCTCCCACTGGGACTAATATGACAGTAATAACTACTGTGTGTGTGTGTGTGTGTGTGTGTGTGTGTGTGTGTATGCACACCCATATCCCAGTCCTCTACATCCACTTCAGCTGGATGGCAACCCTGTGATGTTGGTAATACTATCCCTATTTTACAGACGAGAAAACTACAACACAGAGAGGTGAGGCATATTCCCCAAGGTCACACAGCTCTCAGTGCTAGAGCTGGGACATGAGCCCAGTTGTCTAACTAAACAAAGTGCTCCCCATTGTATGTTCTCTGAACCTCCAAGGTGGCCTCTCCTTTGGTATGTACTCCCAAGTTCTGCTGCAGTTAGGCAGGCCTTCTTGCCTATTCCAGACAGGTCGTGTGTGGCCAGCCCTGGCAGCATGAACAGAACATGTTAGAGGACAGATGAATAGAAATGTATGTTAAAGCCATCTAGGGGCCAACGGGATTTACTGGGTACTTACTATGAAAAGAGCCACAAACGGGCAAAGGCAGGTGAGACCCTGCCTCTGTCCAGCCAAGTGGGAGACCCAGAAACATGCGTGCTAAATGGGCAGGGACTCGGGAGGGAGCTGTGTGCACTAGCTCAGTGTTGCAGGGGGTGGGGGTGGGGGTTGTGCAGCAGAAGACATAGACAGGACTTCATAGGTCAGGGTGATACATGGTAAGTGGCCACACAGCACACAGGCCTGGCGGTGCCAGCCAGGGGAGCTACGGGTCTGCCGGGGGCCAAGAAGCCCAGACCTGCACCCCACGTGCAGCCAGGCCAGCCACATCCGCCATGGCCCCTGCTCCTTGGCTCTGGCCCCGGCATGTGGAGCTGTCCATCTGTGCCTGTGTTTATCTGGCAGAATTCCTCCTGCCCGTTCAGGGTCAGGCGGCTGTGTCTGGTCACAGCTACAGTCTGCCCTGACAGAGAAAAGGCAAGAAGGCAAGAAGACAGGAGAAGAAAACAAGAGATGAGCAGTCACTTCTGTCTCTCGTCCAGCCACGCAGTCCCAATCCTGGTCCCCATCTCGAGGCCGGAGGGGTGGAAGACCCAACTGGGCCGGTCAGGGCCGGGTGCAGGCAGTCCTCAGGCAGTTTCCTCAACATGTCACTCAGGCTGTGTCATCATTCACCCTGAGTGGGCCGGCACTCCCTCTGTCAGAGGCAGTGGAGGCTGGGGGATGGCCCGGAGGTTTCCTTTCGTTAGCAACCGTGATGTTTAATTTTCCTGGCCCGGCGCCACCGGCCAATGTTATCTTGGGAGCTGGCTTGGTGCGGCCTCAGAGGGATCCCCCTGAAAGCACCGGGGTGGGAGGAGGGTCCTGGGCCCATCCCTGGCTGAGAAGAAAAGGAAACGCTCAATGGCCAGGGGTGAGGCCACCTTTCCTTTGGCATTTCTTCTGTTTATAACTTAACCCGATGTGTTTGCTTCTGGGGGCCCCCCGATATCAAAATAATATCCCATGACCCTCCTGACAGGCGAGGCAATAAAACTGCTCATTAATCCCGGCCGCCATCACTGCCCCACCATGCTCCTTAGCAAAGGTGTGTAAATAGATTGGCCTTTCCCTGACCCCTAAAAACCAACTCAGCCGGGCTGCTTTGTCAAACTCCAGAAAGTGTTTCACAAATGCTCTCTCCACAGAAGGTACTGTCTTCCTCAAATCCCTCTACCACCAAAGCGACACTCACCCCTCCCACGCCCCCCATGCTCACACGCCTAAGGAGACTCCAGAGCCCCATGTCAGCAGAGTGCAGAACTGAGGGATACGCAGAAAAATACCCACCTTGAACAGGATCACCCAGGACACAAAGCAGCTGAAATTTCCCCTCGGAGAGGCTGTTTTTGCCCCGTAAATGCAGACCTTTGCTAACAGCCCCCTTGAGTATGCTTAGAGGGGTCACCCAGACTGCCTTCCAGAGTCTGCTGGGGCCCTGCACCCAAAGTCGAGCAGGGGCATCATGCGCCCTGGAGCACATGCCACAGGCACTATAATCGTGGAGGAAGAGGCCTCGGATTTCCCTGAACACTGTCCCAGCGTCGCAAGGTGAAGGTCCCTGCCACAGCTGTGGGCTTGTGACCATACTTTACTGAGGGCAGACAGTTCAGAGTCCCAGAATTACAGCCTCCAAATCTTCTAGCAGCCCCATGACCACAGCATGGGGAAACCCAGCCCTAGAATGCATGGAAGCAGATCACCTGTGCCATGCTGGCCAAAGTGCCTTCTGGCCTTAGCCCTGGGGCAGGCAACTTTGGTCTCAGGGACTCAGATGTCCTACCACTCCTATTCCCACATACAACCTTCCCACCTGTGAGCCCAGCCTCCTGGACTAGGACCCTGGCTGATGGCATGGCCCCTGCTGAGCACTCCAGCCGCCCGATCAGGCTGCCCACTCAACCTTCTCCACATGCCCGCCTGTACACCCCATGCCCAGGCTGGCTAGGGAAGCCGGTATTGCTGTACGTTGAAACGGCAAGGCTTCTGAAGCTTAAGAGAATAAATTAGAGTAGGCTTCGAGCAGGCTCAGCTGCAGTGGATGGACAAATTGATTTGCTTGCCATCTGGGAGATTAAATTCCACCGCCCAAAATGGCAGTGGGGTAATGAGCTGTCAGTCACACAGTGCAGTGCCAGATTCGGCGCCTAATTGAACCCCGGCAGCTCCTCATTACGTCCCACGGAGGTCATGCCCATGGCATCCCACCTGGAGGCAGCCCCTAAAGGCCCGGAGAGAGGTCACCTGGCCCTGTGGCACACCCCGGTTAGGGAAACGCCACCTCACGGATAGGCCAACGGTGAGGAACTCTCGCTTACTCACGGCCTTAATTCTGGGCAAATCCAAATGACCAAGGGGACATTCACAACTTCCCCTAAACAACCTCGCTAGGCAGGGGGCCCTCACCTGAACCCTCCTGGACCTCTGGACCTCAAGTGGCCCCAGTCACTCCAGGGCCTCTACAGGGCAGCACCCAGAGCCATCAGCCACGCAGCCCTTTACAGCACACAAGACACGTGCACGCACACGGCTGCCTCAGGCCTCACAACAGGCTGGGATGATGGCACAGCATTTCCGTTTGCAGAACGGTCAAGGGAAGAGGGACCCATGGAAGTTCAGAAGCTGCCTCCTGAAGGGGACATGGGCCTGGGTCCCGAAGAAGGCTGCCCAGCCTCCCCCCGCCTCACCTCCCCGCCTCCGCCCCTCTTTCCACCAGTACAGACTGTTGCACGCCTCTCTTACGTCGCTTTCAGGCCACCGTGTATGCCAGTGCCTCAGTCTGGAACACGCCACGGCCACCTTTTCTTCGTCATCCTGCTCAACCCTCAGGTCTCTGCTCTCAGACCTCCATTCCTCCTCCTTCAGGAAGCCTTCCCGATCCCCTCTCTGTCTAGGCCAGGTGCCCTGTCTCGGTGCACCAGGCACACTCAGCAGCCACAACACTGTGCCTCCTGGCTGGCTGTCATGTGTTCACACGGCTGTCTCCCCATCACATAGCGAGGATCACTCACTCACACACATCCCCTGAGCCCTCTGGACCCATCAGTATGCGAGGCCCTAGGCGTGCAGCAGTGGACAAGCAAAAGAAACCCTGCCCTCCGTGAGGCTGGGGAGAGGGGCCTTTGCCCTGTGGGGCACCCTCGGTGTCTTACCCCAAGGACCCAAATGGGAATCACTGCGTGAGCAGACTCCACCAGGACCTCAGAGGCTAGTCACCAGGCAGACCGCCTGAGTCAGACAAGGCAGTGAGAAGATTGGGGAGAACATGGTCGTTCCCGAAAATCCATCCCTGTGCAAGTCAGCCAGGGGCACCACCCTGATGGATCTCTCGCTTCATGCGGGCACACGGTGGCTTCAGAGTGAAGTGTGATGTTGGCCCCAGGCCCCGGCATGGCACCCTCTTGCCACACTGCTAACCACAGCCCAGATCTCGGGGCATCTGGTGCTTCTGCTTTCTTTGGCTCTCGATTTGAAAAGGGAGTGGTCATGGGAACTTTCTGGCCAGATGCTAAATCCACGATATCCATAAACAGGGAAAACAGTAGAAAATGTTTGCAGGAGAGACCTCTGAGTTATCGCAGCCAAGAGCTTCTTGCCTGCGTGCCAGGGGGCCTGGTGCACAAACTTTCCAGGCAAGGGTACTGGCCACAGGGCAGGTGTCCTTGGGGGGAGACTAGCACCACTTCCTGATGGCCCAACACACAAGCCCGAGTCAGGGATCTCCTGCTCACAGACCCAGCCCCAGGACAAGCCCCGCTCTCAGTCCAAGGCCCAGATTCTACCAGCGGAAAGAGGACAAGGGACGTGTCGGCCCCTATGAGTCTCCGACGTGCCCCTGACAGGGTATAGGTCTGACCCTCTGAAGCCCAGATACCACAGCACAGCTGCAGAATCACACTGACACAGGGCCTTCAAGAACCCATCTGCCACTCGCATGCTTGTGTAGGAAGATGACAGTAACACAGCCAGCCATGACCGCGTGCAGAGGTGGCAGCAGTTTGAGTACCTGGTACACTAAGGAGTCCACGTGCGTTCTCTCGTTAAATCCTCCTTGTCACCCTGCAAACTGAACACCGTTATCCCCACTTTCTAGGTGAGGGAGCCTGGCTCAGAGAGGTGAAGTTTCTCGGCAAGCCACACAGCAGAACGAGGCATATAACCAAGACTCAGAACCAGAAACGGGCCATCTGTGAGGTCCACCCTTGTTCACTCTGGTATGCTGTCACCCCCTGGCCTCAGAAGGCACATTGCCCCATTTTACAGATGAGGAAAAGTGAGGAGGAGGTCAGCGGCTTCTGCAATGCCACAGGTAGCAAGTGGCATGTCTCGTGCCTCCCTCTGGGCCTCCTGAGTAGAGACCGAAGACTCCAGCAAAGCCTAAGCTGTCACAGGAACCAGCCCCACGCTCTGCTCCTCCACAGGCTGGGGACCTGGCCGGGGCCTTCCAGTAATTAGTGGGCTCTTGTTAAGACCCAGTCGCGCCGTTCTCGGGCCAGGAATTGTTTTTGTTCCCGTGCGGAGGCCCTCGCAGGAAGGCCAGGCGCACGTGCGCAGCCCCATAAATCCAGCCAGCGTCGCTCATTACAACGTTCTGCTTCACAACTCCGCCAGCCCCAGCCTGCTCGGGCTTCGCGGGCCCCGGGCCTCCTTGCAGCCAAGCTCGGCTGCCCCATGCCGCCCGCAGCCTCAGACATGAGCTCATCCAGCGCGCGGCGTGTGAGGAAGTGGCCGGGCAGTGCTCTCGGCAGCAAGGGGACAATGTGCCCATTAAGGCCGTCAGCTGTCAGTCCCCCACCAGTGCACCCAGCCCCGCTGAGGCAGGACCACCCCACTCGGGGCCCTGCCCTCGCTCCAGTTCGTGTGGACGTGCCCTGCGGTGTGGCCTGTCCACCCTGACAGTGGCCACAGGAAGTCGAAGCAGGGCAGGGAGGACTTGGGTGACAGGAGAAGTGATCTTCAGGGACCAGCGGGCCCTGAGTACCGTCCTGCCTCCTCGTGGAATGACCAACTCCCTGTGACCTCTGGGGAGGTCCTCTGGACCCTCTGAGCCTTCACTCTCACAGCTATAAAATAGGAAGCTACTCCCTGCTCTGGCTGGGGAAACACTGCTCTGCAGCCCATGACCTTGAGCCATACTTTGGCATTCCGATAGTACGAGACCGGCTGGGCCTCTATTTTTGTGGTCTGAGAAGGGAGGAGGAGCGAGTTAAGTCACCCCACCTCTTGGGGGTGTGGTCTCATCTGTGAAATAGAGTTGGCAACACAGTGTCGGGGCCAAATACTTCCATAAATGTCGTCTATTTCTTACTATTGCTCTGATTCCCATAAAGGTTAGAAGCCAGGCACCTGCCATGGCCAGAATCCAAACTCTGGCTATGGTCAGTGTTTGACAGTAGCCAGTTCATCTTCATGTGGGCCAAGTTTAAAGGAATCTGGCCAGGTGGTTACCAATACCATGCGTAACCCCAACCTTATTGTTTGTAGCTGGAAGTGCTGGAGTTATTAGTAAACCCTTCTCCATCCGGTGCTAACACAGCTCAGAGAAGACCTAGGCCATGTCCAGTTTGGAGGGAACCTTCTAGAACCTTCAGGACCAATATGGTACACATGAACCACATGAGACTATTTAAATTAAAATTAAGTACAATTTCAAATTCAGTTTCTCATTTTTACTTACCACATTTTAAGTCCTCAGTGGGTGGGCACATGTGGCTAGTGGCTATTGTATTGGGCAATACTGTTCTAGAACCTGAGTTGGTGGAGCTCTTCAGGGTGACACTCCAAGCTTTTCATACCATTTAACTTAGCGTATGGAGCAAAAACCATGGCCAGGGCATTTCCATCCGCCAATGGTTCTATGCTACCGATAGTGAAAATCATGGTGGTAGAAATAATAATATCCATGTAGTGAACATTTCTGTGTTCCAGGCACTGCGCTGGGTGCCTCACACTCATTGCATTAAACTCCCCCTCTCCTCAAATACTCTACAGTTTGTGACCTATCACCACCTTACTTGTGACAAAATGGACTCAGAGAGAGTAAAAAATTCAAGCAAGGTAGAGAGGCAAGGCCAATTTGGACTTGAAAGCCAGCCTGCCCATCAGGTACAGAACCCACGCTAACCTTCTTCTGTGCTTTGACCAGATTTACACTCGGAGGGTAAGTGTTCTTTCCAAAAGGTTTCTATCCCCTTCCTGCCTTTCTCTTATCTTTGAATACTTCCTGCTCTCAGGAAAGCTCATACCTGTTTGAGCCTAGGCCAAGGCTCATGCTCTCCCTTGGTTGCCGGGAGGAATACCTTGGGCTGTACAGGCCTGTGAAGGCTGCTGCTGACCACTGGGGCTGCTCTGGCCCCATCAACCACCCCTGGTGCCCAGAGGGACCTGCTTACTGGGCCCAGGCGCCATGTGGGGAGACCACAGATGGAGGCCCCCGCTGCGCTGCCACACCTCTTTGGACAGCATGGCCCAATGCGAGGGGCAGATCAGCAGAGCCAAAAGGGACAGCCAGTATCAGGGAGACGCCCCAGGGTGTGTGCCTGTGAGTGGGACCAGATCCTGTGTTCCTGCCCAAAGCCCTACCTACAGAATAGAATACACTGAGACACAGCGAGGAGGACACAGTGACTGGCCAGGCCCTGGGAGTGAGCCCCAGCACATTCATTCGCTCACCCCTCCATTAGCTGTCTGCTGAACAAAGGAGTGCCAGGGTCACCTTCTGCAGATCAGGTCCCCCTGGGCCATAAAGCACCTTTGTCCCACCCACCATTCCCAAATGCCTCTCTCCCACTGTAGCCTTGCAAAACCCTGAGAGGCAGGCAGGCAGGGCAGGGAGGGCCCCCAGCTTGACAAACGTAGAAACTGAGGGCTGAGGAACAAAAGCAATTTCCCAAAGCCTGCAAACTGCCCCCTCCCCCCAACCCACAAGTCTTGACTACAGGGCTCATCACTTGATTACCAAGTCACTCTTTAAAGGGAGCATTTTACATGGACAGGACATGTCGTGCGCTCTGTGGTTCTTGTGGCCACACAAGGACCCCAGAGGTGCAAGTCCATCCTGCACCCCCACCCTCTCCAGCACCCCAGCAGGCCATCCTAGGCTTTAAGTCACCAGGGCCGATGATCAGGAAGCTCACTTAGCCAGATGCTGGGCATGTGGGACACTTCCTCTCCTGTAGTTGCTTAGAGACCCCAGGATCTCAGGCACCCCCCACTGGCCCTGGGCAAGGCCGACTCTCCTGCTGTTACACCCCAGAGAGCCAGGCAGGCCAGCCAGCTTTCACCAGGGACACACCAGAGATAGAATGCACAGGCAGCCCCCACATCCGGACCCCTCTGCCCGCTGGCATGGGTCTGCTGTGGTTGTATGAGCCAAGCTGGGGTTTCCAGGCTTCAAGCTGAAGCAACATCCGAAATGGCTCACACCTCTGTGAAGGCGGGGGGACGGACTACACCATCCCTAAGGCCTGATCCTACATTTGTCTCGCTCAAGCCCTAGGACTCCAGTTTAAGAGGCTTTTTATAGACTCCTATAAAGGAGAAAGTGAACTTTTAACATGTTTGCACTCCGCTAAGTCAATACGCATAAAAGGGACAAGAGCAGAGTGTCCTCTGCCCAGATGCAGGCCAGCAGGGTGGGCGGGCAGCATCGGGGCCATCCCGGC
Source organism: Panthera uncia (assembly GCF_023721935.1). Taxonomy (NCBI): domain Eukaryota; kingdom Metazoa; phylum Chordata; class Mammalia; order Carnivora; family Felidae; genus Panthera; species Panthera uncia. Next base: position 28,409,332 of record NW_026057577.1, on the reverse strand, counting down.
CCCCACGGGCACTGGTGGTCACTTCTCCTCCCTGCGGGCCTACCGTCTGGCCTCCAATTAGCCAGCTGCCGTCCACCAGGGCCGTGCGCGGGCACTAATGAAGCCGGAAAGCCTTGCCTGGCGGGGCTAATGGGTGGCTCCTGGCCTCACTCAGCCGAGACACTCCCCCAGACGCGTGGTTTTCATGGGAAGATTGAGAGGAGCAGAAGTGCGGAAGCTGTAAAGTTTTACTGGGAATTCTCAACCATCCTCCCTTGGCCCTGACACCCACACTGCCCTTCATTTTTAAGAGAGCTTCCTTTCTGCTTTGAACTTTCTCCTTAAATCTAAGCAACGCTGTGCCTGCCTCCAGGATCTAGGATCTGGGCTCGAACTCTAGACGTCCCTGCTTGCCCCGGAGGGAGGGAAGAAGACTGCTCAGGCACTCCAGAGGGCCTTCCTGCTGCCCGGCCGTGCCCTGGAACAATCCCCAAGGAGGCCATCTGCCTGCCTGCCATCATGCTGAGATCCTGGGAATCCAGGTTACATGCATGAGACCTGACACACTCCTTGGGATCAGGTTTGCAGACAACGCACTCAGCTCTCTTCTCTTTGTCCGTTCATTTGTACTGCGTACCTACTGCACGCAAGCCCTTCCAAGGGCAAGCATTGTCTCAGTGGTTGAGAAAGAGGACATATGACTGCGGGCCCCTGGGTGGCTCAGTCAGTTAAACGTCCAACTTCAGCTCAGGCCATGATCTCATAGCTTGTGAGTTTGAGCCCCATATGGGGCTCCGTGCTGACAGTGTGGAGCCTGCTTCAGATTCTCTGTCTCCCTCTCTCTCTCTCTGCTGCTCCCCTGCTCACTCTCAAAAATAAATAAATAAACATTTAAAAAGAGAGAGAGAGAGAGGGAGGACATTTGAGTCCACTTCCAGATTCGAGTCCCAGCTGTGCTGCTCACCAGCTGTGGACTTGGGTGAGTCACTTGGCTTCTCGGGGTCTACAACTTATCTATAAAATAGGAACAATACTACCCCCCTGGACACCCCCACCATGAAGTCACTGCGAATGCTAAATGGCAGGGTACATGTGCCCCAGCACACAGCAAGCACTCAATAAACGGTAGCTTAGTGCCCTAACAGCTCTGTGAGGAAGATCCCATTCTCCCCTGAGAACAAGGGAACAGAAAAGGTTAAATAACTTACCTAAAGTCACATAGGAAACGGGGACAGAACTGGATTCAATCCCAGCTCTTCAAGGCTCCAGGGCCACAACCATAAATGCTGTAATGCAAAGTACCCCAGGCATGGGAGGACAGCAAGCCCCTGAATCACTGAGAAAAACTTAGTGTCAAGAAACCCACCTAGAATTTTGTAATCAGCAAATCTACAAAGGCATTATTTTAATTTCAGCATCATGGTTTAGTGTGGTTTCTTGGCGTGAGTTAGTGACGGCAGAGAGAGGGTGGAATTATCATGTTTCCAGTGCTCAGGGGAATTGGTTTAGTGCATGGGAACAATTTATTATCTGCTGTCGGAGATCAAACCCTCACTCCACAGGCAGTTGCTAATTGTGGCTCCTGAGAAGCCGGTCCCTGCAGCATCCCAGCCAGCGGAGGCCAGGCTGATGGGAGCCCCTCTGGTTGCCCTCAGGGAGGGGTGGGGCAGGGAGGGACGGCAGGCTGGCATCTAGCTCTCTGCCACATCCTGCTCTGGAATTATTGGGACAATTGGTATCTCTCTGCAAATTCTGAGGATTGTCTGCTAACTACCTTTGTAGAATTCTTACTTTCTAAGGGAATTTTTTTTTTAATAACTCACAAAACAGTTTCTCTTTGTTTCTGAATGGATCAAGGACTCCTCGGTGTGAAGTCTTGCAAACCTGCAGCAACGTTCAAGCCTGGAATCAATGAAGGGTACAAGTCAGAAGTGGATGGACCCATGGGGAATGTGTACGTAGGAGACAGGGAAACTAAGAACCAGGTACAGAGGGTCTGCTCAAGATCCAGGGACCAGTCTTCTATCAATGCTGGAAATTAAGCAGCACTGTCTCGGTCCTTCTGCCTTTTTGTTTTTGCCCCAGCTTCCTTTATAACAACCTTGAAATGCCTAAAGCCCATGGTAATTGTCTGTGCTAAATTCCTCTTTATCCAAAGAACTGATGTGTTTTTCTAAGTTGTTAAAAGGTCCAGGGATATGCAAACCAATCCAGTTCTGGGAGGAAGCCCTCCATGGGCAAAGGCTGGCCTGTTCAGGGAAGATTCCTGAGGCCTTAAATAAAGCAAAACCCCAAGGCTGTTTGCCTCCATCCTCACCTCCCCCGCCCCGAACCCCGCTTGTCCATCCCCGCAACCCAACAGTTCCTCTCAACAAAGCCCGCTGCCAGTTGTAGGCTCACTTCTTTAAGCCATGGTGAAGAGAGTGGTTTAGCGCTTGCTCTCGGATACACCAAAGCCAAAGGTATTTCTGAAAAAAAGCTCACAGATCCCATGGCCATGTTGGCTTTCTCTACAGCTATGAACGTGGAGTGGGCTCCCTGTGGTTCCCTGACTGCACTTGAAACCCATCTCTTGGCTGGCGCTCACCTTCCTGGGACCTTCTGTACTCTGGAGCACAGACCCAGAGCCAAAAATTATGGAAGAAAGCAACCAAAGGGAAACAAAGTGTTGTCAAAAAGTCCACAGTCCTGACTCCATAGGAAAGAAGGTGCATGGAACGGTGGTTCCATGTCACGCGTGATTACCCTCCCTTCTCTTTGCTCCTAATGTGCTGTTAGACTTAACCCTGAAGGAAACGCATGCTCATGAGGACACACGGGCTAAGGACACACCCACCCATTGAAGCTCTGCTGAAGAGGGGCGGTCTGGAGCCCTGCTCTGGAGCCCACAAGGGTGAGGCAGGAGACAGATCTCTGGGGTGGGTCTAGGACACGCACTGCACTCACCGTCTCCTGCACCAAACCTCAGGTCTTAGTGTCTGTATTAGTTTCCCACTGCTGCTGTAACAAATTACCGTGAATTTAGTAACTTGAAACAACACAAGTTATCTTATGGTTCTGGGGGTCACAAGTCCCACCTGTGTCTCACTACACAAAAAATCAAGGCGTCACCAAGCTGTGTTCCTTCTTGAGGCTCAAGGGGAGAATTTTTTTCCTTGCCTTTTTGCAGCTTCCCAAGGCTCCCTGCATCCTTGGGCTTGTGCCTCTCCTCCCTCTATAAAGCCATTCCAGAAGCATCTTCTAACTTCTCTCTGCCTCTCTTTGACCTGTGCTTCCATAATCTCTTCTCCTTTTCTGACTCTGACACTCCGCCTCCCTCACTCACTGACAAGGGCTCTTGTGAAAACACTGGGCCCAACAGGAGAATCCAGGGTAAGCCCCCCATCCCAAAACCCTTAACTTAATCACACTTGGCAGGTCACCTGTGCCATGCAAGGGAACACACACGTTCACAGGGTCTGAGGATTAGGATGTGGATATCTTTGGGGGGCAGGACTCTATCGACGAGAGGGTCTTCATAGACCCTCAGGACATAATTGCTTCTCGTATCAACAAAAACAGAAAGGTAAGCTGTCATTATCAGGAAAGGATTAACAGAATCTGTCACCAAGGGAAGGAAATCCATTCAGTGATGTACAGCTTTCCCTACAAAGCTCTTGAGCTCCTAGTGTCACCTGACGAATGTGACTGTGAGAGTACCTTCTGGTCCAGGAGACACAAAGTCCCTTTCCCATGGCTGGGTGGGTCCCAGGGTCCATGATGCCCTCAGCTATTCCCCACCAGACTGCATCCCACACAGACCTTTCATAGTACCACCTGAGAAGCTTCAAATGCAAGACTCCTGCCACTTGATTTTTGAGTCCATTTTCTATGCTGCGAATACCTTTTTTTTTTTAATGTTTATGTATTTTTGAGAGAGAGAGAGAGCACACGCACACACAGGAGAGGGGCAGAGAGAGAGGGAGACACAGAATCCAAAGCAGGATCCAGGCTCTGAGCTGTCAGCACAGAGCCTGACACAGGGCTTGAACTCACGAACTGCAAGAGATCACGACCAGGAGATCATGACCTGAGTGAAAGTTGGACACTTAACCAAGTGAGCCACCCAGGCGCCCCCATCCTGCAAAATCTTAGCAGACTGTGAAAAGTGGGCAGTGCAGGGCCACAGAGGGCCCAGGGAGCAGGCTCTGGACAGCCCCCAGGCACACAGGTACACTACAGCTGAGAACAACCAGCTCCAGAGCGGGCTCCAGAGCCCAGATACCCAGGTTGAATGCCTACTTTTGCAGATGACTGAGCCTACAGGGCCCGATACAACCACAGTCGCAAGCACCCTGCAGGCTAGAGAATGACCAGCTATCCTTTCCCAAACAACAGGCTTGGTGGCTTTCTCCTAATTCTTTCTGGGGTCCTCACGTGTCTGTTTTCTCTCCGGATTCCCATCCCCAGGAACCCAGGCCGCTTCAGGTTAAGAAAGGCCCTTGCAGGGGCCCCTGGGTGGCTCAGTCAGTTGAGTGACCGTCTCTTCAGCTCAGGTCATGATCTCGTGGTTCGAGAGTTCAAGCCCCACATTGGGCTCTGTGCTGACCGCTCAGAACCTGGAGCCTGCTTCCGATTCTGTGTCTCCCTCTCTCTCAGCCCCTCTCCTGTACCCTTCCTCTCAAAAATAAATAAACATTATTTTTTTTTTCTAAAAAAAGAAAGGCCCTTGGAAGCCCAAGTCAGGTTGAGGCACGGGTGCATCACTGCAGCCTCCTTGGCCTCTAGCCAGCCGATCGGAGGGGGGAGCAGCAGTTTTACTTGCCAGGCTTCTGGAGAATGCTGTGGGGAGTGGCCATCCCCTGTGACCACCGGGTCACCCCTCTGGGCCTTTAGATAGCCTCCTCCCACAGCTAAAGGGCCACAATTGCACCAACACTGACCACTCAATTTCTACACCCAAGTTCTAAGTTACTGGGCTTTTTCATCTGGGCTTTCCTCTTGTTGCTCAGACCAGAGCCAACACAATCGGGCACCATGGGCTCCAGGGTCCCTTCAACATGGACGGCGATGACAACAACAGGTGGCATTTACTGCTTGCTTACCACATGTCGGGTCCTGTGTGGAAGGCCCTCAGCAGCCACACAGGGCCACGTACAATTGTTACTCCTGTTCTCAGAGGCAGGGAAACTGAGGCTCTGAGAAGTTAAAGAACTTGCCCGAGGTCACAAACCAAGTGACAGAGCCAGGACCCAAATCCAGCTCTGTCTGACTCCAGCGTCCACTTTCTTAACCACTCTGTTTCCCACCCGGCCCTGGTGTTTCCCTTCCCATCACAGAACCCCACCCAGAGGTCCCAGCTTGCAGGTTGCTGGGCCAGGAAGCCTTTGTGAACCTACGGCCAGCTCCAGGCGTTGCTTGGGGCAGCTGAGCTGTCCCCGAGCACTCCTGTACGTGACAGCCTCCTGCCCCTGCTGACTGGGACAGCGGTGGGGATGCAGCCCAGGGGCCCCGTGCGCCCTGAGGAGCAGTCTCTTTCTGTTCTGCCACGACCATATGCTGGAGCCTGACATGTCATGACTGCCCGGGGGTGGGGGCAGTGCCAGGGAGAAGACACGGAATGGGACTTTCTCAACGGAAAAGGCGTAAGCAAACACCACTGGGTTGGGAGACAAGATCTAAGTTCAGACTTGTGGGCTAAAGCTGTTGCCATCCTTGGGAATGAATCGTCATTAAAAAAACAAATACCCAAGGGTCCGGGGCCCAGGGAGTCACGGCCGCTAAGTGTTTGGCAATGACCCAAAAGCACAGCAGCTAGACTCATACAGAGTCTGAAACATGGTCTCCTGGCCAAGCCCCCATCCACACACACACACACCTGTCTCTCTTCCCAAAGCGTCCATGCCCCGCTCACCAGTGGCTCCAGATGTGGCCCCTCTAGCCCCAACCATACCACAGCCCCCTGCCCTCACATGCAGTACAGTATCCCGGCACCCCATTCAAGACGTTCACTTCTCTGTTCCTTTGGAACTTCTACAACCATCATGAAAAGGGGAGGGGGGGAAATTTGCCCAAAGCCCCTACTCACTGGTGCCCACCGCCACATTGAACACACAAGCTCAGAGACTCAGGCAAGCGGAGTCGTCCATGAAAGGTCATGCAGCCTCCCACGCACCTGCTCTGGGCAGGCAAGCCTGCCTGCACCTCGTCTTCTGAAGAAGCACTGGACTGGGAGAAGGGGTAGACGTGGCTTCTCAGCTCAGCCCACCGGCTTGATGTGAGACCCTGGGTACATTGCTTGACATTTCTGAGTCTTTCAAAAGTTGTTGTGAGGATAGAGTAAGATGATAGGAGTAGACAGGCGTGGTACAGACACAGGATCTTGCACATGCCCGATAGGTGCTCAATAAATGCATGGGGGTCCCTTCCTCTTCAACCTCCTTGTGTCTGTATGCCCTATCCTCTCTCGGACAAGAAGCCCATACAGAGAAATTGGGTCTTTTCCTTCCCCTGGGTGCCCCTGCGCCGAGCCCCTGAGGCCTCTTAAGAAACAGGACCTTCTGTGTGCCCAGGGAGGACTGAGATAAGTGTACTATAGAGGGAGGCTTCCAGATCCTGCCAATGTGCTGGGTCACCCACCCACCATAATCATCCAGAAATGCTGGGTAAGACACAGTAAGCATAAATGTAAGTGTGAAGGGGAAGGAGGGAAGGAGGGAAGGAGGGAAGGAGGGAAGGAGGGAAGGAGGGAAGGAAGGAAGGAAGGAAGGAGGGAAGGAAGGAAGGAAGGAAGGAAGGAAGCAAACAAACAGGTGTGGGAAATCTACAATGCTAAGAGCTCTAGCTGAATTAAGATGCCCAAGCCATGTAAGTACGGAAACCAGGGCTGCCGTAAGGTCATCAGCCAATCCCAGAAGCAGAAAAAAAAACCTCTGACGTACAAAAGAAGGAGGCCTAAACTAGGACCTCTGCCTGGACCTAGGACTCTCAAAGTTATACCTCTAGCAATCCACTCACTGGAAAAGGAGACAACCAGGAGACCTGGCCATCTCCAGCCTTGGCTCGGAGGGAGAAATACTCAGGGAGTGTCCCATGGAGTTCGTGGCCCAAGCCTGCTCTCACCTGGGTGAATTTTCATTTCCTCAGTCAAGGAAACACCAAGTAGATAGGTAGAATTCAAGTGTCTTCAGGTAGGTGACATCACTGGACACCAAGAAGAACCATTCACAAAATCTCTCCGAGAAAACGCACGCTCAACCCAGGCTCTCCAGGATCTTGCAGATTATAACTGGTTAAATGTGAGCTCACCATGAAAAATTACCAAACACCCAAGGAAAGAAACCACTAAGAGTAAGAGTCAGCAGGAAGGGCAGCAAAACTGACCCCCAAGGGCCAGGGTACAGATATGAAATAAGGCCTATAAGCTTAAACACAATGGGAGAAGAACATTTTAAAATTGATCCGGTGTATCTGATTAAGAAAGGATCACCAGAAGCCCAATGAATAAATATAGCTGATGTGAGAATTAACTGGAAAAGATGTAAAGAAACAACTCAGAAAGTGGCAGAGAATGGGACAGGGGTGGGGACATGAAAGAAACACTTTAAGAATTATAGGGGTACCTGGATGGCTTAGTGGGTTAAGGGTCTAACTTCAGCTCAGGTCATGATCTCACAGTTTGTGGGTTCAAGCCCCACATCGGGCTCTGTGCTGACAGCTCAGAGCCTAGAACCTACTTTGGATTCTGTGTGTGTGTCTCTCTCTCTGCTCCTCCCCCATTTGTGATCTGTCTCTTTTGGTCTCTCAAAAATAAACATTAAATTTTTTTTAACGTTTAATTATTTGGGGGGAGGGGTGGGGAGAGGCAGAGAAAGGAGACACAGAATCTAAAGCACACTCCAGGCTCTGAGCTCTCAGCACAGAGCCCGACGCAGGGCTCAAACTCATGGACCGTGAGATCATGATTTGAGCTGAAGTCGGACGCCTAACTGACTAAGCCAAAAAAAATTTTTTTAATAAAAAAAAAGAATTATAAGCTGGGGCTCACCCCCTGGAACATGCCATGAGAAGAGAGTGCCTTAGACAGCAGGTACCATTCAACCTGGGGCCCAAAAAGTACAACGACCTGAACCTGACTCACAGTGTGGAGCAAAACAGAACCCTGAGAACAGACATACAGAACCCTGAGTAATAAAAAATATTTTTGTCATAAGCCACTGGACCTATTGGGAGGTATTTGTGCTGCACAAAGTAAAACAGAAATCGGCACCTAGAGGTGGAGTGCTATGCCAACCCAAACTTTGGCACAGTGGCTTTGGCACTGGATAGCTAGTGGTAAGGGAACATAAAAAGGGATAGAAACATGGCACCTGGGTTACATGGCAGAAAAATGCTGCCCACGAGATGTGGAAAACTGAATATAGACACCTCATCTATTTGTGGCTCCTGGCAGAGAAGCATCAGGAAAGATGATCCCTTGTGTGAACTGATATGACTGCCTGTACTTTAAAGGGTACTACAAGAAAGAAGTGAACTCAGACAAAGACCAACCAGTTCACAAGCAGAAGTGAGGGGTCCTGATGTCCCTGGGTTTCCAGAGTTGTGACACGGAGCGGTCTCCTCACCAAATTGAGGATGTGGCCACGAAGATGCAAATTTGGTCAAAAACCCATTGAAGGCCATGGCCTTTAAGACATGCTCAGAAGAGAGATCAAATCACAGATGAGGCCAGACACACCCTTTGCTAAAACCCAAATGGATGAAGGTCATTCCTGGGAGGTGAAGGGCAAAATCAGGCTTTCCTCTCATGGAAACCTGATTACATCAAAACACCTATAACTGAGGGGATAGAAAGAGAGACAAAGACAGAGGGCAGGGGAAGAAGAGAAGGAGAGGGAGGGAGGGGTAGACCTCAAAAGAATTGTGGGTCTGGCTTTTGGCATAAGCAGCTGGGGCTCCAAAACACTTTAAAAGGAACTTAATAGGGCACCTGGGTGGCTCAGTTGGTTGAGCGTCCGACTTCAGCTCAGGTCACGATCTCGCAGTCCGTGAGTTCGAGCCCCGCGTCAGGCTCTGGGCTGATGGCTCAGAGCCTGGAGCCTGTTTCCGATTCTGTGTCTCCCTCTCTCTCTGCCCCTCCCCCGTTCATGCTCTGTCTCTGTCTCAAAAATAAATAAACGTCAAAAAAAATTAAAAAAAAAAGGAACTTAATAAAATATTAAAAATACAATACAACCAAATACATTTTAAAGGCTCTCGTGCATAGGCCACATAGGCAGACCCTCCTTGGCTCATGATGGCTGTGCCTTGGGAAAAAAGTGCCTTCCACATGATGCAAGCTGGCTGCTGGGGCCTCTCCTGGCATGGCATACCCCCTATTACCATTCCCAAGAGGGCACTCAGGCCAAATCAAAACCAAGCTGTGCCAGGCAGGGGCATGCCGACCCTATCAGAAAAGTTCCTGGCCAGACAACCCATACCTTTTTGAATGACCCTCTCCAAGTGGACAAGGCACGATTTCCCTCAACCCTCAGCTGGCCAAGGTTGTTCCAAGGACAGTGGCCAACATAAACAGCATATAAAAATGAGTCCAGAAACCAAATTTCCAGCTCCAGGATGATGACCGTCTATTTGCGTGTGGTAAACCAAACTTCCTGGGACGGCTTCCCAGAGCCCAGGGCTATCCGTCCTGCCCAGATCCCCAAGCTCAAAGGTGCCACTGGCAGTGTGGTCTCCAAAGATGACAGTTCGTCTTAGAGATCTGCCCTCACAACGACTCCCCACACAGGCCCCAAGAAGGAAGGACAGACATAGCTTTGGGGCTGAGGGGTCCAGCCAACAAAGAAATGCAGAGGCTCACGGAAAATGCGGGCTGGCAAGGGAAGAAATGGCAAAATGATTTGAGTGTGGAGGTGTGGCAGGCCATTACTCAGCTCATAATACAGAATCATCAGCTGGTATTTCCCTGGATGGCACCCCAGAAGTCACCCTCACAAGAGGCTGTCGATGGTTACCGTACTGTGCAGGTGGCACTAGCTAATCTATTGACATCTGGCAACCTCTGAGCAGCAGGGTGACCCCTCATTCTCACGGTGGTCTGTCAAGCAACCCTCCTACAAGAAAAGAAACCAGACATCTCCCCAAACCAAAGGTGGTCACGACCAATACCCAATCCTCAGGCAATCTCCCCTCTTTAGAACATTTTCGGAGCTAAAGAATAGACTGCAAGGAATCTGGGCAGACAAGAGTGGTCACAACATCCACGCAAGAAAGCTCAGGCCCCTTCCTCGCACAGCAAGTCCCTCCGAGCCAGGGACTCGGCCCCCAATGAGCTTGTTCCTGTGGCATTCCAGCCAGGGCAGACAGCATATGACAGGCAGGCGCACCTGTAGGTGGCACACTGGCAACAGCAGACAGGGACAGCTGCAAACCGCCAGCAAGGACACAGAGAGAAAGAACGCAGAACTGTCCAGATGAAAAGAAACTTGAAGAGACAGTAACCTGTGACCATTCAGGAGCAAAGAGTGTTTCACACCTGAGTAAGTTCCAAATTATAGAGAAGAATGAGGCCTGGCACATTATCACATGCAAATGTATTTTAAAAATTGTGTAGGGGCTCCTGGGTGGCTCAGTTGGTCAAGCGTACAACTTTGACTCAGGTCACGATCTTGCGATTCATGAGTTCGAGCTCCCTTGATGGGCTCTGTGCTGACAGCTCAGAGCCTGCAGACTGTTTAGGATTCTGTGTCTCCCTCTCTCTCAGCTCCCCCCCTGCTTGTGCTGTGTCTCTCTCTCTCAAAAATAAACATTAAAAGAATTAAAATTTTAAAAATTTAAAACTTTTTTAAAAATGTGAAACAAGTTTAAATAATTATTTTTCCCAAATTAATTTTTTTGATAGAGAGAACACATGAGCAAGGGGGAGGGGCAGAGGGAGAGAGTGAGGGAAAGAGAGAATCCCAAGCAGGCTCCACTCTCAGCACAGAGCCTGACGGGGCTCAATCCTACAACCCTGGGATCATGACGTGAGCTGAAATCAAGAATCATCAGATGCTCGACCGACTGAGCCATCCAGGCGCCCCTGAATGCACATTTATCTAACCCCATGACTCCTTCCACAGGGATCGGTTGGCGTTCTACAGTGAAGTGGAGCTTTCTCTTATTCCACACTTCCTCATTTACACCAGTGTGGGCTCATGGGATGCAGTTTTGTGGGTGTTAAACCATTACCATCATTATATATTTTGATGCTCAAATGTCCCAGATTGTGCCAATGGGAGCCCCTTCAAGATGGCTTCCGTGTCCTCTCAACATGCCCACTTCATTTGTTAATCGTCTCCTTGCTTTCTGGCAGAAAAGATTTCCAGCACAGTGTACTTTTCCTGTCCCAGCCCTGGAATCGGCCATTTCTCCAAGGATTCCTAGTCTCCTTTAGTGGAAAATGCTAATAGAAACCATTACCTGAGCAATCAGGTGTGCCATTTGTCCCGGTTGCTAGGCCTTCTAGTGGAAAGAGCTCACCAACATTTGCAAATGCAGATACATATACATATGTATATGCAATATTTACCTATATGCTACCTTCTACATTTATCTATACTGAAAACCACGAGTTTACACAGATACCTCCAATACCAGTCTAACATAACTATGTTCGTTCTCACTTCCCTCTTTCCTCTTCAGCGACTCCCTCCTCTAACACCTGGAAAACCAGCCTCCTTAACCCTCAGTGTATTTACTTATCTGCTCAATCCCTGTGTGTGTGACCAACTTCTCAAATCCACTAAGCTGCCACCACACTCAGCCACCTTCCTCCTGTGGCCTTCAACCTCCGCTAGGTCACGTTGCCTGTTGGGCCGGCACAAATGCTTTCCTTTTTCAAGTAGCTTTAGTGAATTAGAAATTACCATAAAATTAACCCAGCTTAAGTATACAACTCAAAGATTTTCTAGTCAACTTACACAACTCTATAACCATCACCACCATTTGGTTCTATAACACTTCCATCGTTCCAACAAACTTGCCAGTGTCCATTTCAGACTGACCCCATTCCTCAGCTCCAGGCACCCAATGACCTGCTTATGTCTCCACGGATTTCCTTCTTCTGGAATTTCCCTGTAAAGATAAAAATGTATCTTTTACACCTGGTTTATTTCACTTAGCATCAGGTTTTTGAAGTTCATCATGCATGATGTAACATGCATCAGCACTTCCTTTTTATTGTTACATCATATTCCACTTTATAGACATGTCATATTTTGTTCATCCATTAACCAGTTGACAGACAACGGAATTGTTACCAGTTTGGGGTTACTACATACAGGGCTGCTATGAATACTCATGTACAGGTCTTTGTGTGGACACATACTTTCTTTTACTGTGGGTAGTATGGAAGGCAGAATAATGGCTCCCAAAGATGCCCAACTTACTAATCAACTAACTTTGAGAAACCAAGATTATCCTGGATTCTTTTATATGAAGTCTATGACCTAATCCCCAGAGCCTGTAACTATGTTATGTTACACAGCAAAGGGGAATTAAGGTTGCTAATCAGCTGGTGTTAAGAAAGCAAGATTACCATGGACTCCCTAGGTGGGCCCAGCGTACACACAAGGGTCCTTTCAAAGGAGAAGAGGAAGTCAGAGTAATGCTCTGTAAGAAGGACTCTGCCCACTGCTGCTAGCTTTAAAGATGGAGGAAGGAGGCCATGAACCAAGGGATCCTCTGCAGCCTGTAGAAGCTGCAAAGTTTGTCCTTGAGAGCCTCCAGGAAGGAAGGTAGCCCTGCTGACTCCCTGATTTTAGCCCCGTGAGACCCTGTTGGACCTCTAGCCTCCAAAGCAGTAAGATAATACATTTGTGTCATTTTCAGTGACCCAGCTTGTGGTTATTTGTTACGACAATAAGAGAAAACCAAGACAGAGGGTCCCTGAGTGAAAATGGTTCAAGTTATCATTTTTTGACTTCATGATGGAACAAAAGCCATACACAGTCGCTAGAAACCACACTTCAAATTTTGTACTTTACTCTTTTTCTGGGCTAGCGATAGGCAGTTACAATACTCTCTCTCACTGCTGGGCAGGGGTAGGGAGCCACAGCTCCCAGCCAGCCACGCAACCTTGAAGATAAGCCACCAGTAACTTACAGACACCCTGACCCCATACAAACCTTCTGTTTTTCACTTTCAGTACTATATATTCAGTACATGACATGACATGTTCAACACTTTGTGTTACACAATTTTGCTCAACTGTAAGCTAATGTGAGTGTTCTGAGCACATGTATGGTCTGCTTGGCTAAGCTAGGTTGTTAGTAGGTTAGGTGTATTAAATGCATTTGCCACTTATGTTATCGCCAACTTATGATGGGATTATCGGGATATAAACTTGCCGTAAGTCAAAGAAGGTCGTACAGGGAGATACCTAAAATTGGATATTGGATTGGATGATAAGTTTATGTTTAACTTTTTAAGAAACTACCACATAGGTTTTCAAGGTGGCTGTATCATTTTACATTCTTATCGGAAATGTATGATTTCGGTGAGTTTCTAGAACTCTTAAATGGTTGCTTTGGACACTTTTGTCTAGTTTTATCACTGTTTTGGGGTGGAGAGGATTCGCCAAGTTTCTTTTCTCACTCCACCATACCAACACCCAATGAGTTTTTGACTGCCTTACTGAAGAAGAGAGAAAGGAGGAAAAAAGGAAACAGAGGAAAGATCAAATATTTGTAATGGGCTTATTGGCAAGACTAGAGGACAGTGGATTTCAGGGCCTCACACACTACCCCACTTCTTTTAAAAAAAAATTTTTAAGTGTTTTATTTATTCTTGAAAGAGAGAGAGAGAGAGAGAGACAGAGCATGAGCGAGGGAAGGACAGAGAGAGAGAGGGACACAGAATCCAAAGCAGACTCCAGGCTCTGAGCTGTCAACACAGAGTCTGACGTGGGGCTCGAACTCAAGAGCCATGACATCATGACATGAGCCAAAGTCAGACACTCAACTGACTGAGCCACCCAGGTGCCCCAACACCAATTCTTATTAACTGTATGATTTGGGGCATGTTGTCTCACTTGTCTGAGCCTCAGTATCATCACCACAATAAATAATAATCAGAAAAAATAATAGGACACGTGTCCTATGTTTGTGAGGAGGACTTAATAAGATAACACGGGTAAGGCACATAGGCAATGCTCAGCCTCCAAGCTGCTCTATTGGAAGAATATGTAATTAATCAAAAAACAAACAAACAAAACACAAAGTGTGGGTTTCTAGAAATGGAAGAATATGTAATTACAAAAAACACACAAAATGTGGGTTCCTAGAAATGTAAACCCTTGCCTGGTTGGCCTAGTTTCCAAGTTGCTCATAGATCTCAGCAAGTGAAAACGTAACTACAAAATCCGACAAGTTGTCTGTTGCCAGTGGTTATCCATGAACCATGCTCATCCACCCATAACAACTCTACACATCTGTACAAAATTCTGTTTTTAAACATCTTTTTGGTACGTCTTTTCACGTGGTCATCCAAAAAGCCCACTGGGTAGACCAAACAGGAACGATCACATCTGACAGATTAAGGGAACTGAGGTCCACAGCTGCCAAGTGATTCATTCAAGACTCTACAGAGAGAAGGTGGCAGAAATGCCGCCATTTTTCCTTTTCTGCAGTGCATGTCTCTGGTTTGCACCCAAGGGTACCTTTCCCACCTCTTTTTCACTGATATCATTTGCTCGTAGACCATGGAAAAGATCAAGGTTCATCACATCCAGAGATGCTAATAACACAGTCAACGTCCATGAACACATGCTGATTTCATTGTAATTCTGCTCATCTTGCTGGGAGCAGCCATGCATGGCTCGGTGGAAATTTAAGACTCCATTACAGAGTTAAATTGGCATTTGTTCTGAGCCCAGTGGCATTTTTGATGCATTTGTGAAAATGGAAATGAGTCGAGGCACCCAAGGCCGATTACAAAGGGCAAGTTAAACACCCCCAGAACCCACAACGAAGGCCCAGTCTATTGATTCGTGGCTGTGCCAACAGTTCCCCACGCTCATCCTCCCAAGGGCAAAGCCTTCTCCTCCTCACACAGCCCTGTCCTGCCTGTCCATCTTGGACCCATCTTCACAACAACAACCTGACCTAAGTCCTATCATTCTCCTCATTTCGCAGATGAGAAAGCAGAGGTTCAGAGAGGTTAAGTGACTTTCCTGAGTCACACAGCTGGTAACATGGTGAATCCAGGCTTCGAACTCAGGTCACTGAGACTCAAAATTCCATGAGCTCGGGATGCTTCTTTCCAGTATCCCTTGCACACAGACCTCCTCTTCCCTCCTCACTAAGCTCCCTTGATCATTATATACTCCGATCTGAAGAACACAGTGTATAGGTTGGATAGCTATACAATCCTGGGGAAGGGGTGTGCATGTCAGCTCATCCAAGGCTATCTCTGTGTGACCTCTGCCCTCCAACATTCACATACAAGGTCAGTTTCTGATGTGACGCCTTTAAAACAAAAAACGCTGGAGTTAGAAGTTATTTACATAGAAGAACAGTGCCTGAGGGTCTCATCGAACTTGTAAAGTTTGCTATAATTGTTTTTTATTGTTTTGACTTTTGTTTTTGCTGCTCTGGGAAAAGCTAATCCATTACACCAGTGATGCTTTGTTCTCTTGAGTTAAGTGTTTAACTTTGTTGGAGGGCATGGGGGCAAGATGTGAACCAGAAAGTAATATAGAACCTTGCAAACTCAAGGGAGAGGAGTCCTCAGATGAAGAGCCATATACGCCTCCTGTCTGTCTGTCTCCTTCCACCTTGATCATACACATACATGACCAAAGTTGACAGTCTAGCCCCCAAAGGACATTTCCTTAAGTTCCCCCTCTGGGCTATTCCAAAAGCCCAAGAAGATCAGGCACATTCCGCCTGGACACAGCAGTATCTGAGAGGGAGACACAGGTGTGACCCCAGAAGGGTGAAGGCCAAACATGCCTCCCGCTCATCTTCCAGGAAAACTGGAGAGAGAGGTCCTACCTGCAGCTCCCTGTCCCCTGTGGCCTTGAGCTTCTCCCCACGTTTCCACTAGGAGCACCTGGCCTCCAGGGCTGCTCCCTACATTTCCAGGGATCAGTGGGAGTGGTGGAAGTAGAGACAGGGAGTAGACAAGATTCACTGATTCTACCTTACAAGGCAGGTTATTCAGAATCATTCATCCATCCATCCATTCATTCATGGCCAGACAGCAAACTAGGAGCCGGTGACTGGCAGTAATGCAGCACTCCACAATTTCCAAAACCATTTCATACACGTTCTCTTGGCCGGCCCACACAATGTCCTTGTCTGGCACAGTAGAGATCAGGCCCATTTTACAGATGAGCAAATGGGTATCCAAAAGTAACTTGCCCAGGTCCCAGAGCACACAGCAAAATCAGGTTGAGAACCCAGAAGGGGGGCATGCAGGTAGACCTCACTGCCTCTCCCTGCAGCACTGGACAGCCTTCTCCCAATAACTAATCCCTGCCCCGAGTTCCCAGAGTAACCTCGTCGACAGGCCTCCATTCATATCCTAGTTCCACCACTGTCTAGTGGAGACCACACCTTCTCGTGCACAACTGGCCTCATCTTTAAAATGGGCACAAGAGTGACAACACCATAAGGTCACTGAAGGGGATCAAGGCGAGCTGTGTCCTTCACGGCACCGGGCACAGAGGGAGTACATCAGAGACAGCAGCCGCTCATATCCTCATATCGCAATGGCGCCGTGGGGCCCTGCTGGGCACACTGCAGGGGCTCAGGACCCTCACTTCCACCAACCAGGGCCCTGGGGTGTGAGCCCGTTTCTCCCCAGCCCCGGCGCCCCGCCAGGAAGATAGCAGGGGCTGGGAGGGAGGGAGAAGCTCAAGGCAGGGCTCCCGGCAGCCTCGAGGCCGGGCACTCCCGGTCCTCGCCTTTGTCTGTGCGCCTGTAACTGAGAGGCCCGTCTAGACTGAGCGGCTACTAGAAGTAATCCCGGGAAAATCTCCCTGAAACCTGATCCCCGCCCTTATCGAGGGCCAGGCAGATTAGCCTGATTGATTGAACGATGGACGCCAGGGCTTTAACAGGATCTCCATGTGTCTCCTGTGCAGAAGGGGCTCTGGGCAGGCGCAGGGCCCACAGTGCAGAGGAACCTGTCCTGCGGGGTCAACAGGCCAGTCGGCCTCCTTGCAGCCTGCAGGAGGAGGGGGCTGGGAGGACTCACCTCTCCCAGGGCCATCACAGCAACCCACACCAGTTCTACCGCTTAGGGGCTGCCTTCCATGATCAGGTCCCTGCTAGGACTCACGCACCCCACATGGGGAGCACCTATTGTCATCACCAATCTCCTCTTCCTCTCCCTGATCATCCCTGTTTCACGAGTGGGGACATGGAGACTAAGCGACACCCTCCGGCTCACACACCAGAAGAGCAGCAGAATCAGAGGCCACGAGCCCTCACCCACAGTCTGGCCCTGCCCCTCGGCACTCACATAGCAGCAGTCAGCAAGCCACAGGCCCTGGTCATTGTTCCGGACGACCTTCCAATGTCCTTCGGCGACGAAGTCAGCCTCTGGGCCTCTCCAACATAACCATGGGTGCGGAAGTGCTCTGTGAGCAGCAACAGACACCTGCAAGCCAGTGTGGTCACCCAAACTGTCATTCTCTTTTGTTTTCATCTGAACCACCAAGCTTGGGAACTAACTATAAACAAAGCAATGCTGCCCCAAGCTGCCTCCACCAAGAGCCTTCCAGAGTGAGTGTCGAACAGAGGGCAAGGCCACCGGGCACACATGGCCCACCAGCTCAGGAAGAGAAGGGCTGTGCCAGCCACAATCTACCGGGCCTCACCAAGGGGAGGATGCAGAGAAACGTGGTTGGAACACCCTGTGATCCGTGTGCTTTGGGAGAGCCCGGGAGAGAGGACAGACGGCTGAGTTGGCCACATCAAGGCCACAGACTCACCCCGGGTAAGAGTCCTCAAGTAAGCCAAACCTGACTCACCCCTACCTCCACCACTCACCTGTGTGACCTTGGGACAGTGACCTGCCCTGTCGGAGCCTTATCAGCTCCATTTCACAAATGAGAATTTCAACCCCCCACCCCCGCCCAGCTTTAAGGGGTGTCAGGATCAAAACGAACCGGTCGATACCCTACATGTTAGGCTAGGCATGGCAAGAGACTTGCCCCCCAACCTAGAAACTCTCATGACGACTCAGAATCGATGGAACCTTAATGAACTGTTACACGAGAAAGGCCGGAAGCAGCATAGTCACGTCCTATCCCCTCCTGCAGAGCGAGTGCTCAGGAGTGCTACCTACTAGAGCAGTCCCTTTATCACTGTCTGCAGCACAGGCTGGGACAGTCTCTCCTGGGCACCACCACCTGCATGACAGGAGGGCTGCTGTGCCAGGCCTTCATACCACCGAGGAGGAAACTGAGGTCCAGGAGACTTCCCCTGAGGGCTCTGTGAAAAGGTTCCCATGGAAGCATTATCAGCTCATTAACTAGAGTGGGTAACACTGATCCCCCAGTAATACCTTGGTGAGGGTTTTTTTTTTTTTTTCAACGCAAATACCCAGCCAGGATCCTAACTCATTTCAGCAAATGGAATCTGTCTCTGTGATCTTAAATTGGATAATCCCTGCCCCTCTGGTTTCCTGTTAGCCAGGTAACACCTGCGCTTTCAGAGTCCCCTCACCTGCCCTCTCACTGCGCCCCTGTGTGCATCTCAGGTCTACCCCTGGCCAGCCCCATGTCTAACCCCAGCATCTCCCATGTCTGTACAGAGCCAGCCAGACCCTCAGCCGTGGACTGGTCCCCAATCTGCCTTCCAGATGTTGGGCCCGTGGGTCGTCATCTTTCTCTACCCGCCTCAACCCACCTGTGCACCCAGAGGCAGTGCCTTCATCTCCAAAACTGGTCAATTTCTTCCTGTACCTTTATTCCTATGCAGGGAATGGCCACTGAGGCCTTAGGGATGGGGGCCATGCCACTTGGGGCAGGAGCCTGAAAGAGTCCTAAGACCATCAAACACCTTGGGTGCTAAGGAGAGAGAGGCAAAAATTAAGTTTTCCCATGCAAGTTAGTATCACAAGCATTAGCAGAATACCCACCATGTGCCGGTCCCCATGCAGGCAGTTGGGCAGAAAGAAACATATACCTCCTAACCTCTAGAACCCCATCTTACCAAGACCATGCACGCCAGGGGCCCAAAGGCACTGAGACAGGAGATGTGATTGGCAGGGAGGGAGTGGATCCCTACAGGAGGGGCTTCTGAGAGCATGGCAGGAGGCCTGGGCTCAGGTATTGTGAAGGACTGCAAGGTGTAAGGGACAGAAGCACAGGGTGAGAGGCCCTGGCTCAGTGGGACTCCAGGGCGGAAGAAGGGGAGCTCAAATCACAGTGTGAATTTGCACAGGGGAAAAGGGAAGCCAGTATGACTGCAGAGCAGGGCTGAGTCCCAGAAAGACCGCTCTGGTGGCAATGGTGGGGGTGGGGAGAGCAGCGAGGGGACCACAGTAATAGTGCGTTGACAGAAGGCTCCTGGGCCCACATTCTGCCCCATTTATAAGCTGTGTGACCTTGGGCAGATGACTTAACCTTTCTGAGCTACAGTCTCCGCCTCAGTCAAAAGGAGACTCCAGCGGCAGGGTGTCACATGGATTCAAACCGATGACGCATGAAAAGCATTTAGCATGATGCCTGGCACACAGTAAATGCTCAATAAATGTTTGCTTAGAAAAACAAAAAGCCAAAGGCTGGCTTCTACAGCCTCCTCCCTCCCCCATTCTCCCCAATCAATAAAAGCAGCCCTTTTATCTAAATCCCTGGGACCAAAGGGAAACCAAACACAGCAGCTGTAGCTCGGCTTCCCGAGACCTGTGCCCCCCTGCCTGGGCTTCTCCCGTTGGGGCCCACCGTGGCCGAGGAAAGAATGCTGGCGCAGTGACCTGGCCATGAACCTTCCCCCAGCCTCCAAACACGCACAAAAGCATTGCTCCTGTCTTGGTAACGCCAGCACCACCCGGCCCGGCGCACCCCGCCCCCAGGGAGCCCACAGAACCCATACGGCCCATGCAGAATTACAGACCTGCCTGGTTCTGCCGCCTGTACCGCCGCTGGGGCAGAAGGAGAAAAATGAAAGAAAAAATCCGTTCTTAATATTTATGACTCTGGTGATATTCGTGTGCACAGGGCTGAATTCCTGCATAAAGAGGAGAAATTCAATCCAGTGTAAAATGCGCTTGGTAGAGGAGGGGGTAACACAAGCTCTCGAAACCCTGAGAACTTTTGGTTGGTCTTTTCACAAGAAAATTGTGGGATCTTCCAGGTGGGCTGAGAGGTGGGGAGGCACACATTCTGCAGAAATAGGGGGGAACCAGCTTGGGTCAGGCTCCCAGGGACTTCAGAGACAGGTCTGTGCTGGCGGCTGCGGGATGGTGATGTGGCAGTGGACTGTCCCTTGCCATGGTCCTCAGCCACTGACATGCGGAACATGCCAGCGACTCATAGCGGGCAGCGTGAAGCAAAAAGGCATTTCAGAGAAAATAAAAGTGGGACTGTTTCCCTGACCATCTTTGGATCATAAATTATTTTCTGTAGTGAGGTGTTGCAGAAGGATCGGGGTCTTGGGGGTAAGGTCCCAGGCTTGAATCCTGTTCCCCAATTGACAAGCAGCACCGCTCACCCACGGTGACCCTGAGCCACAGGTGAAGGGTGGAGATGATGGCAGGTCCCTGAGCCCGTCGTGAGGGTGAAATTAAACAAGGTGATGTGTGTGAAGCACTGACCCTGTGCCCAGTGTATCCCTGCCCCCAAAAACAGAGTCCACTTCCCAATACAGCAGATCTATGTCACCCCCGGAGGGGGCCAGTGGATCAATCACCTAGATAAAATACAGTTTTTAAATGACCATCACTAGGTAATTGAAATAACAAGGGTTTTTTTCCCATGGAAATTATCTAAATAGCCTCAAGTTCCTTATGTGTGCAATAGATATGAACAGATAAACAAGGGACTTAGTAGCCCTCTTGGAAAAGCCAGCCCCTGGTCATATTTCCAGAAATCAGAAGGACAGCTTCGTCTTTGCAGAAAGCATGCTGAGTCCTTAGAACTAAAAATGCAATTCCCTGTCCTACAAGAATTGCTCCGGGCTGAGAAACAAGTTAAAGAGCATCTCTGGAGAGGCACAAAATTCATGTCAAATGGTGATAAGGAAAAATCCTCACGAGTGTGACCTTACCTTCCAACTAGACCTTTTTAAAGAAGGAGCTTTTACATTTCTTTCTTTCTTTCTTTCTTTCTTTCTTTCTTTCTTTCTTTCTTTCTTTCCTTCCTTTTCTCCTCCTCCTTCTTCTTCTTCTTCTTCTTCTTCTTCTTCTCCTTTTTTTTTTTTTTTTTTAACTAAGAATGCCTCCAGTCAGGCTGCAGGATCTTAATGAGAATATCCAAATTAGGCAATGATTTTAGGAACCTGGTAAAACTTCTGGTCAACTGAGGGTCTTGGTAGATATCTTTTTTTCTAACTTTGTTAAAACATAATTTACATGAAATAAATGCATCCCTTTTGTGTATGTGGCTGCTCGTTGACACATAGACACACACATACACAAGTAACCAGCACGGTACAAACCCCCCCGTACCCTTCGGCACTCTGTTACCCTCACCCCAGCCAATGATGAATGGGACTTCAATCACTATCGTTTTGCTTGTTCTAAAACTTCACACAAATGGAATCACATATGATGTACTTCTGTGTCGCTCTAGCAGAATGGGTTTGAGACTCCGATATCGTGTATGTGAGCAACTTGTTGTTTCTTCTTTTGAAGCAGTATTTCACTGTATCATTGTACGAATGTACCATAATTTGTTTATCCATTCACTTACTGATGAGTATTTGGGTTCTTTCTAGTTTCTTTCAGTTTCTCCCTTTATGGCTAGTAATATGTGCTTTATGTATTTACGTGCTCCTATGCTGGGTGCACAGATATTTATAACTGTTGTATTCTCTTGTTGGATTGATCCCTTCCTTTATCATTATGTAAGGCCTTCCTTGTCTTATGAATGAAACTGCTACTACCAGTCTTGAGGTGGACATATCTTCCCATTTCTCTTGCATAAATACCTAGAAATAGAAGACAGTTAAGTGGGAATGTGAATTTAAAAGAAACTGCCGGGGTGCCTGGGTGGCTCAGTCAGCTGAGCATCTGACTTCGGCTCAGGTCATGATCTCACGATTCGTGGTTTCGAGCCCCACATACGGCTCTGTGCTGACAGCTCAGAGAGTGGAGTCTGCTTTGGATTCTGTGTCTCCCTCTCTCTTTGCCCCTCCCCTGCTCGTGCTCTCAAAAATAAACATTGGGGCACCTGGGTGGCTCAGTCAGTTAAGCATCCGACTTCGGCTCAGGTCATGATCCCACAGTTGGTGGGTTCGAGCCCCGGTCAGGCTCTGTGCTGACAGCTCGGAGCCTGGAGCCTGCTTCGGATTCTGTGCCTCCCTCTCTCTCTCTGCCCCTCCCCCACTCACGCTCTGTCTCCCTCTGTCTCAAAAATAAACATTAAAAAAAAATTTAAATAAAAGAAACTGCCAAGCCATTTCCCAGAGAGACTGTACAATGCTAAACACTTCAGCAGGATATGACAGTTACAGTTACTCCATATCCTCACTAGCACTTGGAAGTGTCAGCTTTTTTATATTTAAAATATTTTCCTAATCTACAGATTTACCGAGGTATAATGTACAGTCAGTAACACTCACCTATGTTAAGGATACAGTTTGATTCACTCTGGTAATTATATATAGTCATGTAATCACAACCACAATCAAGATACAGATATAGATATATAGATATAGATACACATACACACACAATGGAGTATTACTCGGCAATCAAAAAGAATGACATCTTGCTATTTGCAACTACGTGGATGGAACTAGAGGGTATTATGCTAAGTGAAATTAGTCAGAGAAAGACAAATATCATATGACTTCACTCATATGAGGACTTTAAGATACAAAACAGATGAACGTAAGGGAAGGGAAGCAAACATAATATAAAAACAGGGAGGGGGACAAAAACATAAGAGACTCTTAAATATGGAGAACAAACAGAGGGTTACTGGAGGGGTTGTGGGACAGGGGATGGGCTAAAGGGGTAAGGGACATTAAGGAATCTACTCCTGAAATCATTGTTGCACTATATGCTAACTAACCTGAATATAAATTCAAAAAAAAAAAAAAACCATAAAAAAAAAGACACAGAACATGTCTATCCCAAAATTTCTATCCCTCACTGAGCCCCAGTACAGTGGGATCCCCTGCCCTGAACCTTAATACTCAGCTGTCACTGATCTGGATTCCTTACTCTTCCATTATTTGCAACAGTGTGAGAAAGACGAGGATTAGATTTTCTTTAAATATTTGGTAGAATTCATCTGAAGCCATCCTGTCCTGGACTTTTGTTTGCTGGGAGATTTTTGATCAGTGATTCAATTTCATCACTAGCAACTGGTCTGTTGAGACCTTCTATTTCTTCCTGATTCAGTTTTGAAAGATTGCATGTTTCCAGGAATTTATCCGTTTCTTCTAAGTTGTCCAATTTCTTGGTGTCTACTTTTTTGGAATAGTCACTTACAATCTTTTGTATTTCTGTAGTATTGGTTGTAACATATCCTCTTTCATTTCTGATTTTATTTATGTATGTATGTATGTATGTATGTATGTATGTATGCTCTTTTTCTTGATGAGGGTGGCAAAAGGTTTTTCAATTTTGTTTCTATTTATGAAGAATGAGCTCTTTTCTTTGTTTTATGGTCAATCAGTTATGGTTCATCTTGTGTCTCCTCAAAATATTAATGCAATGCTTGGGATATTTTAGTCTGAGAATGACTGCAAAATCTATGATAATCTTTTCTAGATATTGCACATTGACTTGAACACAAGAACATGTCACTGCATTCCTCAGGGACAAGAAAGTGATATTTGAAGAATTCTTAACTATAGCATCTTCTTCTTTTTTAAACTGAATCATAATTAACATGTAATGTTTTATTGGTTTCAGGTGTACAACATAGTGATCTGACAATTCTCTACATTACTCAGTGCTCACCATGGTAAGTGTAGGATCAGCTCTAATTTCATTGATCTTTTCCATTATTTTTTAAGTCCCTAATTTATTTCCTTCCTTCTACTAGCTCTCACCTTTGTTCTTTTTTTCTACATCTAAAGGGTATAAGGTTAGATTGTTTGAGATTTTTCTTGTTTCTTGAGGTAGGCCTGTGTTGTTACAAACTTCCCTCTTAGGATTGTTTTTGCTGTATACCAAAGATTTTAAACCATTATGTTTCTGTTTTCATTGGTCTCCAGCTATTTTTTTATTTCCTCTTTGATTTCTTTGATAACCCCCTGGTTATTTAGTGGCATGTTTTTTAGCCTCTATGTGTTTGTGTTTTTTCCCATTTTCTCCTTGTAATTCATTTCTAGTTTCATACTGCTGTGATTGGAAAAGATGCTTCATGATTTCAATCTTCTTAAATTTACTGAGACTTGTTCTGTGCCCTATCATGTGATCTATCCTGGACATGCTGCATGTGTGCTTGGAAAAAATATGTATTTGGCTATATTTGGATGGAATGTTTTGTATATGTTTGTTAAGTCCATCTGATTTAATGTGTCAATCAAAGACACTGTTTCCTTCTTGGTTTTCTGCCTGGATGGTCTATCCACTGATATAAGTGGGGTGTTAAAGTGCCCATTATTGTATTACTGTCAACTTCTCCCTTTACATCTGTTAATATTTGCTTTATGTATTCAGGTGCTTCTATGTTGGGTGCACAGATATTTACAACTGTTGTATTCTCTTGTTGGATTGATCCCTTCTTTTATCATTATGTAATGCCCTCCTCGTCTCTTGTTAGTCTTTGTTTTAAAGTCTGTCTGTCTGACACAAGGACTGCTAACCCAGCTTTTCTTTTGTTTCCATTTGCTTGGATTATCTTTTTCCATCCCTTCATTCTCAGTCTATGTCTTTAGGTCTGAAATGAGTCTTTCACAGATAGCAAAAAAAAAAAAAAAAATGGGTCTGTTCTGTTTTCATTCCTTAGGTCACCCTGTCTTATGATTGGAGCATTTAGTCCATTTACATTTAAAGTAACTATTGATAAGTATTTACTCATTGCCATTTTGTTCACTGTTTTCTTGTTGTTTCTGTAGTTCTTCCCTGTTCCCTGTTCCTTTCTTCTTTTCTTGGTCTCTTCCCTCATGATTTGATGAATTTCTGTAGTGTTATGTGTGGGTTCCTTTCTATTTTTTGTGTGTCTTGTTATAGGTTTGTAGTTACCATGAGGTTCATACATAACATCCTAGGTAAATAGCAGTCTACATTAAGTTAATGGTTGCTTACATTCAAATACATCTGAAAGCACTACATTTTAACTCCACCTCTGCGTTTTATGAAAATATCATATTTCACATTTTTAATTTTGTGTACCACTTAATTTTTATAGATATCATTGATTTTGCTACTTTTGTCTTCTGATCTTCATACTAGAGATTGCTGTAATTTTAGAGCAGGCTTTAAAATCAGTTAGTTTAGAGGCACTTGGGTGGTTCAGTCGGTTAAGCACCCAACTTCAGCTTAGGTCATGAACTTGAAGTTCATGAGTTCAAATCCCAAGTCAGGCTCTGTGCTGACAGCTCAGAGGCTGGAGCCTGCTTTGGATTCTGTGACTCCCTCTCTCTCTACCCCTCTCCGGTTCACACTGTCTCTCACTCAAAAATAAATAAACATTAAAAAAATTAATAATAATTAAATAAAATCAGGCAGTTTAAATTCTCCAAATTTTTTTTCCATTTTTTAATGTTTGTTTGTTTATTTATTTATTTTGAGAAAGAGAGACAGAGACAGCTGCAGAGAGAGAGAGAGAGAGAGAGAGAGAGAGAGAGAGAAGCCCAACACAGGCTCGAACGCATGAACCATGAGATCATGACCTAAGCAGAAATCTGAATTTCTGCTGACGCTTAACTGAATGAGCCACCCGGTGCCCCTCCGAATTGTTTTTCTTGTTCAAGATTACTTTGGATGTTGTAGGACCTTTGCATTTCCATATGTATTTTAGAATCAAGTTATTAATTTCTACAAAAAAATTCACCGTGACAGATATGAATTGCATTAGTTGGGGAGGATGGACATCTTAACTATACTGAATGTTCCAATCCATGAACATGGCACCTCTCTCAATTTATTTAAGTTTCCTCAGATATCCTCAGTAATGTTTTGTGGTTTTCAGCGTAGAGCTCTACACACGTTCCATTACATTTCCCCTTACATATTTTATGGGTTTTTTTTAATAACTACTACAAGTGGAATTCTCTCTTGAAGTTTATTTTCTAATTGTTTGCTCCGAGTATATAGACAAAACAGATTACAATCCCTTTACAAAAGTGACCATGTAGCCTCTGAATTTGCTAAATTCACTTTTCAGTTCTAGTTACTTTTTCATAGATTCCTTAGGATTTTTCTACATATCTGATCATATTACCCCCAAATGAGGACAATTTTAATTCCTCCATCCCTATCCATATACCTCACTTCTTTTACTTGACGTTTGGCATTAGCTAGGATCTCCAGGTCAACGCTGAATAGAAGTGACCAGAGTGGACAACACTATCTTATTTTTAATCTTGGGAGAAAAGTGCTTCCTATTTCAGCAACAGACGTGAAGTAAATTGTAGATTTTCTATAAACGCCTTTTAATGGGTTGAAGAATTCCCTTTTCTTTCTAATTGGCTGCATTTTTATTATAATGATGGCTGATAAATTTTCTCAAATGCGCTTTCTATGCCTTTAAGATAATCACTGCTTTCCTCCTTTACTCTGTTTATGTGGCTTATATTGATTGATTTTCAAATATTAAATCAACTTTGCATTCCTAGAATAAACACAGCTTGGTCATGATGTATTATCCTTTTTCATATTGCTGGATTTGTTTTGATACAGTTACATGAAGGATTTTTGTCTCCTTAATGTGTCTCATGTGTTCTCACGTTAGAGAAAGATATTGATCGAGAGTTTACTTACTCTTTTGTCAGGTTCTGTTATGAGGGTCATGCTGTCCTCATCAACAAACTGGGCAGTATTTCTTCTTCCTGTATTTTCTGAAGGAGTCAGTATAAAATTCCTATTAGGTATTCCCTAAATGTTTGATAGAATTCACCAGTGGAACCACCTGGGCCTGGAGTTTTCCTTGTGTATAGGTTTTTAAAAAGCAAACTCAATTACTTTTATAGGTATAGAGCTGTTCGGATTTGGCAATGAGTCTTTAGATGCAACACCAAAAGCATGTCCATGTAAAGATAATGTGATAGGGTGAAATTTAATAAACTTTAAAACTTATGCTCTGCCAAAAACACAATTAAGAGAATAAAAAGAAAGCCCACATACTGGGTTAACTCTTAAAACTCAACAATAAAAGGGGCACCTGCATGGCTCAGTCGGTTAAGCATCCGACTCTCAATTTTGGCTCGGGTCATGATCTCACAGTTTCATGTGTTCACGCCCCACATCAGGCTCTGAGCTGACAGTGCAAGAGCCTGCTTGGGATTCTATCTCTCCCCCCCCCACCCCCATCTCATGATGCCTCTCTCTCAAAATAAATAAGTAAACTTAAAAAAAATTTTTTTTAAAAACCTCAACAATAAGAAAACCACCCAATTTTTAAAATGTGTAAAAGATCTGGAAAGCTCATCACAGAAGCTATAGAGATGGAAAATAAGCACATGAAAAATGCCCAATATTCCAAACACAAATACATGCAACAGATTTGAGAAAACCAGATCCTTACCAATGAGGTATTATCTTTAGGATACCATTTAAGAAGGCAGGAAAGTATGTGATAGATGTTATTTGGTTCAGAAACATATTTTGTTTTAGAATTTGTTGCCTAAGAAAGCAAACTTGTATTGATCCTCATCATTCATTCCAGAGGAACATCCCATTCCCTAAAATGAAAACTATTGTTATTTCTAATTAGCATATTGATATCCGTGGTACTATTAATGAAAGAGATGCCTGGTATATGAAGGCTACTACTCAGGGATATACAATTAGTTCAAATTCTTTAAAGTCTATAAAGAAAGTATCATAACCTCTGTTTTACAGGACAGGAAACCAAGCATTTTAGTCCACTCAGGATGCCAGAGCAAAATGCCAAAGCCTGATGGTATTAAGCAACCAGCTGAATTTCTCACAGTTCTAGAGGCTGTGAAAAGTCCAAGATCAGGGTGGTGGCACCCTGTCTCTGGTTTGCAAACTACCTTACCACCATGTCCTCACACGGCAGGGCTGAGGGGAGGGGGTGGTGACCAAGCACGTGAGCAAGCTCTCTGGTGTCTTTTCATACAAGAGCACTGATCCCACCATGAGGGCCCCACCCTCATCTCATCCAAACCGAGTTACTTCTCTAAGGCCCCATCTTCAAATATAATCACAATGGAGGTTAGGGCTCAAACATATGAGTTTGAGGGGACACAATTTAGTCCATAGCACCGAGATTCAGAGAAGTTGACCTGCTCAATTAGGTGGTAAGAGCCAGGCTGAACCCCTGTCCACGTGACCTGAAACCTCATGTTTTCCATAGACAACCTCTCCCACTAGTAAAGCTTGGATTTGAGACAGCCTTCTGATTTGAGCTCCTGTTTCTACTAAGGTAGCATATGCTCCAAGGAAAGCCAAAAGTGAGCAATCAAAACCGTGAGATATCAAAAAAGCAGTTTTAAGAAAAAGCACAGAGTCTGTGTTCATACACCACACCCAAGCGATCTTCTGGATAAGCCCACAAGGGGAAAGGCTGCAGACATGGTGGCACAAGGGAGATGGGAATCAAAGTGTTTTGGGGCAATGGGGATACAGCAAGTGCTCTGAGAGTGTGGAGCCTCCATTCTGATGGGTCAGGGACCACCCTGGCCTTGGTTCCCATTGGTGCTTGGACTCCCAGGCCTGCCCCTTGGATGCCCAGTGAAGAATGGTCTCTCAGAAAGATGTAGAGTATTTTCATGCATCATCCAAAAAGAAATCATCCTAGTCTTAATGTCTGCCTATCGAGAAGAAATTAAAAGTTTAAAAAAAATTTATCACATCTTCCTCACCCCAACCACAACCCAGAGCCTCCTCCATTCTAGACCGTCGTATTTTGGGGATGGGGGTTAAGTCAGGGATATCTACTTCTCACATCATTAGACAATAAGACAAACAATATAAGCTCTAATTTTAATACATTTTAAAATGTTTTTCTTTAGACCATGTCAAAGCGTCCCCGTGTCAGAACAGCCAAGTGAGTATGTCATGCTTCTGAGTGACACCAATGAATCAGCCAAGTCAACATGCCCAGCATAACACTACCCAGGTATCAACCAGCTAGTATGACGAACACTCTCATACACAGCCTGTGCTCCCAAGAACAGAGAGACAGAGTAATGGCCAGTTGCTGGAGCAGTCAGAACACACACACTTACCAGTTAAACTCATTGTCTATTATGAGCTCAGTTCAGGAAGCCCCGAAACAATTAAAATAGTGATATCAAAGATCAGTGATCACAAATAACCCTAAAAATTTCATACTGAAAAAGTCTAAAACACTGTGAGAATTACCAAAATGTGACACAGAGACCCAGCGTGAGCAAATGCTGTTGCAAAAATGGCACCCATAGACTTGCTCAGTGCAGGTTTGCCACAAACCTCCCATTTGTGAAAAATGCAGTATCTGCGACATGCAGTGCAGCAAAATACAATAAAACAAGGTGTGCCAGGAGGCCTAAGCATAGGAAAAGCAAGGAACACACCTGGCGCAATAAAATCAAACTGCAAAACCACCAAAGATAAAGCAAAACTCTTGAAAGCGGCTAGAGAACACAACACATATATAAGGGAACAACTAGTTGAAATATCACTGAAATTGTATCACAACCATGGGGGTCAGAAGAGAGTGAAACAACACCACACAAACGCTGAAACAAAAGAAATACCAACCTAGAGTTCTCTATCTAGTGAAAATATCCTTCAGAAATGAAAGCACAATAGTGATATTCTCATACGAAGGAACCCAAGAGAATTCGTCACCAGCAGAATGGTGCTAAAATAAATGCTCAAGAAAGTGTTCCACCCTAAATGACAATGATCCTGTTAGGACCCTTGGATCTTCAAGAGTGAAAGAAGAGAAACGGGATGGGTAAGTAAAATAGGCTATTTTTTTCCTTTTAGGTTTTTAAAAACACACGTGGTTGTTGAAAGAAAATGTGGCCATCGACGGAACCCTGAAAGAAAGGCCCAATGAATGTATGCCCGTAACAGCTGTAGCATAAAGAGAAGGGTTGTGGAGAATCTGCATGGCTGTAAGTCATCTTCCACATTTTACTTGAAATAGTAAAACATTAACTCTAAGTAGACTGAAAAGTTGGGTTTGTGGTGTATAACCTCTAGAGCAACCACAAAAAAACACATCTAAAAAGATATCATCAAAAAGCCAACAGATAAATGAAAATGGGATACTAAAAAAATAATCAGTTAATCCAAAAAAGGCATGAAACAAGGTAACAAAAACCAAGAGAGAGGAGACAAATAGAAAAACAATAAAATGGTTTACCTGAATGTAAATATTAATAATTATATTGAATGAAATGGTCCAAAAACATCAATTAAAAGACAGATTTTAGGGGTGCCTGGGTGGCTCAGTCAGTTAAGCGTCTGACTTTGACTCAGGTCATGATCTCACAGTTCATGGGTTCAACCACCTTGATGAACTCTGTGCTGACAGCTCAGAGCCTGGAGCCGGCTTCAGATTCTGGGTCTTCTTCTCTCTCTGCCCCTCCCCTGCTCGTACTCAGTCTGTCTGTCTCTCTCTGTCTCAAAAATAAATAAACATTAAAAAATGTTTTAAAAAGACAGATTGTGACACTGTACCTTTAAAAAATAGTCCCACTGTATGCTGCATTCAAGAAATCTACTTTAAATGCAAAGACATGCATAGGCTAAAAGTAAAAGGATGAAAAAGACATATATAAACACTAATCAAATAAAACTGGAATGATATATTAATATCACACAAAGCAGACTCTAGAACAAGGAAACTTATGAAGGATAAAGAGGAAGACTATGTAATGATAAAAGGCTCAGCTCGTCAGGAAAACATAGTGATCCCAACTGTCTTTGCACCTAATGACAGAGCTCCAGACTGGCATGCAGAGAACATGCCTCTCAAAAATATTACAATAAAAATTCTTTCCAAGTACACATAATATTTCACCAAGATGGAGCATATTAATGAGCCACAGAATAAGCCTTCATTTGTTTTTGAAAACCGAAATCAAACAAAATTTGTTTTCTGACCAAAACAAAGTTAAACTAAAATTAAATTCAGTTAATTGAACTAAGTTATTGTCTGACAGACAAGAGAAAAGGATAAAATATTAGCTTATTTTATGAGGCTAGCATAACCCTAATACCCAAACCAGAGAAACGTATCATAAGGAAAGAAACTACAGAACAATATCCCTGATGACCACAAATGCAAAAATCCTCAACAGAATACCATCAAGTCAAATCCAGCAATGCATAAAAAGAATAATACATCACAACCCAGTGGGGTTATCCTTGGAATGCGAGGCTGGATCCACATCTGAAAGTCAAGCAATGTAATACACTGTGTGAGCTGATGAAAGAACAAAAACCAAGACGTGGCAAAGTGCAAAATCCACTCATAATAAAAACTCATCTAACGAGTAACAGCAGCAGATTTCCTTAACCTAATAAAAGCCATCTACAGAACAAACCACTAATAAACCACTTCACAGTGAAAGATGGAACATTTTCCTCTTTAACACTGGGAATAAGCCAAGGATATCTTGTCTCACCCCTTCTATTCAACATCGTACTCAAAGTCCTAGCAGGTGCAGTACATCAAGAAAAAGAGATAAAGGGCATGCATATTGAAAAGTAAGAAATGAAACTGTTTCTATTAGCAGATGGCATTGCTGTCCACATAGACAAGTTTTAAAAAACACCTTTAAAATTGCTCCTACGACTAGTTTAACAAGGTCATAAGGTACATGGTCAATATACAAAAATCAATTGTACTGCTCTATATTAGCAATGAACAATTGGAATTCAACATTAATAAAGTTGTATTATTTCAAGTATCACCAAAAACTGAAATAATTAAGTGTAAATATAGCATAGTATATACAGGATCTGTAGATGAAACTATAAACCCTGAT
The DNA here is from genome assembly GCF_023721935.1 of Panthera uncia. NCBI lineage: Eukaryota > Metazoa > Chordata > Mammalia > Carnivora > Felidae > Panthera > Panthera uncia. The sequence continues at coordinate 28,377,089 of NW_026057577.1, read as the reverse complement.
GAAAGAAATCAAAGCTAAGTAAATGGAAAAATACACTGTGTTTATGGATTGGAAGACTCAATGCTATTCAAATGTTAACTCTCCCCAAAATGGTCTAGCTGCACCAAAAGTATAATCCATAAAAGGAAAAGCGATGAATTCAATTTCAAAGTGAAAAATGTTTGCTCCATGAAATACACTGATACAAGAAGCAATAGATGAGCTATGCAACAGAAGAAAAGATGTATTTAATAAGGGGCTTGTTTCCATAATATGTATAAGTACCCTCAAAACTCAACAAGAAAAAAAAAACAAGCAATCTAATTAAAAATGGGCAAAAAATCTAAACAGACACTTCATCAAAAATATACAGAGGGCAAATAAGCATACAAAAAGATGTTCCATGTTATTAGTCATTAGGCAAATACAAGTTAAAACCACAATGAGATCATTACATACTTACTCCAGTGTGCAACATGTTTTAAAATTACAATACCAACTGCTGACAAGGGTGCAAAACAACTGGAACTCATATACCTTCCTGGTGGAAATGCAAAGTGATATAGCTCCCGCCGAAAACAATCTGTCAGGTTTTTATAGATTTCAACACAGAACTACTGTATGACCAAAAATTCTCAGTCCTACTTAATTACCCAGGAGAAATAAGAACTTACGTTCACACAAAAACCCTGTACATTTATATAACATCTTTACTCCTAATCACCTAAATCTGGAAACAACCCAGATGCTTTTTAACCAGTGAATGGATAAATGCCACTGCAGTGGGACAACTATACCAGGGAATACTCTTCAGTAATAAAAAAGAACTAATGATTCATACGACTTGGTTGAATCTTAACTACATTTGGCTAAATGAAAGAAGTCAGACCTAAAAAGCTACATATTGTCTGATTCCATTTTTTTTAAACATTTTATTTACTTATGAGAAAGTGGGAAGAGGATGACCAGAGAGAGGGAGACACAGAATCTGAAGCAGGCATTGGGCTGTCAGCACAGAGCCCGACGTGGGGCTCGAACCCACGGACTGTGAGATCATGACCTGAGCCGAAGTTGGACGCTTGACCAACTGAGCCACCCAGGCGCCCCTTTCTGATTCCATTTTTATGACATTTTGAGAAAGGCAAAGAAACAATAAATCAGTGGTTGCCAAGAACAGAGGGTGGGGAAAGGCTGATGAAAAGGGAAGCACAAGAGAATTTGGGGGGTTACAGAGCCATTTTGCTTCAGGACTCTGGTGATGCAGTCATGACTATGCATCTGTCAGAATTCTTAGAACTATACATGACCAAGAGCAAATTCACTGCATGTAAATTTATATAAAATAAAATCAACAGGGATGTGTTAAGAACCCCAGATGGAACACAAATGTATCCTAAGTGTATTACAAAGAACAGTATAAGCACACCCTTCAGGGTAGGGAAGAAAAGAACTAACCTAAGTAACTGTCAAAAACTCTATTTTGAGAGAGACTCTACAGTTAAAGAGAAAAAAAATGCAGTCAAATATGATGGTGTAGTTAGTAAACTTGCTTCTCACAGAGATATGGGTTAGGAATTTTCAAGCAACTTTACATGTATGCTAGAGTTGAATAAATAAATAGATATATTGCAAATAATAAAAACCAGGTTTCTAACAATCTGAAAAGGTAGTTACAAATAAGTAAATGAGGAGGGTCAGAAGGAACAGTGGTTCTGGAGCAGATACGAAGATCAATACCAGAAATATCAATATGAACTAATAGTGGGTTTTTTTTTTAGGTTTATTTATTTATTTTGTGAGAGGGAGTGGGGGAAGGACAGAGAAAGGGAGAGACAGAATCCCAAGCAGGCTCCAGGCTGTCAGCACAGAGCCTGAGGTGGGGCTTGAACTCACAAACCATGCGATCATGACCCGAGCCGACATCAAGAGTCCAATGTTTAACCTTCTGAGACACCCAGACGCCCCTGAAGTAATGGTTTTTAAAATATATTGAGACAGGGATAAAAGTAAATGTGAATGAGTATATCCATGGATTAGTATTATTAATATTAGTATACACACATCTAAGCTGGGGTACTAAACTAATAGAAACAATGACATCCCAGTAGCAATGACTATATTTACTGCCCAGATCTCAGCTTCTAAATCCTATTCTCCCATTAGAAAACAAAAACGAAACAAAACCGCCCCCACCGCCACCACCGGGCCTCCTTGGGTACGCAGGTTAAAGCCAAAGCTGGGGCAGAGGAAACGCAAGAGGAGGCGTGGAGCCCCGTGGGTGCCAGAAAGTGAAGAGCTCAAAAAAGAATGAGGACATGTGAAAAGGTTCATGAATCAACCTCTATGAGTTCCGAATGGCGACGCTGGGGCAATTTGAGTCCCAAGACGCCATGTGAGAGAGTAACCTATAGCATAAAATTAATATATGTGGGTCAACACTGAGAGAAAGAAAAAGAGAAAGAGAAATAATGAGGGTCGGGAGAGGGAGAGGGAGGTGGAAGGAATAGCTCTTCCTTACAGAAGGATTCCAATTAATACAGACAGAAGGAATAAGGGAAATAGAAAATCACCATTAGAACATCACAGTAATTGTGCTGCAGACAAGATCCACTCATGGGTGATAAAATTAGTGAGAGAAAGTTTGAGAAGAGATGGGATATTAGTAGAGTCTCAGAGTATTTTTTTTAATATTTAAAAAATTTTCTGATGTTTATTTATTTTTGAGAGAGAGACAGAGTGTGAGTGGCGAGGGACAGAGCGAGAGAGGGGGAGACAGAATCTGAAGCAAGCTCCAGGCTCTGAGCTGCCAGCACAGAGCCCGAGGTGGGGCCTGAACCCACAAACTGTGAGATCATGTCCTGAGCTGAAGTCAGATTCTTAACCGACTGAGCCACCCAGGCGCCCCTCGTCTCAGAGTATTTCTTCCAAGATATTTGTTAAGAAAAAAAGTACCTGTCAGTAGCGAGTCCTGGCAGACACTGCCTGAACTAGGCGATCAATGTTAACCCTACCAGTAATCAGATGTATCGACATCATATGCCCCCTGATAACATCATTGCCAAAAATGCACAACCTCAACCTAATCATGAAAAAACATGAAGTCCAGATTGAGGGACATTCCATGAAATAACTTCAAAAGTATCAAGAATATCAAAGATAAATAAAGATAAGAAACTGCCACAGATTGGTAGAGATTAAGGAGAGGGTGATAATTAGGTACAATGAAGGAATTTGGATTGGCTCCTGGAACAGAAAAATGACATTTGTAGAAATACTGGTGAAATCTGAATGAAGTCTAGTTAACAGTTTGTATCAGTACTAATTCCTTACTTTTAGTAACTGTACCAGGGCTATACAAGATGCTAGTTAACATTAGGGTAAGCCAGGTGAAGGGTATATATGAACTCTGTGAATTTCTTAACTTTTATTTAAGTCTCAAGTTATTACAAAATAAAAAGTTTCAAAATTTCCTTTAAGAGATATTTTGTTATGCAAATGAATATACATACATACATGGCATTATGGCTTATGTAGAAGTAAGATTTAATTTAATTTTATTTTTTTTCAATATATTAAATTTATTGTCAAATTGGTTTCCATACAACACCCAGTGCTCATCCCAAAAGGTGCCCTCCTCAATACCCATCACCCACCCTCCCCTCCCTCCCACCCCCATCAACCCTCAGTTTGTTCTGTTTTTAAGAGTCTCTTATGCTTTGGCTCTCTCCCACTCTAACCTCTTTTTTTTTTTTTTCTTCCCCTCCTCCATGGGTTTCTGTTGAGTTTCTCAGGATCCAAGATTTAATTTTAAAACAGCACAAGGTGGGGTGCCTGGTGGCTCAGTCGGATGAGTGACTGACTTCAGCTCAGGTCATGATTCTGTGTTCGTGGGTTTGAGACCCACCTCAGGCTCTGTGCTGTCAGTGTGGAGCCTTCTTTGGATCCTCTGTCTCCCTCTTTCTGCCTCCCTCCCCTGCTTGTGCGCTCTCACTCGCTTGCGCGCGCTCTCTCTCTCTCTCTTGTTCTCTCTCAAAAATAAATAAACGTTTTAAAAAATTTTATAAATAAATAAAATAGCACAAGGGATATGACGGGGTAAATACAACTATGCTATTGTAAAGTTCTCACATTGTAAATCAAGTGGCATAAAATTACTTAAAGATAGACTGTGACAAGTTAAAGATGTTAAAACGTAAAGCAACCACTAAAAATAAAAGTAAAAAAACACAGTAAAATGAAGGTGAACCTAATAAGCCATTAGTGGAGTTAAAATGCAATCATCAAGAAACTCAGTTACTCTAGAAAAACAGGGGAAAATGCTTTTTTAAAATGTATTAAAACAGCAGAAACAAACAGAAAAATAAATATTGCATGACAGTACACTTAAACCAAATCCAATCGTATCTATGATTACATTTAATTACAAAATAAAAATTTAATTCTAAACAGTACATTTAAAGGGCAGAGAGTCTCACTACAGATTCTACAGACACTAAAACGATAATGAGAACTTTATAGTAAACGGGCAAATACATTTGTCAATTAAAAAGAAATGGAGAAGTTTCTTGAAAGATGCTAATTTCCAGGACTGCCTCAAAAAGAAATAAAAAATCTGAAAAGCTCTCTTTTCTTTTCTAACAGTACACAGTAAAATTGACTATTTTGGTACATAGTTCCTTTTATCCTTTAAAAACAATGAATTCATAATTTAAAATATTCTCAAGATTTCGGGACTGGATGGCTCTAAAGGTGAGTTAAAAGAAACACATAAGGAAACGCTACACTAGTCTTTCAGAAATCAGAAAAGGAGGGAATGGTTTCCAACTAACACTCTGAAGTCAGCATTACCCTCATACAAAAAACAGGCCAATACAGGAAAATTACAAACTACAAAACATTGTTGAAAGAAATTAAAGAAGAGCTAAATAAATGGAAAGTCGTCTTATATTTATGAGTCAGAAGACTTAAGACTGTTAAAATGGCAACACTCCCTAAATTAATCTACAGATTGAACATATCCCTATAAAACTTCCAGATGCCTTTTTGTGGAAATTGATAAGTTAATCTTAAAATTCATATAAAAACTCAAGAAACTAAAAACAGCCAAAACAAACTGGAACAAGAATAACAAAGTTGGAAGACTCCCACTTCCCATTTTTAAAACTTACTACAAAGCTACAGTAATCAAGAAACTGTGGTGCCGGCCTGGGGGATAAACATACATACCAATGAAATGGAACCGAGATTCCATAAAAACAAAACCCAAACATCTATGGCCAACTGATTTTTGACAAGAGGTGGTAAGACAAGTCAATGGAAGAAAGAGCAGTCTTTTCAACAAATGATGCTGGGAAAATAGGAGATCTACAGGCAAAAGAATGACTGTTGATCCTTATTTTAGATTATATATAAAAATTAACTTGAAATGGATCAAAGAGGGGCACCTGGGTGGCTCAGTCAGTTAAGAGTCTGACTCCTGACTTTGGCTCAGGTCATGATCTCACAGGGTTGGTGGGATCGAGCCCCACATGGGGCTCTGCACTGACAGTACAGAGTGCTGCTTGGGATTCTGTCGCCCTCTCTCCGTGCCCCTCCCCCACTTGTTGTCTATTTCTCTCTCAACATAACTTTAATAAATAAATAAACAAACAAACAAACTTTAAATCGTTCAAAGACCTAAATGGAAGAGCAAAAACTGTAAAGTCTTTAGAAGAAAACTTAGACATAAATCTTCATGACCCTGTATAAGGCAATGGTTTTGCAGATATGACTTAACAGAAACACATGAAAAAAATAAATTAGGCATCAAAATTAAGAAGGTCTATTCTCTAGGGGCATCTGGGTGGCTCAGTTGGTTAAGCATCTGACTTCGGCTCAGGTCATGATCTCACAGTTTGTGAGTTTAGGGCCCCTCACAGCTCAGAGCCTGGAGCCTGCTTCAGATTCTGTGTCTCCCTCTCTCTCTGCCCCATCCCCACTCATGCTCTGTCTCTGTCTTAAAAATAAACAAAACAAAAGGTCTATTCTCCAAAGGACACCAGCAAGAAAGTAGAAAGACAACCCACAAGAATGTGAGGAAATTTTCGCAACTAATGTATCTGATAAGGGACTTGTATCTACAACCTGTAAAGAACCATTACACCCTAATAATAAAAAGACAATCCCATTTTTCAAAAAATGGACAAAGGAGCTGAGTGGACAGTTCTCCAGAGAAGATCATCAAATGGCAATAAGCACATGAAAAGTTGTTCAACATCATTATCCGTTGGAGAAATGCAAATCAAAACCACAATGAGGTGGCACGATATGCACACGAAGATGGCTATAATCAACAAGACGAGAATAAGAAGTGTTGGTGAGGCTGTGGAAAAACTGGAATACATTTCTGGTGGGAATTTAAAATGGTGGGAAACTGTGGGAAAGGGCTTGGCAGTTCTTCAAAAACTTAAACACAGACTTAACCAGATGACCCGGAAATTCTACTCTCAGGTGTATCTCCAGGAGCACTGAAAATATATGTCCACATCAAAACGTGTACACATGTTCAAAGCGGCATTATTCCTAACAGCCCAAACTGGAAAATGTTATTCAGCCATAAAAAGGAATGAAGTACTCTCACAGGCTGCAACATGTATGAATCTTAATGATGCCATGCTAAATAAAAGAAGTCAGACACAAAGGGCCACGTACGGTATGATTTCATTTATAAGCAATGTCCAGAATAGGCAGACTCACAGAGACAGAAGTTGATTCGTGGTTGCAAGGGGCTTGGAGAAGGGCTGAAGGGGGAGTATGTGCTAATGGGTTCAGGGGTTCTTTCTGGGGTGATAAAAACATTACGAAATTAGACAGTAGTGATGTATACACATCCTGTGAAATTACTAAAACCTGCCGAATTGTACATTAACTTTAAAATTGTGAATTTTATTTCAAAAAGAAAGACAAAACCACAGACCAGTATATCCCACATAGATACAAAAATCCTAAAGAAAATATTAGCAAATTGAATCCAATGATATATAATAAGGATAATACATTACAACCACGTGGGGCTTCTTTGAAAAGCAATGTAATTCACCACCTTTCCAGAAAAAAAGGATAAAAACTATATAACAACCTCAACAGGTGCAAAAAAGAATTTGACAGTATTCAGTGCCAATCCACAATGAAAATTCTTAGTAAATCAGGAATGAGAGGGAAAAAAAAAACATTTATTATTTCACAGTTTCTGGGGTCAGGAATCTGGGTGTGGCTTAACAGAGCACCTCAAGAGCTCTCGGAAGAGTAGCCTCTGTCCCTCTGCCAGTTGGGCTTCAGTCTGCTCTGAAAATGCCATAAGATGCTGCTGGAAGAGAATAGACTTTCAAGGGCACTCACATGGCTGCTGAGAGGATTCAATTCCTCACGGGCTGTTGGAAACAGGACCTCATTTCTTCAGTAACTGCTGGCTGGAGAGAGCCCTCGGTCCTTTTCCATATGGGCCTCTCCACTGGGCAGCTCACAGCATGGCATGTGGCTTCCCTCAGGGCAAACTAGCAAGAGAGAATGAACCCCAAGAAGAAAAGCAGTTTTTTTTAAGACCTAAACTTTAAAGTGACATCTCCTCACTTCTGCACTGTCTATTCATTAGAACAAGTCAATAAGCCCAGTGCATACTCGAGGAATGGAGACTGCACAAGGGTGTAAATAAAAGGAGGTGGGAGTCTTTGGAGGCCATCTTAGAGCCTGTCAACTACAAAGGCACCTATGGAAAAATGACAGCAAAAAAAATATTACATTTAATAGTGAACTATTGAAAGCTTTCTTCCCTAAGATAGAGAACAAGCAAAGGATATACACTCTTACTAGCTCCATTCAGCACTGTACTGGAGAGCTTTTCAAGGCATGAAGCTAAAGAAATAACTAAACCAACAAATAGGCCATAGAGATCCATCAGAAAAAAAAATAGAACAGTCTCTCTTCTGATATAGAATTGTCTATGTGGCAAATTATAAAAAAAATATATACCCCTCAGCCCCAAAACCACACTACTAGAACTAGTAGGGGAATTTTGCAAAGTCACAGAATAAAAGTCAAAATGCAAAACAATTACAACACAATACTAGGGTGCCTGGGCAGCTCAGTCGGTTAAGCATCTGACCTTGCTCAGGTCCTGATCTCACGGTTTGAGAGTTCAAGTGCCACATCAGGAGAGCTCGAGCCCCGCACTGGGTGAGCTCATTCCCTGATGAGCATGGGTCCCACTCCGGGTGAGCTCAAGCCCCATTTGGGGTGAGCTTGAGCCCTACTTCTCTCTCTGTCTCTCTCTCTCTTCCTCTCTCCTCTCTGCCCCTCTCTCACTTGTGCCATAAATAATAAATAAATAAATAAATAAATAAATAAATAAATAAATAAAACACAATACCATTTACGGTTGCATCATAAAACACAAAATACTTAGGAATAAATTTAATAAAAGATAAGTAAGACCTCTACACTGAAGACTACAAGATAGAAGAGAAATTAAAGAAGTCTTAAATAAAAAATAAGTCAGACTAAGAAAGACAAATACCATATGATCTCACTTATATGTAGAATCTAAAACAAAAACACAAAGCAAACAAACAAAAAAACAAAACAAATAAAAACCTGATAGAACAAAATGGTGGTTGCCTGAGGTTAAGGGAGTCGGGAGGGTGAAATGGGTGAAGGTGGCCAGAAGGTACAAATTTCTAGTTAGAAAATGAGTAAGTCATGGGGATGTAATGGACAGCATGGTGACTACAGCTCCTAATCCTGTACTGCCTATTTCTAAGTAACTGGGAGAGTGGATCTTGAAAGGTCCCACCATGAGAAAAGGAAATGGTAACTAAGTACAGTGATGAGTTAACATAACCGGACTTATTGTGATCATTTTGCAATACATACAAATGTCAGATCACTGTGTTGTATACCTGAAACTAATATAATATTATGTCAATTACACTTCAATAACAATTTTTAAAGATTAAGATAGCATAGCAGTGGCATAAAGATCATCAAATATACCAATGGAACAGAATGGATAACCCAGAAATACACTCTCACATAGATGACTTTTGACAAAAGAGTCAAGGCAGTTCAAGTGAAAAAGGAAAGTCTTTCTTCAAATAGTACCAGATGATGATTAATAATAATAATAATAATAATAATAATAAAGCTAGAACAACTCGATAACAGTAGGTAGGAAAATGAATCTTGACTCCTACCTCACACCTTATTTCCAAATATTAATTTGAAATAGATAATAGGGTCAAGCTTTGTATTCCCCCATATCAATATCCAATTATCCCAGCTCCCTTGCCCCTCCAATGTTAGGTGTTGTCAGCCTTCCTCGTCTTCACCTGTTCTAACGTCCAGTGGGAAAGACACAGACAGAACCCACATATGTTGCTGGTGGCAGTGTAAAATGGTGAAACAACTTTGAAAAGTTTTGACATTTTCTTAAAATGTTAAAAATATATTTATCTATGACCAGTGGCACTCTTTTTGCTCACCCAAAAGAATAAAAATGTATGTCCACAAAATCTCTTGTATAAGAATGTTTGTAATGGTTTCATTTATACTAGCCCCAAACTCTAACAACCCAACAGCTCCTTCAACAAGAAAATTAATAAATAAACCATGCTATTTTTATACAATGGAAATGCTATTCAACAATTTAAAAAGTGAACTACTAATGCACATGGCAGCTTGGGTAAATCATAAAACATTACGCTGAGTGAAAGAAACCAGACACAAATGAGTATACACTGTGTGATTTCATTTATATGAAACTCAAGAACATGCAACACTAATCTATGGTTGTAGTAATAAGAATAGTTGCCTATCAGAGGTCGGAATGACCCCAAGGGGACATAAGGGAACTTTCTGGGGTGATGAAAATACTCTATGTTTTGACTGTGGTGTTGGTTACGCAAGAGTATACATTTGTCAAAATGTCATCGGTTTACACACTTGAATTATGTGCATTTCACCGTAGGTAAATCTTACCTTGAATTAAAAAAGGATCGTTCTGGCTGCCGTGTGGAGAACGGACAGTAACAGAGCAAGAAGGAAAGTGCAGAGAGCAGCTGGCAGGCCCTAATGGTATCCGGGAAACAGACGTCAGTGACTTGGATGGACATGGCAGAAGTGCACACGGAGACAGATACGGGATAACAGTCCCCCTAGCACATCTTCCCTGATGGTGGCAGCCTTCACATATCTTCTCTCCATCTTACACTCTGTCCCTCTGTATCGGCCAAAGTATCGTTGGCTCCATTACATCAATTCCACATCATTAGTGAATACTCACTCTAGGCCACGTACCTAATCCTTTCCCTGCTGTCCATATGGTGGAATCCTGCCTACACTGTAAACCAGGCTCTCAACCGCTTATTAGTTGTGCCATCTTGGTCAAATTAAGTAACTTTTGAGTCTTGGTACCTTTATTCTGTAAATGGGGATAACAATTTTATCTACCCTGAAGGCTTACTATGAAGGCTTTGATGAAATACATGTCTCTATCCTTAGGTTAGATAAGACAATAATGGCAAAGTGCCTAGTCCATTACCGGGCACATAGTGGGTATGAAGAAATGATACAGCCTCTCCTTCTTTCCTAGTCTTTCCAACTAGATGTGAGCTCCCCAAGGCAGGGGCATATCTCCTTCTACTCTCGTCTACGCAATGGCAGAGCAGATGACCACAGCAAGAGGTATGTTGCAGGTAGGTGCTTTCTTCTGGGCTACAGTAACGTGTAGTAAGATGCTTTGTGGAATGGGTTCTGGATGTAGATTTGCTCATCTGGGCAACACAGACAAAGCCTACAAGATTTTAGAAAACACTGGTCTGTCCTAATTAGAACACAACAAAAGTCAACATTTCAAATGAGACTCAGATCTTTGGGAGTTCAGTTGTGGTTGGGAAATTTTGAAAAAAAAATGGCTCTAAATAAAAGCTAATGAAAAAGGCTTAAGAAAAAAGCTAATAAAGAATGTTGACTTAAGCAGAGCTTTATGAAGAAATATTATGATGTATTAAAAGAAAAAGAACACAAAACAAAAAACCCAACCACATATGGATTGGATTCCCCTGAAAATATATCAAGTTTTAAAATGTAAGGAAATGGTGCTCAGGAAAATGTGGAGGTTTTGTTCAATTCAAAGCACAAATCATTTTCTAAGTTTATTAAAAAGATTTGTGTATTTGTGATAAGCCCAGAAGGCAGACCCTATGTTTCAGTCAAGTGATGTCAGACTATCAGTCCTCAAGAATCAATTAATGCATCAAAATCAAACGTATGTGGACACAATGGAGATTTTCTATGGAAACGCTGGATTGGAGGGAGAGATGGAATGAGTCTAACTCATCAGATGGGCATCCACCTGAGGAAAGGAGACATATGGTGTGCAGTTAAAGACAGAGAATTAAGCAAACATACACTTACCTCTACTGTCTCCAGAAACACCACTAATTGACAACAAAAAGATGTTTTATGTTATAATCCTCAAGGACAAAGAAAACAGGAGAGAATATTTTGAAATCTGGATAAGGGGTTAACCAATTCAGCAGATCCAAAAAACATAGTCCTAAGTCAACAGTAATGAAAACCAAAAATCACATTATTTCTAGAAGTGAGGACGAATGTACAATTTTAAAAAGGGGGACTGGTTTATAATCTGTTTAAGAACCTTCCAAGCTTTCAGATGCCCATCTTCATTTTAGGTAGCCAGGTGACAGCCTCATCACCACTCCAGCAGATCATTTAAAGAAAAAGAATCCTTCAAAAAAGGGTGAAACAGTCTCAAGATCACAAAGCATAGCTGAAGGCGACAGTATCAGAATGAAAACAGAAATATTGAGATTCTGCAAAACGTTATGAAGTGAATTGTGTCCCCCTCAAATTTACATGTTGAAGCCCCGACCCCTAATGTGACTGTATTTAGAGACAGGGCCATAGGCAGGTAATTAAGAATAAATGAGGTCATAAGGTGGGTCCTTAATCCAACAGGTCTGGTGTTCCCAAGAGAGGAAGAGGAAACACCGGAGTATCCACTTTCTCCATATACACAAGGAAGACTGGGTAAGGAGAAGAAGAAGGTGGTCTTCTGAAAGACTAAGAGAGAGGACTCACCATAAACCAGCCCTCCTGGTACCTTGACCTTGGATCTTCAGCTTCCACAACTGTAAGAAAAGTAATTTCTGCTGTGTAAGCCACCCAGTCTGTGGTGTTTTCTTATGATAGCCTGAGCAGACTAGTGATACATATAGTGAACGAGAAACAGCTTGCTTCTCCCCCTAAGCTCACAGAATGCTGGTAGCTAGAAATATATCCTCCAGTCAGGAGACTGAGGACAATTTCTTTAAGTAATCAGATTAATGCAAGAGAAAAGTCCAAAAGATGCCAACAGTGACAATTTCTTATGAAAACAGCACAGGTAGATTTCTGCTACACTAAATTCATAGTTTAAATAGCCCTACTTAAGCATCTAGAACTTTCAAATCAGCTTTTTAGTTACCTCTACTTGTAAATATAAGCAATCAAGAATCACCAGGAAATGTATAGAAATGATAATATGAAATACAGAGGCCAAACCACATATGGAACAAGGAGAAAACTTTCAGTAACTATAATATTCTCAGAGAAGATATTACATCTGTGAATCAAGAACAAGATGTTTTCTTAAAATGGAGTGTTTAGAAAACAATGAAAAAGAACCTTTGGCAATTTTTTAAAAAATGACGGCAGAAAAAAAATGCAAAAAAAAACCCCTTTAAAGACAAAGTTCAAGAAATGACAAAGAAGACAAAAAGACAGAAAAAAGGAGGAAAAATAATAATATTGGGGAAAGAGTTCAGGGGGTCCAATATCTAAACAATACTTGTTCTGAGGAGGGGTTGGTGAGATAGAACATAAAAAGGGGGGGGGCGGATTACAAATAATAACCAGAATTGAAAGATATGAATTTCAAAACAAAGAAAATTCACTAAGCAATCTACACAATGAGTAAAAATATATCCACACTAAGGAGCTGCATAGTGAAATTTCTAAACAAGAAGAACAAAAGAAAGTGCCTGGAGAAGGGAGGGAGAGAAAGATTGATTTCATATAATGGTCTTCTTAGCAACAATGGACATTTGTAGATAGTGGCATTAAGACGATCAAAGTTCTTAGAGAAAATTATTTCTAACCTAGAATTCTATACTTAGCCAAACCATCAATTAAGTATGAGGAGAGAATAAAGGCATTTTCAGACGTTTAAGGTCACACCAAAATGTTCACTTCTTTGTAGGTAAATGGGGAAAAAATGTGCTCCACCAAAATAAGCAAAGAGGAGGATCCAGGATCCAGGAAACAGAAGATCCAACAGAAAAGAACACTAGTGGGATCACCAAGATCAGAGTGAAGAAACCCCAAACAAAAGCTGCAGAGAGATCTAGAAAGCTCCCAACCCAGCTCAGAAGGTTCTGGGAGATCTTTCCTCAAGAAAAGGAAATTAACAGAACAGGCATTGTGAAAACAACTTTGAGACTAATTTTATTCAACTGGAGGACAGTATGCTGTTGAATTAGTGACGGATAATAAAACACTGGACAGAGAAGAAAAAAAGATAATCAACTCCAGAGAGGAAATGTTCATCAAGAAAGTACGAGGCAGCACAGTTCAGCCATGAATTCTGTTTTCAGGGTCAAAATATTTTAATCACTGAATACTGATCTAATAAAATTATGCTACAGCTATTTTGTAATGATAGGAGATAAGACGTGGGTAGTGATGAAAAAGAATAGAATCCTCATCTTCCATAATGAGAAGTCAATAGACAATCCCAAAACTGAAAAATCCCAGGAGCATAAATATAAACACATTATTTACAAATATAGAGGTAAATATCAAAAGAATCAGCTAAATTATGAGAGGTAGTTGCCTCTGGGAAGTAGAAAAGGCAGGAGAAGGAAAAGTTCAGGATGGGTGTGTGTGTGCATACGCTTGCAACAAGCCTTCTTTCTAGAACTACTTGACTCCCTAAACTACGGGCAAATGCAACATTTATTTTAAAATTAAATTTAAGGGGCACCTGGGTGGCTCAGCTGCTTGAAGATCCGACACTTGATTTCAGCTCAGGTCAGGATCTCAGAGTTTGTGCGACTGAGCCCTGTGTTGGGCTCTGCACTGACAGCATGGGGCCTGCTTGGGATTCTCTCTCTCACTCTCTCTCTGCCCCTCCCCCACTGGCACCCTCATGCATGTGCATTCTCTCTCTCAAAATAAATGAATATTTCTTTAAAATAAAATTAAACTTAAAACAAAAACTAATAAAAGGTTCTAAATGGAAAAAAAGGAGGAGGAAGAGGAAGAAATAGATAGGGGTGTTGTGACTCCTGAAGGGTTATTATAGAGACCACCTGTGGGCTGTGCCTGCCGCTTCTTCCAAAGGCCCCCACCTGTCTGACTCCTTCATGATAGGAGCTACCAAAGATCCAGGGACAGAGAGAGCAGAGATTATGCCCCAAATTCCACACACATAAAAGCTGCCCTGATGGCCTTCGCAGGAAATGCACAGGCTTGCTAACTCAATAGAGGATCACTTGAGTCATAGCCACCCAGGACCACCTGCCTGTGTACTCTCCTGAAGAACATCTGCAAATCAGCACACGGTAAGGTTGGCTCCAAGGGAGCCCTGAGAATCCCAGGACTTGCCCTGTGGGCTTCTGTATTCTGTTTCTACAGAGGAGACAAGGACACGGGACTGGATTACCAATTCTTAAAGCGCTTGGGCAGGAAAGGGCTCCCAGCCCACCTAAATTTGATCTAATCTCCAAGCTTTCAGTTCACTTTAATCAAAGCAAGGCAGGACCCTGGTTTATGCTTGAACCATTTACAAGGGTGACTATGCTGGAAAGCAACTTCTTGGACAGTTAGGAGGATTTCAAAGGAAAACATTTTATCAGTCCCAACACACACACACACACACACACACACACACACACACACACACACAACTTGAAACAAGGTTTCATCTTTTAACTACAAATGAGAAGCTTCAATGGTTTTTTTCTCTTTAAAATTATAAAAGTAACTCATGCAAATAATTTAAAAATTCTGACAGTATGAAAAGGTACGTGAGGGTGCCTGGGTGGCTCCGTGACTTAAGTGTCTGGCTCTTGATTTTGGCTCAGGTCATGACGTTGAGTTTCACGGGATAGAGCCCCATGTAGGTCTCTCTGCTGGGGATGGAGCCTGGTTGAGAGTCTCTCCCTCTCTTGCACATGCGCTCGCACACGCTCTCTCTCTCTCTCTCTCTCTCTCTCTCTCTCTTAAAATAAATAAACATAATAAAAGAAAAGGTAGGATAAACAGTCTCCCTCTCTTCTCAAACTCCTAGGGACCTATATCTAAAGAAAATCAAGTCACTGTGAGAAGTTTGTTAGGCATTTCTTAGGGTATGCTTCTATACACATAAACATACTTATTGCCACATACCTTCTATTTATTTTACCCAAATGAGAGCACTCTGTGCATATTGCTAGGAACTTTCCTTGTTCTGTTAACTTACTTAATGTGCCTCTTGGCGATGTATGATGATCTCCAAAATACAGAATAGGCCCTCTAAACAGCTGTGGGTATTCCATTACACAGATGTACCTTAACCAGTCTTTTATCGGGGGATGTTTCTAGCTCTGTTTTTTTCTCTGGAATAAACAGGGATGTAACAAATGTCCTCAAATGCATACCACTGCATTTACTTATGGACATACCCATAAGACAAAATCTTGCATGTGGGATTGCTAAATCAGAGAAATGGTGCATTCTTTAAATACTTATTTATTTTGAGAGAGAGAGAGAGAGAGAGAGAGAGAGAGAGAGAGAAAACAAGAAAGCAGCGGAGGGGCAGAGCGGGGGGGGGGGGGGGGGGAGGAGAGAAAGAATTCCAAGCAGGCCCTGTGCTGAGCATGGACTTAAACCCATGAACTGTGAGATCATGACCTGAGCTGAAACCAAGAGTCAGACGCTTAACCGACTGAGCCACCCAGGCGCCCTGAGGATGGTACATTTTTAATACCATTGCCAAACTTTCCTCCACAGGTCTTAACACTAGCTCCTACTCTCCACCATGTGGGACTATGCCTCTTGGCCACACCCTGTGCAACAAAAGATACCAGAAAATGTGCAAGCCTTCACCAGTCTGCAAAGTGAAAAATGCATCTGGCTGTGTTAATAGACATTTTAAAAAATATAGCTAAGGCTGGGCTTCTTCCCATTTGCTTCAAAGCTGTACCTATTTTCTTTTCCGTGGGCTGCTTGCTCAAGTCTTCAACTATCTTTCCATTCGGTTATCTGCGTTTTTTTCTGACCAACTCAGTTAACTTGGAACCAGAATTATGCACCTTATTTTTTGAATACTACTTGATGTCAAATCCTGTAATAAACTAGAAGGAGAGGAGAGTCCTTCCAGGGTCTGCTCTGAGCACCTACAGGCAAGGAGAGGGCAAGAACGACAGTGGTCCTGACAGGTGGACATTCTGTAAGTACTACTAGGGTGCTGAAGGCTGAGCACTTCTCATACACCATCTCATTTTTCATAACCTTTTGAGGAAGGTTTCGTTAGTATCCTCATTTTATAGACAAAGAATAGGTACAAAGAGGTCAAGTCCATTGTGTAGTGTCTCAGAGCAGGAAATGGCAGAGCTCAGATATAAACCCAGGCTCTCTGACCCCGGAGACCCAGGTGCTAACCACTCAGCCATATCATCTACTATTTGACTCCCAGTGCCTGCCACAGAGTAGGGACTAAGAATCAGGTTGGCCACTGCAGATCCCATGCATCTTGAGGCCACTCTGGAAATGCAAGCCACCAGTCTGGCATGTAGGCAGGAGCTGACTGTCCTGTTTCCTACAGGGTTCTCAGTGTCTAGAAAGGTCCCTGGCACAAAGTAGGTGCTAAGGAAGTGGTAGCTGAGTGAATTCAGGAATGAATGAATGTCTGCTGTCTTGACTATGAGCTCTTTGAGGTCAAAACCAAGGGCTGGTTCGTCCTCCCAGGGCCTTTCATGGGGAGGATGAAGACCAATCAACAAATGATGCAGGGGTGCCTGGGTGGCTCAGTTGGTTGAGCGTCCAACTCTTCATTTCGGCTCAGGTCATGATCCTAGGGTCGTGGGATTAAGGCTCTGTGATGAGCATGGGGCCTGCTTGACATTCTCTCTCTCTCTCTTTCCTTCTGCTGCTCTCCCCCACTTACATGCTCTTTCTCTTAAAACAAAAAGTGTGCAAGGCTCTCCACTGTCTGGGACTGTGTTCTCTACAAGCTTCAATTCTTAATCAGGTTGGAGCAACACTACCAGTCCCAGGAAATGTTCTCCGGCAGCATGGACATGATGTACTGGGAAGACCCATGTAAGAGAGAAGGTGGCCAGGAAGCCAGGCCAGGAAGACAAGGGTGGCCTACCCACTCCCAGGCCAAGAAGCCGGCCCCCTTCCTCTACCTTCGCCCCAACGTTGTGGCTACTCGTGTTTTTCAGCTGGGAAAGTAATAGCAGCCCACAGCCCAGTCACCCCACAGCTTACTGGGTACAGACCTAGCTTTCTATCTGCGTTAATTTTTCTGATCTTCAAAACAACCACACACCGCATGTACTATCATTATCCCCAGGGATAAGGGAAGGCACAGAGAGGTCATGCTGTTCAAGGCCACAAAGAGCAGAGCCAGGATTTTAACTCCCAAAGACCACTAGGCTCTTCTGCCTAGGAGCAATGCTCTCCCTGACTTGGGGCTACCCTCCAACTCCTGCTCATCCTACCAGACCCAGATTCCTGCTCTCCACCCTAGGCAAGAGCTCCCAGCTCCCAGACCTCCTCCCTTACCTCTTGTGCCTCAGCTGGCTCCTCTGCCTTGCCTCCTGCTCCATTCTCCATGGCAGGAAGTGCCTGGCTTGTTATTCGGCTTCTTGGGGTGTGAGCAGGGACTTCCCACATGGCCCTGCCTTCCAAGGCTTCCTCCGTCCTGTTCCCAGCACTGTGCAGTAGGCACAGCCCTCCAGGCTAGGGGACAGCTATCCCCCAGAGGGCCCAGTGGGCACTTCCAAGTTCACCCTTACCTGTCACAAGCTTGGCTTCTGACAGACTGCACCCAGGAAGCCTCTTAAGCTGAGGGAACTGAAGTCAGGCCATAGGTGAGCTAGACCCTATCCCACGCCTGACTCTTCCCATCTTTCTGAGGGCAGACGGCCAAAACAAGCATTTCTGCCAGTGCTATAACCTGCACTTAAGAGGCTCTGGAATCAGACGTGGGTTCAAATACACTCTCTGTGCCACTCGATGAATTATTCAAACTCTCCGAGTTGTAAAATAGGGATGATAATAATACCCATCTCACATCACAGGGGTTCAGGGGAGGATTAGACTAGTTAACAAGGCCCTTCCTATTTTCTGAACCCAGAAAAGCCCTGAGGAGCCCTTCATCCAAGAGTGCCCTCTGCCCCTGCCTGCCCCCCTCCCCCGCCCCATGCTCAGCCTCCTCTCCTCATCCCAAGCCCATGACCCCTCACAAGACATGTCCCAAGTTGTAGTCTCCAGCCAGGCTCATCTGTGGGAGCAAGATGATGACCCTGAATTCAAGGATGCACAAGCACCACCAGGGTCCAGGCCCCCACTGGTCCCAGCCCCAGATGGGTTCCCAGGCCTGGCAGGGCTTTGAGAAGAAGAGTCCTTGGAAGGAAGAGCAGCCGTAAAAGGTGGAACAGGTCCTCACCCCAGGATCTTCCTCACCATCTGTCTTGGGGGTCATGAACGGGCCCTTGCCCATCAGGAGGGATACCAGCTCCTTCCTCCCCAGCCATCTGGGCATCCCTCACCCACCCTTTTTGTCCCTCCTCCTCAGCTGGCCAGTCACTCTTCGGGGCTTGCTCTTAATTAGCCTAACAAAACTCAGTCACCAGAGGAAGTCCTTGAAGTTGAGGATTTCAACAAAGCTAAACCACTAAATCCTGTGGCCGCCAGCCTGTCTTCACAGCTTCTCCGGCTCTGGCAGAAATCACACTCCCATGCAGAAACCACAGCCCTGGCGGCTTCAGTGTCCAACTCCCCTCCCTCTTACTTTCCCCCATCTTGGGCCACCTTATCAAGGCAGGCCCGGCCCATCCTTTATCTGCCTGCCATCTCTAAGTGCTTCCATCCCCTGACAGGTCCCATAAAAGCTGGTGAAATACAAGGCTGCCCCACTTCTGACATGGCTCACTTCAAAGGCCATGAATGAGCTGGGGCCACTCTAGAGGCCTCAATGAGCTAAAGGAAAAGCTGGGTGTTCCTGGGATGACCCTGTTGGCCTGGGGACCATTCTGAGAGCCCAGCATCTGTCGATAAATACCCAGAATTGGTTAGGGCACAGACTCTGGAGGGAAGTGGCCCCAGTTCAAGCCCCAGCTTGGCCACTTGGTAACTGGGCACATCGCTTGCCTTGTTGTTCTCAGCATCTCCCCTGACAAAAGGGGATAATGACATTTGCAGGCCTGTCTAATCCCATGAATGTTCCTGGGACAGGTTTGACAAGGTGAAGAGGGTCCCCTTCCATAGGGAGATGGCTGCTTCTTGGGACCCCTGAGAGCCATCCTAATAGGACCCTGGGTAGCAGTGACAACTGAACTTGGCAGTTAGCCCTGGGGAAAAAGGAGTATAAAAAGGACCCAGGCCACATGGCATCCACAAGGTCAATTCCCCCCTCTACCTACCTCAGACCCATCAGAGCTCAGGGCTCCAATGCCCTCATCCTGTAGTGACAAAAACCTGTCCCCCAGGCAGTGGGGAGTTAGTGTTTAACGGGGACCGAGCATCAGTTGGGGCAGAGGCAGAACTCTGGAGATGGATGGTGGTCAAGGTTGAACAAAAGTGTAAATTTACCTAATGCCACTGAACTGTATACCTCCAAATGTTTAAACTGTATGTTATGACTAGTTTACCACAATTTTTTTTTTTTTAAGTTTGGCCCTTAGGTAAAAAGAGACAATCAAAGAATGGAAACAATGTGCTTCCTAGCTCTTCCAAAGGCTCAAACTAAAACTGAAGATTCTTATCTGCTGATGATGGAAAAGAAGCCCACCCCAAGGACCAGCCCCTCCTGTTAGTCCCAAATCCACACCGTGTCCCCATCAGCCCCACCCGGAGGCTGCCCACACTGGGCACAGGCCGGAGGAGTCCAGGATGCACACTGCGTCACCCCCCCGGATCCAGCTCCATTGGCTCATGCCCGCAAACAGTGGCTGCTCAGGACCCCTGCTCCAAATCCTCAGAACAAAGACAGAAGTGCCGAAAGGGGAAGAGGAAAAGGGAATTAAGTCATCCTCAGCTTCTCCCCCTAGTTTCACAGAGAAGAATCAAGACGCGTTTTAGGCCCAGTGCCCAGAGACAAAATAGGAGATGAAAATATTTATTTGTTTCTAAGGCTCTTGCAATCCCAGGATGAAAAGCCCACCTTGGTTGTAACTTACTGCAGCTCGAGCCGCCTTTCAGGCAGGCCTCCCAACAGGCAGCCGCCCACTTGCTCAGGTCTCGGGGCAAGAAGTTCCACCACCCCAATGGGGAGAAAAAGTGGGATCCCTGTCCCAACAGAAACTGATTCTATTTAATGAGAATTATCCCTGATTGGCATCAGGGAACCATAAATAGCCCAGCCGCCCCAGTTGAATCACCAGAACTAGCACTGTGTCAGCATTTCTATATAAACCAGGGTTTGCTAGGGGATTAGCTCACAGCCATAAAAAATTTGCTCCAGGCTGAAACTTGGCCTAAAGAAAATCTCAGCCCCGGAGCAGATACTGAAAAGAAAGCCAGACAGACACCGCCCCCAAACCTCCCGAGGACAAGGGTGCCTCTGACCAGGACCTCTTACACCCGGGCTCTGTTGTCACCAGCACGTAAGAAGCCTGGTGATTTAGGGCACCGCTTGGGGTTGCCATAATTCAAAATTTGGTGTGTTTTTTTTTTTTTTCCAAGCCAAAAGAAGTGATGTTTGCTGCTTTGAGAGCTTTGCATAGGACTGAGTTTGAGAGTAAGTGATCCAAACCCACCCCTTTCTCTGCTGACAGCTAAATGTCAAGCCAAGAGAGATTTACCTGGTGCCCATGTGGATGCCTTGTATGTTATGTGGACAATGGGTGCTGTCTTCTACCCCAAAGGTAAGGTTTTCAAAGTAAGGCCTGGGAACCTAATATATCACAAGGGTAGAGGAACTCCATATATGACACAGGTGTAGTCAGTGGGAAAGGATATTTTGTTTCAGTTTTTTCCCCCTGTGGATACTCGGTCAGTCCAATAGCAACTATTACATAAAACTAGATGCCTCTGCATGTCTATACATAGATGGCTTCCCAGCAAATTAATGTTCTAAATTAAAAAAAAAAAAAAAAGTATAGGGGCACACGGGTGATTCAGTCGGTTAAGCGTCCGACTTCGCTTCAGGTCATGATCTCACGGTTCATGGATTTGAGTCCCACATTGAGCTCTGTGCTGACCTCTCAGAGCCTGGAGCCTGCTTCGGATTCTGTGTCTCCCACTCTCTCTGCCCTTCCCCTGCTCGCACTGTCTGTCTGTCTCTCCCTCTCTCTCCCTCCCCCTCAAAACTAATAAACATTAAAAAAATTTTTTAAATAACAAATGTAACCCATCAGATTGACAAAATGAAAGCAAACTAGGCTAGAGCTGGGGAGGGTGTAGAGAAGCAGGAGCACTCATTCACTGCCAGAGTGTCTAGAAGCATCTACGAAAATTTAAAATGCCCAAATCCTCACTTTTAGGAGTTATGTCCAATAGGCCATACCTACAAGAATGTTTATTGTGGCATTGTTTGTTAGGGCAAAAAACTAAAATCAATCCCTCAGGTGAAGTAAATTGTGTTATGTGTGATACCACTCAAGATAAATGATGTAGGTAGTAGGGGAAAGAGAATAAATGACAACTTACCAGAAAGAAGTCAGGATGGTTTTTTTTTTCATTATTAATTACCCACGTATTATAATGCATCATCCTTTAACATCGTTCATTTTTATTACTGAGTCTACTACTTTTTATTTTCCTTTTATTTTCTTAATATTTTTTTAAATGTTTATTTCATTTTTGAGAGAGACAGAGCATAAGTGGGGAGGGGCAGAGAGAGAGGGAGACACAGAATGTGAAGCAGGCTCCAGGCTCTGAGCTGTCAGCACAGAGCCCGACGCATGGGCTTGAACCACAAACCGTGAGATCATGATCTGAGCCGAAGTCAGATGCTTAAGCAACTGAGACACCCAGGCGCCCCAATTTCTTATTATTTTTAAAAGCTATTCATGCATGTCAGAAGGATGACTTTGCCTATGCCGCTTATTGATAAAAGAGCCTTTTTTAAAAAAGCAAATTGACTAATTCCATACCATGATGGGGTGCTTCATTGAAAAGCAATGTGAAGATGTTTAGTATGAGCCACATTCCACTTCATAAATAAGGAGGAAAAAGTAAAATCCCAATATACGTGTATGCATTTTAACTGAAGTTTGTCTGTGTATGGAAAGAGATGTACACGTAGTGAACACGCTGTATCGTGAACACAGGTATCCCCCAGGCAATGAGACTGGAAGGAAAGACCCACGAGCTATTAACTTTTTCTGTATATACTCTACATTGTTCGGCTTTTTAGCATCAACATGTTAGTTTTATAATATTTTTAGGCAGGAATGTTTTACTCATTCCAAAAAACAAAGTCCAGTGGGAAGGGAGAGGAGGTAGCTAAGCCTTCACATGAGGAGGACACTACTTAATCGCAGCGACACTGCCCCCGCACTCAAGGAGCTCACAGAGCTCTTGGAAACACAAAGCCCTTAGGAAACCATTGAAAATCCACACGGATTCAGAGGCAGGATCTGGGTATTCTGGGGGGGCTTCATGGCGGAGGCTCCCCTGGCTTTGAGAACGCAAGGATTTGGATGAACGGAGGATTAGGGGAATACAAGCTTGGAGCAGCCCGAACAAAAGGGCCCTGGCTGTGAACGAGCCGGATAATGGCAGGCCGGGGTCCAGGAGAGGGCCTGGCACACTGCGGTGCCCAACAACGCTTCCTGAGCTCCGCCGGCCTCGGTGGCACAGGTAAACCAGAGTCTGCGCGTGGGTCCGCACCCAGCCGCCACAAAGAAGCGGTTTCTGTTTCCCTTCACTGCATCGGTTCTCTGGGGAATGATTCACAGCCAGACAGCTCTCAGCCCCAGTGCTGAGCCAAAGGCAGGCCCTCCAAAGGATGGGCGCCTCCCCCAGGGACCGCAGGC
The DNA here is from genome assembly GCF_023721935.1 of Panthera uncia. NCBI lineage: Eukaryota > Metazoa > Chordata > Mammalia > Carnivora > Felidae > Panthera > Panthera uncia. The sequence continues at coordinate 28,353,825 of NW_026057577.1, read as the reverse complement.
CTGTGAGGATCACCTCGGGGGTCACAGAGCTGTGTCCACCCCCGGCCCAGTCCAGCTTGCTCCCACAGCCCCCCCCCCCCCTCAGGCCGACCCGCCCCACTCAGAAGCTCCCAGACAGCTGCCATCTTGCCGGCTGGTATTTAAGCTGCTGAGGGCAACAACCAGACCGGACAGGTTCATGCTTCCCTGCAAGGTGCCACGCCAGAGAGGAGCTCAGGCCGTGAGTGAAGGATCAGAGTCGGTTCAAGGAATTGGTCTTTGCTGCAGAAGCCTCTGCCTTCCTGCCGTAGTGTCTGGCAGAGCTATAATACCACCAAGGGGCTGGGAGCTAAGAGTTGGGATCTGGGGCTTGGAACACAAATCGACAATGTTTAGTTTTGAGAGACCAAAAGAAAACAGTGGCTCCTAACAATATTCTTAAGGGAGTATTTGAATACAAGAGGACAGTTTGTGGATTATTTTCCGTGGGGGAAGGAGGAAAAAGGCTCGTCTGCGAATTATTTTCATTAGAGGCATAAGCAGTTTGGTCTACTTCCCATGATTGGTAAAGGAGGAATCAAGATAAGGAGGGGAGGTTTCCCACAGGCACATCCTTAGTCAAAAACAGTGACACTTTTTATTTCAAATCCTGGAATGTCTGGGTGAGGCTTCTGCCTCAGGAACACTGCTCAGGAACAGCAAAGCCGGCTCTGAGGAGAGATGTGTCCCTTCCTGCCAGCCAGCCCCTTCTCTCAGATGGTTCACCCCAACCTGGACGACATGGACCTGCTAGGTGCACATCCTGGGAATGCGCAGGAGAATCATGCCCCCCGCCCATTTCCAGTCGGCCCCTGGAGGCGTTCACTTGGTCCGGCTCGGCCTATACTGATTCATGGTCCTGAGGGGGGAGACAGTACCTTCCAGACAGGCAACTGAGTGCTCTTCCAACAGAACTCCTCATTAATTGTATCCAGCTCGACACTCAGCCATGGAGCATAGCTACGGAGCATCCATAGCTAGGTGCAAGGCATTAGGCACCAGGGCAGGTATGACTCCTGACCTCATGGCCTCAGAGCGGGCAGCAACCCCCCCACCCCGCCCCCAGTCTACGACTTGGAGCTTCCCTTCCAGAACCCATAGGAATGATGACACCTTCCTCCTTCCGGGGCAGTCACTGCTACTCCTAAAATCCAAAGATAGGCTGGCCCCCTACCTTAGTTTAAAAATCTTCGATTTTAAAAACCTTCGCCTTCTGCTCAAAGGAAACGAGGTTTCTTCACGCATTCATGCATCAAATATTTGGTGAGTGCTTCGTATGAGGCAGGCTGTGGTCTACATGGTGAGTACAGAGCAGTGAATAAAATAGACAAAAATCTCTACCCTCGGGGGTCTTAAATTTTAGTAGGGGAAGCAGAAGAAAAACTAACCAACTCAAGGGCAGAGCGTGCCAGGAGGGGAAAGGGATATGTTAAACAGGATGGTCAGCGAGGTTCCTTCGCAGCCCTGCCCGCTCTTGGCCTTTATCTTCTTGCTGAGATGGTGTTATTATGGTTCCCAAATGGCTGAGTGAAGAGTTCATCTGTAATGGGATTATCTCTGGCCCTGTTTGCTTTCATTACACTCCGACTCTCCGAGCATGAGAATCTAACCTTACCAAAAGCGTATTTTGGTAATCTGATATAAACTAAATTTAAACTTTGACCTCCAACAATAAAAACGCTACTTTCTCCTTCTGAAGACCTGAAATTCAGATTAAGGGCCTGCCAGCTTCACTTTCCGGGTTTCTCACTAACTTCTAATTAGATTCTAAGCATTCCTCAGAGAGGGCTGAGCGCAGGGCCCCCCTCCCCCCCCAGCCCACGGCAGACACCAACCCACTGGCCTGGTTTCCCCTCATTCCCGTCCGAGATGAGAGGTCTCTCCTAGCTCCCCACACCCTTCCTCCAGCTTCCATTTCCTGGTATCATGGCAGAATACCAAGTGAGTGCTAAAAATTCACAATGAGATTGCTGCCTTAAGCCACATCACAAACTGTTCTGATTCCCGTTTTGCACGAACTGCTTTAATCCTGGTATGAGTAAAGGTTAAGTACGAGCTTACTCAAATGTGCCCCCACGTCGCGTTCTAATTCCTATAGGTTATCTTATTTAGAAATTAAGGCGAGCAAAATCCACAAGGCGGGGGCGGGGTGTCTGCAGCCGGGGCTGCTCCTTGCCTCTCAGACCTCCGTGACCTCACTTGCCACCAGTTTGTCAACCATTTCCCATTTCTCAGAGCTTGGATGTTGGATAAATTTGTATGCTGGGCAGGTTTGCAAGACACAAAATTAAAACCTGGTTTTTTACTTTTTGGGTTCTGTTTTTTGTTTTTTTAAAGAGAGACCTGAAGCAAGTTTCACAGTCTCCAGCAGAAAAAGCAACTAAACATTCAAATTCAGGGATGTTCCACATTAATAACTGTTCACCAAGGAAGCATTTCCTGTTTATACGTGGAGCTAATGAGAATCCATCACCCCTGTCAAATATACTGAACACCAAATTCAAATGTCAAACCAAATGTAAGAGGTCACACATTTCCTTTGCTAACTAAAAGTGTAATTCATAAATATTATTGCTACCAAACTCTCCATCTACAACATTTGTTTAGAAATATGCACATGTAATATAAATTGTGATTAAGTTAAATGGGTATATTATTTCCTGTTTTAAGGGCTAACAGCAGCATGAATTATGCTTGACTGCAAAGAAGGCTCAAGTCGCAAGCAGTTCTGCCTGACTACAGCCCCACGTTTTACACCCCCAGATTGGTTTTTGCACGTTCATTCATAAATACTTTACATTAAGCAGCCTTGCTGATAACTTTCACTTCTGCTGCCTTATAAAACAGCTCTTACTATTGAAAAGGTCAGCTAAATGGACATAAACTTTGGGCCTAACTACATTTAAAAATAAAAGTGGAAAAACAAAAAAGATTTACGAAGCCAGGGTCTTCATGTACCTCTGTAAGCATAATACCAGAATCCAAATCAAACTGAAACTTCACATCTGTGGCATGATTTAGGGAGATGGGAAATGTTACCAGAGGAAGCAACAACCCAGATTTTCAACTTCCCACAATTCACGTTAGGGAGCAGAGAAACCAGGGGGGAAACCACCTTTCCTTCCATTTGCGTCCACAGATGAATTCAGCTAACGTCCCTAGTTTTAAAAATACATAAATTAGTATTTCTATTATTTCAGAAAAACAAAATGTATTTTAGCAGGGGAAACAAGGGGAGCCGAACAAATAGAAATAGCCTCTCACCTAAGAACCAGACAAGGATGTCAATCATGTGCTCGCACTCAAAGAAAAGGAGGAAAAAAGCAAAGACCAGACTCAAAGCTGACCCTTACCAGTCATGCTCTGTCAGTTCAGGAAAGGAGTACAGTTTAACTCCGTAGTCAATGAAAACTATGACCGATAACAACAACCTAGGGGGAAAAAAAAAGGCGAGTGAGCAAATAAACCCTCCCTTCCCCAGCCCAGGTTGAGGGTTTTTTTTCCCCACAGGGAGAAGGGAGGGCTTAGCTCCAAATCTTGGCAGAGCCCCACTTCCATATCAGCAAAGCTGCTGGTCCTCATTCCCATGGGAACCAGGTCCCCCTGGCCACCCTGGTCTAAAGCATGTGGAGGAAAAGAGGAGGGAGAAAGGCTCCTCAGAGGAGCTCTGAGTCATCCCTGTTTTCGAAACTCTTCCCAAGGAGAGCCAGCCTGACGCCATTGGGCCAGACAGTTTTGCAACGAAACCAAGTCTTTGATGTCATGGACAGGGAGAGGGGGATAAACAGGGTTCCTCCAAAAGATAACCAAGATGACTCCCTAGCTTTTGAAATGTGGTGAAGAGAATTTCCTAAACTCCAGATTCAGAAACAGGTGATTAACAGATACCACTGAAGCTCCTATCAGCGGACGCTGTGCTTTCACCAAAAGGCAGGCAGGGGCCGCCTCTTACCTGCCTCCTTGCCTCCCCCCGAAGTTTATGCTGAATGGTTAGATCTGGGTTTGATAATGACAGTATGTAGCTCTCGTTAAATATATGTTTTTTAGGCTTATTTACTTTGAGAAAGTGAGCAAGAAAGCGAGCATGGGGGAGGGGCAGAGAGAGGGAATCCCAAGCAGGCTCTGCACTCAGCACAGAGCCCTCTGTAGGACTCAGTCCCACAAACTAAGATCATGACCTGAGAGGAAATCAAAAGTCAACGCTTAACCAACTGAGCCACCCGGGCACCCCATTAAATATTTTAAATCAGGTTTCTGATAGTCCTATCAGAGCATTTCCCCACCATAATGTAATGGTTATATCAATGGGTTGTTTTAAATATCGTTCCTTCAAATCTGTTAACTATAATTTAAAGTTCAACGTAAGAAAATGATTTTTTAGCCCACGTTTTGAAAATTGGGGTATAATTTACAAAAAGTGAAATGCTTAGGTCTTAAGTGTTCTTTTCAATCAGTTTTGATGAATATATATAAAGACAGAACATTTCTCTCACCCCAAAATTTCCCCACACCTCTTCTCAATTTTCCACCCCCAGAATCCACCACTAATTTGATTTCTATCGCCATAAGTTAGCTTTTCCTATTCTAGAGTTTCTCATAAATGCACCACAACATAGCATGCACATTTTTGTACCTTCATTCACTCATCATATTTTTGACATTCATCCATGATATTGCCCATGTTAGCACAGTCCATTCCCTTCTGTGGCTCAGTTTTCTGTTATGCGACTACACCTCTGTGTGTTTTTCCATTCAGTCTTCACTGATGGACACCAGGGCTGTTTTCCAGTTTCAGAATTTTATGAATAAGGCTGCTATGAACATTATTTTTTTAAGTGTATTTATTTTGACAAAGACAGAGAGAGCACAAGTGGGGGATGTGCAGAGAGAGTGAGAGAAAGAATCCCAAGCAGGCTCCACACTATCAGCAAAGACCCCAATGCAGGGCTCAATCTCATAAAACCGTGAGATCATGACCTGAGCCGAAATCAAGAGCTGAACACTTAACCAACAGAGCCACCCAGATGCCTGTGAACATTTTGATACAAGAACTTACACGAAAATACATTTTCATTTCTCCCCGGTAAACACCTAAGAGTGGTATTGGGGAGTCATAGGGTAAATATATTTTTAGCTTTTTAAGGAACTGCCAGTTTTCCAAAGTGCTTATACCATTTCACAGACTTACCAGCAATGCCTGAGAGTTCCAGGACCTCCACACCCCTCCCACACTTCACTCGGTCACCTGTTTTCACTTTAACCCTTCTGGTGGGTAACTCCAGTGGATAACTCACTGTGCTTTTAATTTGCATTTCCATGATGCCTAATAATGTCAAATGTTTTTCATGTGTTACTGGGTATTCGTGTATCTTCTTTAAGGAAAAGTTTCTATTCAAATTGTTTTTGCTCATTTCTAATTGGATTGTTTTAGTATTACTGAATTGTAGGAGTTTTTGTATATTCTGGATCCAACTCTTTTGTCAGACTTATAGGTTACGATAAGTTAACATATGTGTTAACCTATTCATTTTCTTAACGTGTCTTTTGATAAGCACAGATTTTTAATTTTCATATAATCCATTTATCAAGTTTTGTTTTTATGGACCACCCTTTTTGTGACCTCTCCAAGGAATCTTTCCCTATGTAGCCCAAGGTTGCAAAAATATTCTAAGTTTTTTCTAGTAATTTTATTGCTTTAGCTTTTACGTTTAGGTCAATGACCCATATTGAATCAATTTTTATATATACTTAGAGGTAGAAGCCAAGATTCTTTTTTTTCTACTGGATATCCAATTGTTTCCATACCATTTAGTGGAGAGATTTTCTTTCCTGATTGAATTTCCTTGGCATTCTTGGACCAAAATTCACTGGACCATCTATCTGTGGATCTATATATAGACTCTATACTGATCCATTTCTCTATTTGTCCATCCTTTCATCACTACCACACTGTCTTGATTACTGTAGCTATAGGAGTCAGCCTTGTCATAAGGTAAGATAAGTATTCCAAATTTACTCTATTTTTCCAATATTGTTTTAGTTATTCTAGGCCCCTTGGTTTCCATATCAATTTTAAGACCATTTTTTCAAAGATAAAGTCTGCCAGTCTTTCAGTTGAAACTGATCAATTTGGGAAAGCTGACATTTTAATAATATCGAGTCTTCCAACCTATAACATGGTTCGGCCTCTTCATTATTTAGCTATTCTTAAATTTCTGTCAGAAACATTTTATACTTTCTATCTTAAGCATGCTTCATTAAATTTAGCCCTAAGTATTTAATTTTTTATGCTGTAATAAGTAGTATTTTAAAATTGTCATCGTTGGGGTACCTGCATGGCTCAGTCAGTTAAGGCTCTGACTCTTGATTTTTGGCTCAGATCATGATCTCACAGTTTCTGAGTTCAAGCCCCTCATCGGGCTCCGTGCTGACAGTGCAGAGCCTGCTTGAGATTCTCTCTCTCCCTCTCTCTGCTCCTAACCCACTTGCACTCTCTCTCTCTCAAAATAAATAAACTTAAAACAATTGTTAATGTGTCATCGTTAATTGTTCATTGCTAGGATATGGAATCATAACTTTGTTATATCCTCCAACATCACACAATAAATTATTAGTTGTATTCATTTTTAAATATCTCTTAAGAGTTTTTTGTACTAAATCATGTCACATAATTGGTTACATTTCTATACACCAATAATGAAGCAGCAGAAAGAGGAATCAAGGAATTGATCCCATTCACAATTGCACCAAAACTCCTAAAATACCTATGAATAAACTTAACCAAAGAGATGAAAAATCTATAGACTGAAAATTATAGAAAGCTTATGAAAGAAACTGAAGATGATACACACCAAAAAATGGAAAACCATGCCATGCTCATGGATTAGAATAACAAATAGGGGCGCCTGGGTGGCTCAGTCCGTTAAGCGTCCGACTTCGGCTCAGGTCATGATCTCGCGGTTTGTGAGTTCAAGCCCCGCATCGGGCTCTGTGCCGACAGCTCAGAGCATGGAGCCTGTTTCCGATTCTGTGTCTCCCTCTCTCTCTCTGACCCTCTCCCGTTCATGCTCTGTCTCTCTCTGTCTTAAAAGTGAATAAACGTTTAAAAAAAAAATAACAAATAAAATGTCAATACTACCCGAAGCAATCTACATATTCAATGAAATCCCTATCAAAATAACACCAGCATTCTTCACAGAGCTAGAACAAACAATCCTAAAATTTGTACGGAATCAGAAAAGACCCTAAACAGCCAAAGCAATCCTGAATTGAATTTGAGGTTCCTCAAAAAGTTAAAAATAGAGCTACCCTATGACCCAGCAACTGCACTACTAGTTATTTACCCAAAGGATAAAAAAATACTGATTGGAAGGAGCACATACACCCTGATGATATAGCAGCATTATCAATAATAGCCAAACTATGGAAAGAGCCCAAATGTCCATCAAATGATGAATGGATAAAGAAGATGTGATATGTATATATGTATGTATGTATGGATGGATGGATGGATGTACACACACACACACACACAGGAGTATTAGCCATCAAAAAGAAGGAAATTTTGCCATTTGCAATAGCATGGCTGCAGGTAGAATATATTATGCTAAGCGAAATAAGTCAGAGAAAGACAAGTACCATATGATTTCACTCATAAGTGGAATTTAAGAAACAAAACAGATGAACATAGGCAAAAGGGAAAAAAAGAAAGGGACGCAAACCATAAAAGACTCTTAACTATAGGGAACAAACTAGGGGTTGATGTTGTAGAAGTAGGTGGGGATGGGCTAATTGGGTGATGGGCATTAAGGAGGGTGCTTGTGTTCAGTACTGCATGTTATGTGTAAGTGATGAATCACTAAACTCTACTAATGAAACCAATATTACATTCTATAGTAACTAACTAGGACTTAAATAAAAATTTGGAAAAAAAAAGTGTATTCACATCTTTGTGTAACCTATCTTCAGAACCTTTTATCTTGCAAAACTAAAACTCTCTATCCATTAAACAATAACTTTTCCTAAGTGTTTATCAATTTTATTAATCATTTCAACAAGCCAACTTAAGTTTCTGCTGATATGCTCTATTCTTTGTTTTCTATTTCAATGATTTCCACTCTTATTGAGGTTTAATCAGCTCATCTCTTTTAGCTTTTTAAGATAGAAACAGGGGGACCTGGGTGGATCAGTTGGTTGAGCATCTGACTCTTGATTTTGACTCCAGTCATTATCACACAGTAATTGAGTCGGGCTCTGCACCAACAGCACAGAGCCTGCTACAAACAAAGATCACTGATTTTGTGCCTTTCCTATTTTCTAACATAAGCACGTGAAGCTTTACATGTGCCTTTAAGATTTGTGCACTCACAATTTTTGATGTGATCTTTTCATTATCTTTACATTTAAAATATATTTTTGGATGCCTGGGTGGCTCAGTCAGTTGAGCGTCCAACTTCAGCTCAGGTCATGATCTTGCGGTTTGGGAGTTCGGGACCCGCGTCAGGCTCTGTGCTGACAGCTCAAAGCCTGGAGCCTGCTTCAAATTCTGTGTCTCCCTCTCTCTCTGCCCCTCCCCTGCTCATACTCTGCCTCTATCTCTCAAAAATAAAAAAATGTTACCATAAATAAATAAATAAAATATATTCTGGTTTATCTCATGATTTCTTTGGCTCATGCGTTATTTCGTTGTGTGTTGTTTAATTTTGCTTCTGTTGGGTAGAGTGTTTTATAAATGTCAATTACATCAGGTCATTGGCAGTGTTGTTCAATCTTCCAGATACTCATTAATCTTTCAACCTGTTGATTACTGAGAGAAAGTCTTAAATTCTTCAGATAGGATTTAGCTTTAATTCTGTCAATTTTTGCTTCATGTATTTTGGAGTTTTGTTATTAGATACAAATATATTTTGACATCTTTTGGTTAATTAACCCTTAATGGCATTAGAAAATGCCCCTTTCATCTTTTTAATCATCTTGAAGCCTAGTCATTATGAATTTAGTATAGCACCACCTGCTTTCCTATGCATAGTGTTTACATGGTACCTTTTCCCAACTTGTTACTTTCAACCTGATCACGACTTTATGTTTATGTTGTACTTTCTATAAACCACATATGGCTCCATCTTATACTTTAATCCAGTATGACAATCTCTGGGCCTTTTAATTGGGAAAGTTAATCCATTTACATTAAAATCAATTACTTATATATTTTTCTTTTAAATATACCAAATCTGGGCTTGTTATTTTTCCTTTATGACCTTTTTCTGTTATTCCTATCCTGAATTTGGGGGATGAAATAAGTATTTTTGTATTTCATTTCAACTCCTCTATTAACATTTTAGGCATGCCTACTTATATTTTATTTTCAAGGCGTTTTATGGAGATTAGAGGCTTATCTTTAATTCGTCACAGTTAACTTTCAAAAAACATTACTTCATGAACAATGTAAGAACTTAATGACAATATATTTCCGATTACAACCTTCCCACTGTGTTCCTGTTGCCACAGGTTTTAGTTGTCAAAGACTATAAATCCCCATGTTCCTGTTACTAGTTTTACTTTAAATGACCAATTATTTTTAGAGACTTAAAAGTACTTTTTTAATGTTTATTTTTATTTATTTTGAGAGTGAACAAGTGGAGGAGGGGGGCGGAGAGGGAGAGAGAGGGAGAGAGGGAGAGAGAGGGAGAGAGAGAGAGAGAGACTCAATCTATAGAACTCCTTTTAGCATTTTCTTCTCTCCTGGAAACTGATTTGTTCAATCATGAAATGTCTATATTTCATCTTCATTTATGAAGTATATTTTCACAGGATATAGAATTCTAGATTGGCAAGAGTTTTTGCTTTCCCTTGCAACGTTGTAGAGATGACATTAATGTCTTCTGATCTCTCTTATTTCTGATGAGAAGTCAAATGTCATTCTTTTTTTTTCTTTTTCCTTAGAGACAAAGTGCAAGCAGAAGAGAATGCAGAAGGGGTGGGGAGAGGAGGAGAGAGAGAAAAAGACAAAGAGAGAAAGCGACAGAGAATCCTAAGCAGGCTCCATGCCCAGCACGGAGCTTGATGTGGGGCTCGATCCCACAACTTTGGGATCACAACCTGAGCTGAAATCAAGAATTGGATGTTCAGCTGCTCTTAAAATTGCTCTTCTAGGAGTGCTTGGTTGGTTCCATCAGTTAAGTGTCTAACTCTTGATCTCAGCTGAGGTCTTGCTCTCTGGGTCATGAGTTCAAGTCCTGCACTGGGCTCCTCACTGGACATGGAGCCTAGTTAAAAAAAAAGAAATTAAACATTTTTCTTCTATATGAGATTTTACTTTTATGACTGCTTTCAATTTTCTTTGTCCTTTGCTTTTAGCAATGTGACTATGACCCTGCTTGAGGTTCTCTAGAAGTCTTGCAGCTGTGATTTTTTTTTTCATTAGTTTTGGAAAACGATTCTTATCTTTCCAAATACTTTCTCTGCCCTTTCTCTCTCAACTTTTCTAGGACTTCAATTCCACACAGATTAGACCTTTTGGCAGAGTCCCATAGACCTCAGGTGCTCTGCTTCATGTTTTCTCTCTTTTATTCTCTTCTTGTTTCAATTTAGATCATTGCTATTGACCTGCCTTTAGGTTTACTGATACTTCCTTCTGCTGTTTCCCATCTCCTGATAAGTCCATCAACAGAATTTTGCAACCTATTTTTCATTTCTAGCTTTTCCATTTAGATCTTTCATTATAGGGGGCACCTGGATGGCTCAGTCGGTTGAGCTTCCAACTTCAGCTCAGGTCGTGATCTCACAGTTCCTGAGTTCAAGATCCAAGTCTGCTCTGTCCTGACAGCTCAGAGCCTGGAGTTGCTTCGGATTCTGTGTCTCCCTCTCTCTCTGCTGCTCCCCACTTGCTCATTCTCTCTCTCTCTCTCTCTCTCTCTCTCTCTCTCTCTCTCTCAAAATAAACATTAAAAAAAATTTTTTTAAAAGATCTTTCTTTGTAGCTTCCTCATCTCTGCTGAAATTCTCCATTTATGCACACATGTTGCTCACCTTTTCCACTAGATCTTTCAGCATATTTACCATAGTTATTGTACAGTACCTGTCTGATAATTCGATTTGGGCCAACTCTAATCTTGTTCTACTGATTATTTTATCTCTTGACAAGCAGTCATATCATTGTTTGGGATGCGTGTGTCATAGTTTATACTGAATCCCACACATTGCGTGCAAAATATAGTACAGACTGAGGTAAATATTCCCCAAAATGGAGAACACTCTTCTTCTATGAGGCTGTTAAGGTGAGAAGTTGAGTTAGTGTTTAGTCTATAGTTGAGCTGATTTGGGATTTGGTTATTGCTTTAGTTATAGTCGGTGTACTACAGGCTTCAAATTTTCTTAGTGGGTGACTATCATATCTCATACTGAGGCTTAACGGAGTTAGTAGTACCCCGTACTTAGGGTGAAGCTAAGGTAACAGAATTTCTCTAAATGCTCCTACACTACCAATGCTCTCAGCAGGCTCTACACTACAGAAGAGACTCTCTCAGCAGTCCTGCCCCCCTCCTTGTGGTACACTGTTGCCTGGGGCTCACTGCAAGACCAGTGTTCAGGACAACGTATTCAGGTAGCTCTACATAGCAGTGCTCAGAGAGGATCACTCTCAGCTCCCCCGCCTTCCCCAGGACTGAGATGACCACTATCTCATACTCAGTACAGAATAAAGAACTTGGGTAGGTTTCCGGTTCTCACCCAGCAGCACATGACCACTGACTCCTTCCCATGCAGTGCCTAAGAGGGTTTCTTGGCACAAAAGAGTTTCTCTCGTTCTCCTGTTCTAGCCTCAGTGCTAGAGAGGTCTTGTGTACCTCTGCCTCTGCGAGAAGGGGGTCCAGTGTTCCCTGTTTCCCCCTAGTAGGTAACCTGTCCCTCTTACTCTTGAAAGGTCAGGAACATAGGAGGGTTTTTATTGTTTCTTTTGCTTTAACTGCAGGCTCAAGCAGGTCCTGCATGGCTGCAACTCAGAGTTCTCTATTCTTCTGTCCCACTCCCAATCTTGCTTGTAAGCTCTCAGTGAAGCCTCATAGACAAAAGTGAGCGAGGAGACACCTCTTGGGTTTAGAGTTTCCAAGAATTCTAAACAGTTATACTAGCTCACACTCTGCTCTAAAAAATTCATTACGATTTCAGCAATTTCCTTCTTACTTGCTTCGACGACGACTACTTCCTCTTCGTGCTGTTCTGCCCAACATGAAATGGTCGGTGTCCCATCTCTCTTTGGAGAGGCTGTCCCCCTTTGGATTTTTATTTATCAGGCTACCTTGTGTCCTCAGATCTCTGACAGACTTGAACATACATGATCTTATAAACTGTCTGGTTTGTTCTTATTGTTAGGGTGGGAGCAATTTTCTCTTGCAGCAATTTACAGCCTAGGTGGACGTTCTCATTAAATACCAGTATTAATAACAAACCCTCTTTTTTGGTATTTATATGCTTTTTGGCACACTTTTACTTTATGTGCATTTATTTTTTTCTAATGAAATTAAAATGAAATCTTACTTTTATCCCCTAGTCCCACAGCTCCTTGTACATAAGCTAATGAATGGTAATGAGGTAAGGAATTTGTGCACAAAGAAAGAATGAATAACATTAGAATAATCATACCAACAGATGTGCATTGAGCACACAACAGGTAAAGCAGGCAGTGTTTTTTTATATGCATTGATTCATTTCTCATGTCTCAGTGAACTAGGCACTGCTTTCCAGTTGAGGAAATTCATCATCAGAGAAACATAATGACTCAACCAAGGCCACACAGCTAATAACTAGAGAACCAGAACTTGAACCCAAGCACTCTAGATTCTGGAGTCCACACTCGGAGCCTCCATTTTGTAAAGGACTGAGGGGTTAGTTAAATGTTAACTTAAATTTTCTTACACTGATGATCCCTCTGTCAGCCTACTGCCTTCGAGGGTGCCTTCCTCCTGTCCACCCACCCAACGTAACGGGCTGAGGGCTAAGGCTAGTTTCATGTGGCACCATACATGGCACTGGCATGTAGACTGTGGCACCAGGGCAGTGCCCCTGTAGCAGGGCCAGCCTGCAGATGAGTCCTTGGACACATAAAGAGAGATGATCTGTCCGGAGACAGCCCCTAATGTACCAGAGGCCTCCACACACAGTCCGACTTGGGGAGGGTGTGAGGAGCCTCGGGGCACTGTAGGACATCATCAACTGCTGGACCAGAAAGCCAAACCCTCACTCTTAAGCAAATAGAAGGGAAAATTCGTGTAACTACATTTACAATTCAGCAGCAGCATCCCCCAGGCAAGCTGTTTAGAATAGGACTCGCTTTTCCTGAAACAATCTCTTGACTGTTCAAAGGAAGACTTTCCCAAGTCACTTTAAAAACTAGAGATATTGCCATTAGGGGCAAGGAGATGAAAAGCACCTTAATCTCCTCTATCGGCGGGCCAGCTACTTACCAAGTCTGAGAATGTTACCCACGGGCTGCCCCCTGATCCTGTCTGACAGTCCCTGAGATTGGTACCTTGGATCTCAGAAAACAGAAGTATGTTTTTACTTATGCAGGTCTGTATCTCAAGGAGATGCATGGAATGCTAACGACGGCCCAATCATCTCTCACCCCAGTGGCTGCAAAAGGGTATTTCAGAATTCATAAGTGGAAGAGCTGTGGTTGCTCTCTTTAAAGAGGGATCAAAACATTGAAATCCACCCCAAACCACTGCTGTGTAAGGTGAGTGTGGGCCACATTCATTAAAGGGGGACACATAAGCAACATGATCTCTCGTCAGTAAGAAAGATTCCCTGGACATTCTTCGGGAAGAAATGGGCCCCAGAGCTCCAGGCACTTGGGAAAGTACTGCTCATACAAAAGGTGGGTATTGCAGGCTTACCTGTCATAGGCTCTGTCTTATAACAGTAGGCTACTATAAATAAAGGTTGCATTAACAGAAGTATGCTTCCAAGAACAAGGAGGTGAGGTCCTTCTTAACTTCTGTACGACTAACTCGTACGGAGTGTGTTGTATTCTGAACTCTTGCACATGACAGTGAATTTTGCCCAAACAGAGAGAGACATATGGAAGGGGCACAGGATGAGGGGAGCTCTGGAATGAGAACACATGACCTGGTTGTTCAGGCGGCATGAATTTAGTCTGCTGATTAGCATTCATACTAAGTCATGCTCATAGCTTTCTCACGCTGTCCTCTAACCTCACATGTACTGACATTTCTCCCTCAGATGAACTTTGAGCTCCTTGTCGGCAGGGAGGATGGGGGGTTAACAGTACATGGCATGTTTAAGAAGTATTTCCGCAATGTATGAATAAATGAGTATTTGCTGAACAAACAAATGAACAAAAAGACAAATAAAATGACTGCCTTGGGAGGATGGATTCCCAGATGCCAAGAGCTGCCCAACACACCCCTCCATGGAACAAAAGGAGGTCCTTTCTGCCAATGGAAGGGGGTGATGAAGTGCTTCCTGCTTCCCAAAGAGCTGCCAGGGGCTGACGGATTAGGCTCCTCCAGGGTCTATGAGCAAGCCAGCTCCCTCTATAGGAAGAATAAGGAATACCAAATCGGAAAAGGCCAAAGATAAGGGTTGCAGTCATGAAGCTATAGGACCTCCGGCAACCTGCTGGCCCTCTGTGCCTCTGCTTCCTTTCATGGTTAAGATGACTGAAATCGCAGCTGGCTTACAGGTGTTTCTGGGAGAACCAAATGACATAGTGACAGTAGGGGGAACAGCAAAAACTATGGAGACCCCTCAACAGGTAAGGGGAGAGCACAGTCACAATCGCGGAGATGGAGGCATCCCAGGGGGAAGGGACAGTCTAGCCTAAGACATGGCACCTGGGAAGGTGTAGGGAGAGCTCAAGAACTCACCAGGCCCCAGATGCTCAAGCTCTTCACCACGGGCAGCTGGCCAGGACATCTGGACTCTGGTGGTGACTCTACTGTAACCAATACAACACTGAGAATACACGCAGCCCCTCACCATTGTGTTCCCCTCTTGCTTTGGCCGCTAAGGAGGCTCAGTCTAATTTGCAGCCTACAGCTAATAAGAGCCACTGGACCTGTAGCTTAAAAAACAACCAACAAACCAAAAAACACCTCTTTTGTAACACTGTAAGCTTCAGGAGAGCAGGAACCACCAGGGCTGACAGCTGTCAGGTTCACTGCTAAAGCCACAGAGCGGGGCGCATGGTCGATACTCAATAAATACCTGCTGACTGACCAGCCACACCCCTGTTCTTACCCTTCTTTTCCCTTTGCCCAGCTTCTACCTTTATTTACTGTATTTATCCTGCTGTAGCATCTGTATTTCTGAAAGCCCCTTAGATCCTCTTTTGTATAAGGCAAGGTACAAATAAATACAAGAAAAAGAGAACACGACCAACACGGAAGCCACGGACGCATCCGTCATCCAAGCAGCTTATATAACAACGTGGCTCTGCCGACCTTTCCCGCCCCCTCCTAGAGGTAGGCCAGGCGGGCACAGGAACAGAAGTTCAGCTTTGTCCTTAGGAGGCCCTCCTCCCAGGCTGCTCCCAGAGATTATGTTACCTCCAGACCCAGAGGAAGGGTTGCCTAGCAACACTCATCAGCCTCCTCGCCTCTAAATCCCTCATTTGTGTCTTACATGTACACAGTGCAGTGTTAGCATGACCCTGAGCTCTCCCCTCCTGCCGCAGTGCCTCACCTAAAACAGGCCGATCTGCCCGCATTACCGAACCCTCGGCTGTGCTGGTCTGTGACTTCCAGTCTGGACCCACGGGCTCCCGTTGAACATGGACACAGAGGCGGCAAATGGACTGAGCTTCACACCCAGAGCCACCCCATCTGACGAACACACGCCAGAAAGAAGCGAGGAGAAAGAGGCAAGATGAACTGAGGCCCTGCGTCGGTCTAGCCAATGCAGGCCCTCTCACCCCTGGAGCCACCTCCTTTGAGATATTCTGCTTGCAGGCAAACACTTGATTTTTCATCCCCAAGGGTCAAAAACATGCAAACGTGTAAATAAATGAAGTGTTGCTTAAGATCATGTCTAAACAGTGTGCAGAAATAAATATCCTCACTCTAAAGCAAGACAGTATATAGTATCCATCTGGGAAGCAGGGAAACAAGGAGTCATTTGGGTGAAATAGCTTTATGAGAGCTAAATGTTGTCTGTGGCTCTCCAGGAGCCGTGGAAAAGAGCAGAGAACCTCAAACTCACAGATTCCCAAACACGGGCCAAAGGAGGAGACGTGGGTTCTCACGTCTCCCTTCCTTCTGAGGATAGATTTCACTGGGCCTCACTAGCTGCTCCTCGAGCTTAACTACCAGGCAACTATCAGCCACAAGAGTGTCAATAGGAAAACACTCCTCCTTTCCATTTCACTCGAAGAGTAAAAGCCACCTTTTCTTGTCTTCGGTCTAAGCCAAGTCAACTCCATCTGGCCTCTGTCTCTCGGCCAAACGTTAAAACTCGAAGCATTACGCACCTAAAACGGCCAAAGAGCAATGTAAGCTCTTTCTGATGAAATTTATTTTTGATAGTGCAATGAGGAACAGACCCGGGGAAAGGGTCAAATCAAGACGCTCTGGAGCTGTGCTGGGAAACACAGCAGCCACCGGCCACACAGGCCTACTTAAGTTTAAATTAATTCAAATTAAACAGAATTAAATAGAAGGAAAAACGGAGGCGTTCAGTTGCACTAGCCACATTTCAAAATCTCCACAGACACGAGAAGGCACTGCGCTGGACAGCTCAGATACTCAAGAAAATTTCTATCATCACAGAAAATTCTACTGGACAGCAGCGCTCTGGACCATTCCAGGCGCAGGCTGTGGTCACAACGTTCCATCTCTGACATGGTGGATTGTCAACAGGCCCAGCTGAATGCCCATACAGCCCTGATCATCACTTCTAGGTTGGGCCTTAAGTCTTCAGTCTCAGGAAAAAAATCTGTATCCAGGGGTCCTGGGTGGCTTAGTCAGTTAAGCATCTGACACTTGGTTTCCACTCAGGTCATGATCTCACAGTTTGTGTGTCTGAGCCGTGCATTGGGCTCTGCACTGACGGTGCACGGCCTGCTGGGGATTCTCTCCTTCTCTCTGCTCCTCCGCTCATGCTGTCTCTGTCTCTCTCAAAATAAATAAACTTAAAAAAAAAAAACAAAAAACAAAACCTGTGTCCAAGGCCCAAACGCTTCTGGGAATTTTCCTACTGTCCCCACTACAGTGTCTTAACCACAGTTGCCTCCTCATCCCATCAAGTTATCTTGGGATCTCTCAAGCTACACTTTCATACGGCTGGAGGGACACAGTGGATGGTATGGTGGCCGTCCTCAACACATCCACCCGAAATCTGTCAACGTGAACTTATGTGGAAAAAGGGTCTCTGCAGATGTGGTTAAGAAATTTACCCCAAATTAACTGGTGTGCCCTAAATCCAATGACACATGTCTTTCTAAGAAGAGAAGAGACAGGGGCACCTGGGTGGCTCAGTTGGTTAAGCGTCGGACTTCGGCTCAGGTCATGATCTCGTGGTTCGTGAGTTCAAGCCTTGCATCGGGCTCTGTGCTCACAGCTCAGAGCCTGGAGCCTGCTTTGGATTCTGTGTCTCCCTCTCTCTCTGCCCCTCCCCCGCTCATGCTCTGTCTCGCTCTGTTTCTGAAAAATAAATAAACATAAAAAAATTTTTTAAAGAAGAGGAGATACAGACAGAAGAGGGGGATGTGACATGGAAGTAGAGGCAGAAATGGGAGTCACGTAGCTACAAGCCAAGGAAAGACCATGGCTGCCAGCAGCCAGCAGAAGCCTTAAGTAAGGTGTGGAGCAGATACTCCCTCAGAGCCTCCAGATGGAAGGAACCCTGCTGACACCTGGGTTTTGAACTTCTAGCCCCCAGAACTGAGAGAGAATACATTTCTGTTGTTTTATGCCACCAGGTTTGTCGTTATTTGTCACAGCAGCCCCAGGAAACAGATGCAAGGGGTCAATAGCAAATTATGACCGAAAGGGTTTCCTCTCCCCAGGGAGATGCATTTAGCATCCACTCCTGGCCTGTGACATCCAGCCTGGACCCATGGGTCCCTGCTGAGCACAGAGACAGGCAAGCAGACCAAGCTTTGACTGCCAGAGCCACTATGTCTGATTTGCACATGCCAGAAAGAACCATCTGCTGGTGGTAACACAGAGAATGAGTTGGGAACAATAAAGCCTTCTCAGTGCTCCTCAAATGATGTTACAGAGAGGGCTGTGGTCCCCCTCCCACGTCCCAGGCCCTTCTCTGCTGCAACACCCTCTGCTACCCCATTCACCCACCCCTCTCCCTGCTGCTGGGCTCATTCCCAGGTTCATCTCAAACCCACCCGTTCCAGGAAGCCTACTCAGACCACCCATGCCAGTGCATCAGTCACATGCCACAGCGGAAGGAGCCCCACATCGTAGGTTTGGCTTAGCTACATGCTTACTGTAAGACCCTCCCCCCTTAGTCTCTCTCTGTATCTCTCTGGGCCTCAGCATGCCCACCTGCAGCGAGGGGTAAAGCTAGATTGTCTCCAAGATACCCAGTCTCACATAGCACCCTCACCAGTGTGTACCATTACTCACTGCTTTTCGCCTAGCAAAAACTAACCTTTATTGAGCCATACATGATGCTAAATGCTTTACATACACTATCACATTCAATCAATATTTTGCAGATGGATGGATGAATACAAGGAGGGAGGAGAGGAGGGGAGGAAAGGCTTCACTCTAACCAAGCACCACACTCAGGAGGGCGGAGCCCTGTTCCTCTGGCTGGACTTGGCCCTGAGCTTAACTTTCCACTAGGGGCTCAGTAATGTGGGGAGGGGACACTGAAGAACTTACGGAAAGGAGATGAGATTTAGCGAGTCTCTTACACCGGAACGGGGTTCCCCGTTCCCGCGGCCTATCCACCCCCACCCTCCCGTGACTACAGGAGTTTCGGAAGGGACTTGGAGCTCCCAAATGAGAGACTGCCAGCAGTAACCGGATCCTTGTACAGATGCTGACTTAATGCATCTCTGAATGTTTTCCCCAGCCGGCCAGCCTGAGCGTGCTGGAGCAGAGATATGCGGACCATTGGCATGGAACTGTAACCCGTTAGGATTAACCCCGGTGTCAAGACGTACGACAGGTCAGGGATCCTCTCAGTCACCGGAGAGCTGTCTGATATGCCACATGCCCTGTCACCTTGGCCTACTCCTCCCAGCCGCCACATTTCACCTTTACTTGTTTATGCCAAGTAACCTGAGCTCAGTGGGCTTGACCGAGGTGTGAGAGTCCTGACATGGCCCAGAGAGTCCAGGACGCCTGCTGTTGGCCTTGCTCTCATTCCTCTGTGGAGAAGGGGCCTCGCTCACATTACCTCGTCATTTAGGTGCTGGGGCACGGGGCCGGCTCCCCCGGCGACACAGCAGGCTGGTTCCAAGGGCACAAGCGAAACCCTGGGAGGTCCTAGCACCCCTGATCACCGTGGAACCTTCAGGAACTTGCTGGAAGTAAAGCATGTGCTCTCCTTCTCCACAGGCCCCCTGGTGCACCTCACAGTGCCAGAAGAAAGGCGCTGCACGCTATTAGCTCAAATAAGGAAAATAATGCTGGGGAGATTGAATTTTCTGCAGACTTGTTTAACTTGGTGATTTCTGAGCACTTGGTACTGGCAGCCATGGGGGAAAGGGCTGCCAGCCAGCGATTTATCAGCCGCTTCTTGAAAATATTCGTAGACTTATTAAATCAGCATGAGTCACTCTCCGGCCTTCCTCAAAAACATGAATCACGAATCACCAAAATCCAAGGGAAACACGTGACTCAAAAGTTTCTTTGGGACCTAAAGGGTCTGAGGAGCTGGGGGAAAGGTGTCGGGAACCCAAGGTCTCCCCACCAGCAAGTGCAACCCCCCCGGGCAAGGCACGAGGGCTGCCACAGGGCAAACAGAACCTCCAGGTGGAGCCCCAGAGACGCCAGCAGCGGCCTCAGAACCTCACACACCTGGCCCGTGTGTGTGCTCATGGGCTGTCTCACCCGGTCCTGGTATGGGCCAGTCATCTTGCGGTACACTGGGCCATCAGCAGGGAGCGGGACTGGCTGCGGCTCCGCCCTCACAGAGCTTGCGGTCTAGTGGAAGTTTCTGATGTGACAGGAACCCCATTTCCATTCCTCTCCTGGCTGGGAAAATGTGGGCAAATCATTTAACCTCACTGAGCCTCAGCTTCCCCTTTCTGAGGTCTACTCAGAGAGCTGTTATAAGGATTGTGAGAAAGAGCTAATACACATCAAGTGCCTCACACGGGGCCTGGCACGTCATGACTGCTCAGCAAACATCAACCATTTTGCCAGAAGAAGAGGGATCTGTGACATCCTGCCAAAACCATGGGGCCCTCTACCCATCCCTACTGACTCTTCTGGCTGTGTCTAGACAACATGGAATCTGGGCAGCTGACACTCAGACTGGGGAGGAGCCCTGTCCTGGGTCCCCTGCCCGGGACTCCTGGCCCCCTGGACTGTCACCCTGTCCTGGGTCCTGGGACTCCTCGCCCCCCTGGAGTGTCAGCAGTAGCTTCAGGTCATCCCTTCCGACAAGGGTAGAACAATTTCTTCCTTTACGCCCTCTCTTCTGCAGTCTTTTGACCACTAAGTCCTGACCACGTTCTCTGCCTACAGCCCTCACCTCTCTCCAAAGAGACAAAGGTTGTGACAAGCAGCTTTGTCCTCGTGGCCCTGGGTCATCACAACTACCCTTGTCTACTCTCCCCCAGAACAAGGTCCAAGGTCCAAGACTCGAGTCTTCTCCTTGACGCTCATGCGGGACGCCCCTGCTTTCCGACAAACTTCTCTGTCAGACTTTCCAGTCTTCAGTCAGGCTGGAAACATCACCTCCCAAGCTGCCACCTCCAGGGCACACGCTGTGTGCTGAGTGCCCAACTGGGGCAAGGAGGGGAGGGATTCACGCACACTGGACCGTGGGAGGGGGGAACCCAATATGGGCATAGAATCCGCACTTTTGGTCCGCATTTACTGAAACCTGCGTCTGCAGGATCATCCACCTCAGGGCAAACTCAGATACAGGGAGGTCAAGGGCCCAAGGTCAACATGCAGTGAGTGAGGGTAGTTAGGTCTAACCCAGGTTGGAAGGAGATAACGGGGTAGTAGGCCCATCGGTGGAAGGGCTGTGGTGTAGACCGCAAAATCATCAAGGCCGTGGTACCTCCTTCCCACACTCCTATTACCCACCTCCAAGACTGGCCTCCGACTTGGGAAGCAGCTTTACTGACAGCAAATTCCCATCGCTCAGGCCTTTCTCAAGCACCCCCAGGAGGGGTGAATCTATACACCCCCACCCAACACAAGACAAAGAACTCTGTGAAAGGCCAGGGTCTCTGCAGGTGATGGCAGAACTGCCCCGACTGAAGGAGACTGTCCCTTTAAGGGCCACCAAAGAACAGCATGGAAACCTCAGCTCAGAGGAAATGCAGTAAAACGGTCTTGTGTAGTGTAGGAAAGGGGTACCCAGATACCCTAAGGCTCAGTCCAGTTCTGTCCTTGACCTGCTACTCAGAGCAGCCACCTTCACAATGAGATCCCCGTACAGTGGGTGACACAATGCCCTTGCACACTTGCACAGGAGGCTGTAAGAAGCTCCCACCAGGACACCCGCCCACTGCCATGACTGTCTGCCACTAACTTCCCAGGACAAAGAGCCTTGCTTCTGCGCCAAGCACACCAAGAGGGTGGGGCTCTCCATCACTCCTGTCTCCTTTAATGCCAGAATCGACAGGGGCCCAGGAAGTGACAAATGTGTCATGGTAGGGGCCAATTACACATGCTAATAACAAGTCCGTGCCGGGGCCCAGAGTCACCCAGATGGTAGAGGGGGATTTATGGCCCAAACCTGATTTCCCAGAATCCAATGAAGGCAGGAACAGAGAGAGACAGAATCTGACACAACTCTCTTCCAGGTCTCACTGGGAGCCAGCGTATTTTTGGAGGGCTTTGGCTTCGCCTGCTTGCTGTACTTTATTGCTGGCAGAGAGACGGGAAATTTATTACTTTACAAATCATACCATTCGCAGCATAAATGAACTGTCTGGCTGCAGCACGCTCGAGCCCAGATGATTTGCGGAACGTCTAATGGTAAGCGGAGTTATGCTATCTGCTTACGGCCTCCGAGACAAAAGCCAACCGTAACGCAGAGCATCTGCACAGTGTAACTCGAGGCCAGCAAATTGGCCGCGACTCGTAAATGTTGGCTCAGCAGCATTACATAACTCGGCGTGCTCGGCTGGGGACTCCGAAAAACGTGGGGGCAGCCCCTGGGTGCGACGAGCCGACCCTGACCGGGCTGTGGATGACAAGCAGGGCACCACGGGGTCTCCGGGCCCCAAGGTCAGGGCTGGGTAGGGCACCACAGCCTGGCCAGTCCTGAGGCCTGCTAGCAATCAAGAGGCTGGGTGGGCTCCTGGGCCTGCCTGGTAAACAGGGAGCTTGCTATGGTCCTTCTCCTCCAAATCCTACAAACCTAGACTGGGAGGATGATCATGAAATCATTGTAGCCCCAACAAAGGCACAGGAGCCAGGCAGCAGCCATAGCCCATGAGGCTACCTTCCTGTGGCTGGCCCAAGTGGCAAGCAGAAAGCACTCATGACATGACCATCCCCACCAACAGGCTGAGCCCAGGGCCTGAGACATTGGACATCACTAAGAGGGAGGTGACAGCACACCATTGATGGAGGCAACCTGCAAGTCACTCGGTCTCTTGGTAATGCAGGCTGAGTGGTAGTGCCGGGATTCAGATCCAGGCTGTTGTAAGTTTGTTCTCACCTATCTACACTGAGCACAGGAACTTAATGATCATTATTTCCACAAAGCCTTCAAAACAACTCATGAGGTACGAATGTCAACATCCCCATTTTACAGGTAAGCAAAATGGGGCACAGGAGAGTCATGTCCCTTAACCAAGGTCATATACTTAGTGAGTGCAAGAGCCAGGATTCAAGCTCAGGATCCCCTGGTTCTCAAGTTTCTGTTTTTCCCATGGCACCTGCCTCCCAGGATCTAAGGTGTCATTCTATGCCTTCCCACCACCTCACGTTGTGCTGTTTGATACTGTATCGGTGACTATTTTCTACCTGTCCAGCAACGGGTTGAAAAAAGGCCCCCAGAAAAGGAGGTCCAGGCCTGGCTTCTGGGAACTCACAGTTGGATTATTCCCAAGTGTGAGCCCCAAGAGGGATAGGGTGGAAGCTCTCCATGAGATGTGGGAGTGTGAGGTGATCAGGGAAACCTTTTGGATCAGGGGGTCTTTGAGTCGCCCAAGGTTTGCTGTGGCCCAGGAAGAGCAGCAGAGACCCTATTTCAAACAAACATGGTGCCTGTCTCCAACTCAGGGACTTGGGTGACCTTTGCATGGTAGGAGAGGGACCCAGCAGAGATGGCCCATTTGCAGATGGGCCAAAGGGCCCTGCCTGAATTCCGAGACAATCCTCATCTCAGGCTTAGAATGTAACACCAGGTAAAGTTCAACACCTACTGATTCTCAACCATGTCAAAGTCTTTAGCCAAAAAGATAACAAAAATGCTGTCTCAATAGTTCATTTAAAAATAGGCAATGGCATTTGAAAACACTTTGATCTTCAAAAATAACAAAGCTGTCTTGTTACCATAGAGAATTTTTACTGTGCCACTTGGCAGTCAAAATAAAACGCTGTTTACTGAAGACTCAGCTAAAAATAGCCTAACTGTTGCTCATAAGCCTTAGAAGACAAACGCTTGGCCCGACCATATCATTCTCTTATGCTCTCACACACCTCATGCGTTCATTCATCTACCTACTCATTCAGTGAGGCTCACATCTCCGATCCCAGTCAAAGACTAACATAACAGAAAAGGTCATGGGGATTTCTGGTTCCTTCCATGTCACCTGCAGAATACAGATTAAGCCCCATGATCTCTAGAGAAACTTAAATTTAGTTAATGGACTTTTTAATAGCATGTAAACATCGCCCTCCATCAGGAAGCCTATTAGCTTCATAAATAGTACACATGCGTCCACATGGAACACGGGCTGCAGGAAGGTGACAGTGTCCAGAGTTAGCACCTGCACCCTCACTGTTTCCGGGAGTCCCACCAAGGGCATTGGCGTGTCCTTGTCAGAACCCTTCTGGCAGATAACTAATACGTCATGCTCAGGAGAGGCTGTGGCAACGTTCATCACTGGCTCTTATCCTGTTGGAAAACTCCCAAAAGCCAGGATATGTGGCCCTGACCTAGACAGGAAGCCCAGCAGGAACACACTCTGGTCATGGACCTAAGCCGCCTGGAGCTATGATGGCCGCCAAAGGAGCACAAAACTGAAGGAGTTTCTTTATCCCTATGGGCATGCCCTCCAGGAAGTGCTCAGGGTTCCCCGAGCCCTGGGGAGCTCTTTTGGAAGAATGAGGGGAGAGGTAAAAAATATTCCTGGACTCAAATCTAAGTGCTCTTCCAAGCCAGGTGCCAGCCCAGCAGAAGGAAGTGCACACACACACAACGCAGCCCCCGTGCAGTCAGCTGGCGTACCCTCTTCTGGGTGACAACCTCCCAGGAACATGCCTATGGTACCAGCAGCCGCCAGGAGAGTAACCAGGGAGGACAAAGATTCTGAGGACCACTCTGAGTTCCTCTGATGAAACAAAGCAAGGCCATTTGCTCTACATCTCCCTGGAGGAGATGCTTCTGCCAAGGTGCTGTTTCCCAGAAGATTCTATCTCAACACACAGAGACTCACTGGGCTGGGCTGGGCAGGGCCGTGACCTGCCTGCCCCACCCCTGGCCCGATGATAGCCATCTTTTGTACTGTCTGCCCCTGAGGTAACACTCCATAGTGCTACCACTGACCTATGAGTTGGGTCAATCTGATTCCTTGCCTTGGAACTCAGAAGCGAGCAAGTTCTAAGGTATCTACAGGTGCAGCAGCAGAGTCTGCTGAAAAATATAAACATTTCCTAAAACTGAGAAGTTTGAAGTTGAGGAAGTTGCCCCAGGTTGAGAAGACAGAAGCTGGGGTGAGGGGGCAGAGGGGAGGGTGAGAGCCCAGGTACAGAGAGGCCAACAGAGGGGAGTAGTTGAACCACAAACTCCTACCCCTGGGGCCCAGAGTCATGTGATCCAGAACTTGCCTCCAATTGCCTGAGCTGAGTTGGGAGCTTACTTCCAGGCCACAAATGCAATGAAACTCATGGAGATTCCATCAAAGTTGTCTCCACAGATGTCCTTGAACCCCTAGCAGCCACCAGCAGGGAATGAAGTGGGTGGAGCATAGTTTAGGTCTCTGGAATGGGGCCCAGCACTGTGACCCCCCGGGGTGCTGTGGCAATGCAGATGTGTAGAGCCTCCCAAGGCTACTGACTGGGTATGTCTGGGGTGAGGCTGTATAGCAACAGTGTTACAAAGCCTTCAGGTGTCAGGATGCTGGGCCAGGTTTAGAAACCACTAGGTTGGGTCACATACCCCTTCCCTCAAGAAAACTGAAACCCCAGAATTCATATGGCAGGAGACAGGGTTTGAGGAGCAGTGTTGGTTTTTGGGAAGTTCCACATCAGTCTAGCAAAACCTGTTCTCCTCTCTCGGGCTTATGAATGCAACCCCACCTCCTCCAAGAAGCCCA
Organism: Panthera uncia; assembly: GCF_023721935.1. Taxonomy (NCBI): domain Eukaryota; kingdom Metazoa; phylum Chordata; class Mammalia; order Carnivora; family Felidae; genus Panthera; species Panthera uncia. The sequence continues at coordinate 28,328,150 of NW_026057577.1, read as the reverse complement.
TCCTTCTTGTAGGAACTCTTTCCTGAGCCCCACCTTTCCCACACCCTGACACCCAAGGTTCCCTGTGGTTTTCAGCCTACACCACACAGGAAATGCTTGTCCCGGCACAGCCCACGGCCTACTGGATAGGGCTGTATCCTCCAAGATGCAGAGCCATCTCTGGACTTCCCCTGAGCTCCCACTAGAGGCTCAGGCTCAGATGTGGCTATGTGGGTGGGGCTTGTAGCAGGAAAGAAATCAACTCCTCTTGACCTTTTGGATCTGTGGTGACCCCTGGGCCGGGCATTCTGATGGAGGGAGGCAGGCCCAGCCCATCTTCACAGGCAGCAACAAGACATAGGGGAGAATGGAGCTGGGGCCCATGACTCAGCCCAGGGCCCAGGATCATTTTGGCAAAACCTTTATACCTCCTCTTAGTAATAGTACTCAGACGGGTAGGTGTGGGAGAGGCAGGAGTTTCGGGGAGAGGAGAAGAAAGGAAACCTTCTGAAACGCCTTGCAACTCAGGCGAGAGGCTGGCTCCCTCAAAGCCGGGCCCAGGTGCCAGCTACTACTCTGGTCTGCCACGGTTCTGAGCAATCGGGTGCAGCTGGAAGTGTGCAGGCGTGGAGAAGGCCCCACCACGCAAAATGTGCATTTGATCAAGGTTGAAAACATGGTGTAACATGAGTTCTCCTGATCTATTGGATTTCTGGAAAGAGCCCTGAACTCCTCACTCAAGTTCAACCTCAGGTCTCGGGAAAAACGAGTTTGTTAATTCAAGCAATTCCCCGGTGGTTAGTAGTTTATACCACATGCTTTGAAACAATGTGGCCTGAGTCAGGGGAGAAGTTGAATGGCTTCCTAGGGGAGGGCCAAAGCCTATCTGTTAACCTTGACAGATTGGGCAGCCTCCTGCTCTGGATGGCCCAGCTTTCAGCCAGCACCCTCAAGAGGTTCGGGGGAGGGCTCCAGCTCCAGAGCTCACACATCCACATGCAGCAGCCCCCTCTCGTCAGAGAACAGCCAGCCTCCCTGATCCCCAACCTTGCAGGCCAGAGAGCTGCCATCTGCCTTCACTTGCCTCAAGAGGCCCGCGCCTCCCGCGGGCACTGGGGTCCACGAGGACCATGGCCGTGACCATCCCGCCAAGCCAACCAAGCCATCCTACTCGTGCTGGCCAATGTGGATGAGAGCCACGCTCAGCCCCACTTGTGGGTCGGTCTCAGGCAAGGGGAGGCTATGGGGAGGATCCTTTTAAGAGAAGGTTACTGTGAGACCTCCAAGCCACTTGATAAATTCCATTCCTTCATGCAGTGAATATTTATCAGGCATCCATTACCTGCCAATCTCAAGGTTCTAAAACCCAGGACACACCTCCCAAGTGTGGACGTGTGAGAATGTGTAAAAGCAACGATCAGCATATATTAATAGCACCTGTCTATGTAGGACCCTCACAGGTATCAACAGTTTGAAATTCTTAATAACTCTTGAGGTAGGCACAGATGAGGCACAGGATCTTGCCCCCCCCCCCCACCAGCCCCCACTCCCGACCAGCTGGTAGCCGGTATTATGGGCATTCAGACTCAGGCAGTCCAGCTCCAGAGCTTGGTCCTTAACCATGGCCTGGATCATCATCCTCGTCATCGTTACAAGGCAAGCATGCACACTCCCGCTGATCTGCCCCTTCCAGGCAAAACCAAGCACCCAGGAAGTGGTATCCTTAGGGCGAACCCAGGTTCTGTCCGAGTTCTGGCCCCAAGCTGCTGGCTCCCATCATCTGCCTCAGTGAATCTCGGACAAGATACGCCACCTCTCAGCCTCTTTTTCCCCCACTTTGACATGGAAATAATAATCACCCACAGGGTTCTTGAGATTATTACGTGAGATAATAAAGTGCTTAGCACTTTGCGGCATCTGTAAATACAGGTCTGATAAAAAAAATGAGCTACTCTTTAAGAATTATGATTATTTTTTTAACATTTATTTATTTATTTTGGGGGGAGGGAGGGGCAGAGAGAGGCAGACAGAGGATCCAAAGCAGGCTCCGTGCTGTCAGCACAGAGCCCAATGTAGGCTCAAACTCATGAAACTGTGAGATCATGACCTGAGCCAGTCAGACGTTTAACCAACTGAGCCACTCAGGCACCCCAAGAATTATTATTAACAACATTATGATATTAATATTTTATATCTATGAAATGCCAGGGCATATAAGCCCTGAGCAGGTCCAAGTTGGGGAAAAATATTGATATCTATCACAGTGTCATATGACATTATTATTATTTCTATCTGGGTTCCCATTTCACTTTTTTTTTTAAATTTTTTAGTGTTTATTTATTTTTGAGAGAGAGAAAGACTATGAGTGGGGGAGGGGCAGACAGGGAGGGAGACATAGAATCCAAAGCAGGCTCCAGGCTCTGAGCTGTCAGCACAGAGCCCAACATGGGGCTCGAACCCACAAACCACGAGATCATTACCTGAACCAAACTCGGACATTTAACCGACTGAGCCACCCAGGTGCCCCTCCCATTTCACTTTCCACCTAAAGGAAATATCTTTACTTTCCACCTTGATCAACTGTCCAGCGCTCCCCTTTCCTTCCCTCCTCCTCCCGCTCATGACCCCACCGCAACGCCAAGCTCACACACCAGGGCCATGAGGTGTAGGTAACTGATGCTGCCACTACAAACAAGGAACAAAAAATACCGAAATACTTGCCACTTTTCAGGGGTTTGAGCATCACCACTCCCTGAGGAACTTGATATTTTTTGGCAGTGTGTTCACTTATAGCTCCTTCCAATGAGTCCAGAAAGATGGAAACGTGCAAGAGATATAAGGCACCGCTGCTCAGGGGGAAAGGCACTGATAGGCCACGCCACTGAAGACCACCAGGAAAGATGGTCCGTTTCCAGATTCCTAACCTGACCAACGGCAACTGAAGACCTCAACAGAGGCCTGGACTCCTGCTGTATCTGATTTCCCACCTCCACGTGCAGACAAAGGGTGGGCATTTTTTTAAGTTTATTTATTTTTAAGGGAGAGAGAGACAGAGCATGAGCGGGGAAGGGGCAGAGAGAGGGAGGGAGTCACAGAATCAGAAGCAGGCTCCAGACTCTGAGCTGTCAGCACAGAGCCTGAGGTGGGGCTTGAACTCAGAAGCTGTGAGATCATGACCTTAGCTGACATTGGATGCTCAATTGACTGAGCCACCCAGGCACCCCTAGGGTGAGCACTTTAGATCCAGTCCCATCTCAGTGGATATTCTCACCACCCCAGCAAGGAATGGGTTATTCCCTCCTGATAGCCAAGGAGCAGGCTGGGGGCCAGAGACAGTCAGGGATGTGTCCAGGGTGTCTCAGGGCTTGGGGTAGAGTTGGGGCAGAGCCAAGTCCTCTGTCCCCTGGACTCTTGGCCGGGGGAGGGACGTTGTAGCCCACACCACACATCTCAGGAAGGCTAAGCCATTCCTTGTGCTGGCTGCTGGGCCAAGAGGTCATAGCTATGCCTCACAACACCCTAGCCAAGTTTTCCATAAAATCATCCAAAGCCAACAGGAGCTCCGGGAACCATCAGTCTGTAGCTGCGGCTCCCTCCCTGGCTGTGGGAACCTCCAGCTCCCTTGGGCCTGGGCTAAGTGCATGCTCCACACATGAAGGGAAAATGTACCAAAAGCTAATCCTTCTCCCCAGACAAGGCCTGTCCCTGGGGCAGCCCACGTGGCGCTCATGGCCAATTGAGATCTTAGCAGCCAACGGCAGTGCTCAGCGAGGGACTAAACAGACACAGACAGGCTGAGCTCCCCAAGGCATCCACCCGCCACTGCCCCACAGTGCCCCAGACACCAAAGACCCACAGCTGCACCCGTGTACAAATGCCTTAATCCCAGCTCAGCTGCATGAACACACGCACCTTTCACGTCCATGGTAGCAGGCGCAAGAGGCAAGCCACAGGTGAGAAGCAGCTGGGTGTGAGGGCAAGCTGAGGGAGATGGGCCCTCCACCCCTCCCCATTTGCACAGGGCAGTGGGAGGTACATGACAGGAGCTGGGGACCGGCCCAGGCCTCTCTGCCTCTAACAGAAGCCCGTTCAGCACCTGACCCGACAGTACAGAGCACAGGGATGAGAAATGGGCCCAGTTTCCGCCCCACCAAATCCTTCAGGATGACCACTGAAGCTGCGAAAAATCAATTTTCTGCAGCTTCTTCGGAAGCCAGGATTTATTTTCTGAGTGCACGGAGCCATTGGCTCAGATGTTTTCCATCAACTCCCTCCAGGCCTCTAGGCCACCAAGCATAGCCGGCTGCCTCCCTTCTTCTTTCTCCCTTGACACTCCAACCCACAACCAGAGCTATACCTGTGACAACAGAAGGCCTCACTCAGGAAAACCAAGCCGGGTGCCAGGGGTCCATCCTCAACAACACAAGTTCACCTTTCTGGAAAAACAAACCAAAGCAGAAAGCCCTTACACATACCCATGTGGGGAGGGGTGGAGAGGGCCGCAGAGCGCTGGACCTGAGGTTCGCAGGGCAGGAATGAGAACCACTAAGTGAGGATGACAGTGCTGCTTCTCAGTGTCAGCTCCCTCCTATTTCCTGAGGGCCTTCTGCTCAGAGCCTTGGGCCAGAGGTGTGTCCCCCCTCACCCATCTGAGCTGTAGGCTCTAACCCAAGAAGCTTCCAACTATGGCGACCACAGCAACCAGCATGGATTCACAGAGGCACGAGCCATGTCTGTCACACACACACACCCACATTCACCAAGGGACAGTGCCAACCTGGACAGGGTCCTGGGGGCACCAGGATCATGGATGATACTCTCCAGGAGACCCAGTGGGCCAGACAACCATCCTGAGGGACCGGGACCAGTTCTTTTCTTGAGGCTTCAAGCCTTATTCTCTTTCTACAGTCACTCTGGATAGATGCCAGCAGGAAAGGTTCTCAAGGTGTGGTCCCTGGACCAGCCACAATGTCAGCACCTGGGAAATAGGATGAAAGGTATTGGCAGGTCCCACCCCAGACTTCTTCAATCAGAAATCTGGCATGGAGCCAGGCAGCCTCTGTCTTAACAAGCCCTCTAGGTTATTCTGGTGCAGCTAAGCCTAGAGAACAACTCCTCTGGATGGCCATGCTGTCAGGGGCTGGATTTGGAGACAGGGTGCCATCAGCTACTCTGCTTTCCTTTGGCCCAATGTGCTGTGCCACCTCTCAGCTAGCAAGCCTCAGGGAACCTTGTGACCCCACCAACTACTCCCCTGCCTGGTTCTGGAGTCCTCCTGGGCTCCCATACTCTCAGAAAGCTGAGAAGCTACCCCATTGCTTGCCGCCATGCCCCAAACCCCAAGTACCCATTCTCACTGTTGATCAGTATCACATTTTTTATTCATATCCTAATTAAAATAATATTATACAACATCCAGTGACCACATCCCCATCTCAGGGGTCTTTGTACTTACTGCCCCCGAACCTAGAACTCTCTTCTCCCAATCAGCAGGCTTCACTCAGGTCTCTGAGCAATGTCACCTCTCCAGAGAGATCTGTCCTCCTCATCCTATCTAAGAGCCCCTCCTCATTGACTCTACCTCCCTCCCCAGCTAACTTTTTCCTCATCCTCACCTAATGTTAAACCATAAATTTATTCACTGTTTGTGGATGGTTTTGCCTTTTGGTTTTGTGGAGTTTTTATTGTTTTGGGTTTTTTTGAGGGGCGGGGGGGAGGGGTCTATTACCATCTCTAGATTATAAACTCCAGGAGGACAGCAATTTTACCGTTATGTTGACTTCTGTGCCATAGTGCCTAGAATGTGCTGGGAACACAGTCACACAGCAGAACCTCTAAGATAGACTGGTCACTGAAGGCATACATGTATAGAAACAAACATTAGAGCCCTCCACGCCTATTTATCACTCCTGAATACCTAAAAGGCCCAAGAAAATTTGGAAATTAAATACAAACAAAACTACCAACAAAATTGGATGACGTGCTGTGCCAAAGTCAAATTGCCCAGAATGGATTTAATAGGAGAAAGATGTAACCTCAGGCCAGCTCTTTTTCTGACTTTTGATGTAATTAATACCAACACAGAGACTGAATGTCTGCAGACAGATGGAGGCAAACCAAGTGGCACTGATAACTTCAAGGCCTTGTTTGCAAGGACAACCAGCTGCATACAAAACTACAACTCTGCCATAAGCCTACAGCACCAATGTCAATGAGGAATCACGTGATAATTCTGCAGAGCTGGCCCATTCCCTTAAAGCCATGTGAGCCTTATGGCAATACTAATACCTGCCCTAAATAAACTCTTAACCCCCTCATCTTCATTCTTTTTAATATTTATTTTTGAGAGAGAGCGCATGCGTGTGCGCGCGCGCGCGCGCGCGCACACACACACACACACACACACGAGTGGAGGAGGGGCAGAGAAAGAGAGAAACACACAGGATCTGAAGCAGGCTCCAGGCTCTGCACTGACAGCAGAGAGCCTGACGCAGGGCTTGAACTCACAAACCCTGAGATCATGGAGCCAAAGTCGGACGCTTAACTGACTCAGCCACCCAGGCACCCCTGAACTATTAAAGTTCTAATCTCAGCAGTGTTCATGTGGAACTTCAAATCAGTTCAGTGGATTCACACGTTTTGAAACAGTTCCGTAATTTTGGCATCAGCAAGGGCTTTCCCGGGATGAAGACATAACGGGTGCCAAAGGTTTATTTAAAAATTTACAAGAGAACAACTTACACTTGAGAACATTATACCCACTCTCTCCAGTTTGGGTTCCGTCTCCCCTGCCAATATGGACAAGAGCACCGTGACTCTGTTTTATGGGGGAACTCTAAGTCCCAGGCTGCCCAGCTAGGTGGTTGCCTGCAGGGGGAGGCTTTCTGCAATGGGGCCAGACCCTGGCACCCTGCCCCAATGCCCCTCCTGAACTGACACCCATCAGTGGAGGGAGTGCCAAGACTAGCCACTGCTGAGGTCACACACCAGGGTCATCTGGCCAGTGGGTCAGCCTGTCCAATCTGCCTGCACACAGGCCCCCAGCGTAACCATGGGACTCAGTGGTTTCTCCTAAGGCTGAGCCTCCCTGGGGCATCAGAATGAAGCCAAAACAAGCCTCCTTTTTCATTCAGGCCTTCCATCACCCTCAGTCTCTCCAGATGCTCAAGACAGTCTTTAGTACAGATGCTGTGCAGGGAGGAAAATCTCTCCTCAGCCTGTCCCTCATGCTGAAGGAGGCAATTCTCACAGAATCTCTCCAAGATTCCAGCTTACAAGACTACATCTCAGGCTGCTGTGTGACCCAAGGGCCAGCCCCTTACCCTCCTAAAGGTCTCTCTCTCTCTCTCTCTCTCTCTCTCTCTCTCTCTCACACACACACACACACACACACACACACACACACACACACACACACGGCCTCCACTCTGGCAAACATAGCCTCCTGCCCTGAAGGTCCCCAAGAGAAGGAGGGAGTGCCCTGTTTGCCGAGAAAGCATTGCTCTGTGTCAGTCACCTCTGCTCACGGCTCAGGTGCGAGGATAGAGCCAGGGACTGACGGAGACAAAGGCCTGGCAGTCCCACCAGGCTGGATGCAGCACTCAGGGCAACCCAGGGCGTGGTGTCCGTGGGTAAGAACAGGCCTGGGAACCATTCTTCAACCTGAGGCAGCACCGCTTCCCTCCAGGGAGACACCACCTCTTCCAGGGGCCCCCAAGATGTAGCTCCATAGCTACCTCCCCCTCATCTGACTTCAGGGAGCCTCTGTCCTCTTCCATGCTGCCAGAACCCCCAGTATGCCCACAAGAAGGCCCTGATCTTCAGCTCCAATAGCCCCAGAAAGGAAGTTGGGGTCCCTGGAGGAAGAGGGGCTTGTCCACGTCCCCTACCAACCTAGCCCCATTATTGATGAGAGAGAACTCAGGGCCTTCCCAGAAACACATTCCAGTTAATAGCTACATTCTTTTCGCATATCTTTACTAAAAAGTCTCTGAGGAAACTGCTTGACAATTACAGCCATTACAAGAAGGGGGATTCAGAAGTGACAAGCGTAAGCAACCTGGTCAGGCCACCCACCCCGTGGGGCATCTTCCCCACCAGCTGAACGCTGGTGAGGGAGCCTACTCAGGGCCCAGCCCCATGGGTGAGGACCGAGGATCGTCAGCTGTGACCCTCCAGTGACCTCAGTAGGTTCGAGGGCAGGCTGGTTCCTGCCTCATCCTACCCAAAGCCACAGTGAGAGGCGAAGGCGCAGTGAGGGAGGGGTAGGGCTTTGACATCATCCACCTTGACCCACAGGCACCTCAAAGAGGTTGTGAAGGAAGGGGCCTTGGAAAGGAGCACGTGGGCCAAGAGAACATTTGAGAGGCAGGATGTTGAACTGGACCTTTGGGGGGGGATCGTCAACCAGCACATGGATTGGCCACCCCTCTCTGTTAGCAGCTTCCCCCAGGCACCCTGCTGGGCTACTACCTACCATCAGTGCTCACAACAATGTTAGAAAGCATGGATCACTCCCAATTAGCAGATGTGCTGAGGCTCAGAGGTGGGTCTCAATTTGCTTAATAATTCAATGGCTTGTAAGTCGCTTGTCCAAGGTGCCAGTCAGCAGGTGGCAGCGAGCTCTCAAGTCATTCCGTCTACCTGAGCCCAGCCCCCCTCACACAGTGGCCAAAGCAGCTCCTCCTCAGACCTCGACCAGCTGAGCGAGAAGAACTGAGCTGGCTCCAGCGCCATGGCCGCTGCCTGAAGCAGCCCTCTCCCATGCCTGGGTCAGACACAGTGTGGCCTCACCCTCGCCTGGCCTGCCCCACCCTAGCAGAGGTTCATACACGCTTTGCATCTGTTCCCTCCCCACCTCCCTGAAGCACATCTCTGGCATTATCACCTACCTGCTCAGAAACCTTCCATGGCTCCCTATTTTCAGAGACTAGACCCCGGGCAGGCCAGTCATTAAAGGCCTTCTGTGATTAGACAGCAGCCTCCCTGGACATCTTTTGGGGACCCTCTCCTACACAGACACTACCTCCCACTCAGATGAGACTAGCCACTGAACTCCTTGCATGGTCTGTCTCTAGGTCCCCACAACTTCAAGTGTGTGCAAACCCAGGTCCGCTGCCCAGAGCAGCCGAGTATGCCAAAGTTTTGGGGGAGCTCTTCAGCCTGGGGAGGGCTGTGCGTGGTCAAGCAGCCTCAGAGCTGAGAGCGGGCATGGGAGGGGACTCAGTATGTGCATGGCAGGTCACCGACCTAGGCCAAGGGCACTCCCCAAAGGACTCCAGAGACTGCCTGCGCCCTGGCGGGGTGTCCCCACCAGGTTGGCCTCCTTTGGCAGCTGCCCCAGAGGCCCAGCACTGCTGAGTCATCCCTCTCCCAGGACCACGATGCCCTCTCGGTCCTGCGCAAAGCACCACGGCTGCCACAGCTCTTGCGCAACTTGGCACCAGCCCGCTGTGTACCTGGGGATTTCTCCAGGGCCACACCCGGGGCAGGCAGCCACACATGCGTATCCCGTACTTGGAAAATAGTGGCCTGGTGCCCCAGGCTCTGAAGAGACCTCTGCTGACCTCCAAGCGTTCTGGGGAATAAGCACCCTGCCCCAGCAGAGGCCTCTTCTGGCAGCAGGCAGCAGACTAGCCTCCCAGCACGCTCACATCTGGCCCATCCCATGGTACTTCCTGAAGCCGCTGAGGACGCAGGAGCATGCCCGCCAGGCGCCAGGCGGACATACCATAGCCTGAGCTCTCGCTCTACCACTGGCTCAGAGTGACTCTGGCAAAGTTCTTGCTCCTCTCAGACCCCCGTATCTTCACATGAAATGCAAGCAGGGACTAGACTGCGATTTCCCAGCTTTGTTCCCTGGAAGCCCCGGGGGACACGCTGTGGCCTGAAAGTCTACCACGGCTGAGCCTCCTGTCCCTGCTGCGTAACCCTGGGCAGGTGTTTCCCCTTCACAAGACAGAATTCCAGCCTCACCCTTTCTTCCCCCTGAGATATGGGCTCCTGAGGAGCTACAGAATGGGAGACCTGGGCCAGAGGTCCGAGGTCCCTCCGACCTGAGCAGGTCAGGGCAGGGTCAGCAAGGGGGGTCGGGCAAGAATGAAAGCCAGCCAGTCAGTATGTAGCTCTGACTCCATGAATGAGGGAACCACATGGTAACAGGCCTCTGGAGCCAGGCACCAGGCCTCCAGCAGACAGTGGCCTTGGAATCAGGTTTGGAAGTCCCTGAAAGCTCAGGGGTCGGGGGCCCAGACAGGCAGAGGCTGAGTTGGAAGGTTGCTGGGCATCAGATTTGGCTGTCTGACCCAAGAGCAAGATGAGGGGAAGATACACACCCCACCCACCGGGAGGCTGCTCCTGCCCCCTTGTCCCTTCCCAGAGATCAGTCAGGAGCCAGTCAAGGCAGCAAAGCCCACAGCCAAGGCCCAGTAAGCCATCACAGTGACCTGGTTACAGAGCTGCAAGACGAGCAGGGGACAGTGAGGTGATGCAAAGACCAGAAGTAGCAAGAGAAAGCCAGCACCAACCCCAGGGCTGGAGGAAAACTAGGAGGAAGCGCTTCCAGAGCCCAGAAGCCAGGGCTGTTGGGGAGGAGGTCTCGTCAGGCTGAGGAAGCCAGACTGTGAGGAGACGTGAGACAGTGACATCAGAGCCACAGAGGAGACACTGCTGCTGGATTCCCAAGCCAGAGAGGGGCGGCGGGGGAAGAAGTGCCCCTTCCTCTCCCCTCCTCCTGCCCCTCCATTCTCCTGTCGGTGCATCCAATGGGCCAGACCTAACCAGAACCCATTGCCAAGGAGACCTGGGAATTGTAGTTTGCGGGGCCAGCCCCTGTGTACAGAGCCAGGCAGGGAACAGATCTGACAAGTAAGGCGCGGATGATTGCCACAAACATACCCTCAGACACTGCCCGAAGGGCCCCTTCACTTCCAGATGCTGCCCACACTTCAAAGTTCAGCTAGAACCACTTTCCCTCAGGAAGCCTTGACTGCTGGTTCTGGGCCAGCGCTGCTCTGCCTGTCTGGCCACACTCCCCTGGCCTCGGTCTCCTTGACAACACGGGTCAGGGCAGAAGGCCTTTGTGGATCCCTCCCCAGGCCCAACGAGGTCCCAGCAGCTCAGCGGGCCTCTGTCACAGCTGAGCACAAACTCTGATGTGCCCTTTGGCCCTGAACTCCCCAACTGGGTTTAGTTCCAAGACCATATTTTTTTCCCAAATGAAAATTCCCAGGTCATGTCTTGGGGGAATGTTGTTGCTGCTGCTGTTAAATCACTGGACTGGACCGTGTAGAAGAAGGCCCAGCACTCCCGTGTGAAACTGCTCACAGCCCAGCCTGACCTCAGAGGGGAAAAGGGAGATGGGGTGCTGAGGTCTCACTGCCTCCAAAAGCCTCCCACGAGACACACATGTTTGGAGCGAGAGACCCACGAGGTTTCCGACAGAAGCAAAGACATCAGCTACACCAAATGGATCTGGCCCTTCCTTTCCAGGGACCCCACCCACTGCCTGCCCTAGGTCCCGGCCCCTCCAGCTCCAGGGGTCGGCACTGGCCTCCCCCAGGTGGCCATCTTCTCCAGCCTCTTTTCCCACCACTAGACAACCCTCAGAGTTGCATTTTGATAAAAAGCTCTGACAGAGTCATCTCCTCTCTTACTGTCTCCCAGATAAACCCCAAACACCAGCACCACGGACATGCGGCCACTGCAAGTGCTGAGGGCAGCTCCTGATGGCTGAGGAGAACTCAGTGCTCACTGCCATCACACTGGTAACTCGAAGCTGGCCAAGGTGGAAACATTCATACCATGGGCATCAGCAAACACCTCACATCAGGGCCTTCTGCTTGCTCCTTTTCTTTCCTTTCCCCCCACCCCTCCAGAGACCTGGTTGGTAAACAGTCCCAGCATACCACTGAGGACTTTGACATTCTGGACATACATAGCCACCACCACCAGCAGCACCAGCCTCACACTGTGCCACCTCCGCCCTCCCACCCTTCCCCTCCGGCTGGTTGCCCAGGTGGAGGACCTCCACAGGTCCTCCCAGGCCTTCTTGCCATAGCTCACGCTTTCCCCCAGCTGCTAGGGGAGTGAGCAGGGGCATGCTTTTATCCTGAGTTCCGATCCAGTTGTAGGACCTGGCCAAGTCATCTCCCCTTTCTGTTCCATCACCAATAAAAGGCAGAACGTAGCACTGGGCCATCATGAGCATGAAATAACAGCATGGATGTTGAAAGCTTAGCATGGCGCATGCTCTATGGATGTGCTCAGAAACAACAGTGCCCTATTCCCTGCTGCCAGAAATTCACCAGTGCCTTAAGGTTCAATCTAAATCCTACCTCCTTGGTGAAGCCAGACCTGTGAACCCAGCAGAAATCTCCTGTTGACTTTTAGCCGCCCGCTCCTGGTGACCATAGCTCTCTGACACAAGACAAGAGACCAGAGACCCCTGTGAGGGCAGAGCAGGCAGCCGGGGTGGCCAGGGGTGGGCACAGAGTGTGGATGATGATTTACACACAGTTCCAATGGGAAGCAGGATTACATGAGCACTCCAGCCAAGTCCTCTCCGTGTCCACACCTCCAGATCAGGGAAATATATGCTCCCTACCTTTCTTTATGTGTGTATGTATATACATCTATATATACATATACATATATATATATATGGTTTATTTATGTGTTTTTGACAGAGAAAGAGTGGGGGGGGGCACAAGCAGGGGAGGGGCGAAGAGAGAGAGGGAGACACAGAATCTGAAGCAGGCTCCGGTGTCTGAGCTATCAGCACAGAGCCCAACACGGGGCTCGAACTCACAAACCGTGAGATCATGACCTGAGCCAAAGTCGGACACTTAACCGACTAAGCCACCCAGGAGCCCCTGCTCCCTCCTTTTCTAAGAGCCCCTCTTCAAGATAAAAAAGCTCCCTCCTTCTTGCCTCACAGGCACCTGACCAACAGTAACAGGAAGTAAAAGCAACTTGTGGGCACATGGCCTCATGTGAACTCACCGTGAATCAGCCGCAAAGAGCTCACCTCCAACTTCCAACCCATTTGCAAAGCCGAGAAAAACCTCTAGAAGATGTACACCCACCAACCCAGCCCAGATGCTGCCAGCTGGCCAGCTCACAGGAGCTCTGCCCTCTGTGGCAAAGGCAATGTCACACTCACCACTTGGCCCCTGCTGGGTCTAGCCAAGGTACTGACCAAGTTGAGAGGCACTAATGTGAGCCTTCTCAGGAGGTCAAGACCCATGGCTGGACAATGACCACTTGGCTTTCTACTTGGGGTAGGTCAAGGCAGCACCTCCACTTTCCTGTGAAGGGCTCAGCAGACCCCCAGAGGCTGATTATTAGATGCTATTCTAATAATTAAAATTAGAATAGTTCTAATTAGAATAATTGGAAGTGATTATTCATCACTTACTAGTTGTGGCCTTGACTAAGTTACTAACCCCCCTGAGTCTCAGTGTCCTGCTCTAGAGAGTGGGGACAATAATACTACCTCTGCCTAAGTAGTTATAAGCAAACAAGTGCTTGTAAGCAATGTCAGGCACACAGGAAGCACTTAATACGTGTTAGCTATTATCATTTATCACTCCTGTTTTGCAAAGGAAGAAAGTGAGCTTTAAAAGGGAACCTAGGTAGACCCCATTTGGAATTTTTGTTCTGAGGCCCTACAGGATCAAATTTCTAAAGGAAATCCTGTAACTGAGCATAAATCTGAAACCTCCAGAAGAGACGAGAGCACCATATTCTCCTTCGCCCCAAGCAAGGACAGCAGAACGGGGGGTCACCAACAGTGACTGTTCAGAGCCCAGTGCTGTGTACACTTGTTGCTGTAAAGGTTCAGCAGAGCCCTGCCCAAGTCCATGTGTAAAGTGTAAATTACAGAATCTCAGATTTACAAGGGACTTTAAGGACCATCCAGGTCTGCTCTATAGCTGGGCACAGATACCCTCATAACCTAAGCCAGGATAGCGCTTGAACACCTCCAGTGATGGGGAACTCAGTACCTGTAGAGGCCACATAGTCCACTGCAGATGCACCTGAGGGAAGGGGAAGGGGAAATAAACAAAGGGGCCAGTGGAGCCTGGGTGATGAAGGCCGATTCGGCCAACTTCTCAGATGATCCTGAGGTAGGTCCAGCCTCCCACCTCCCAGCCACTGCCCCCTGCCTGAGAAGTTCTGTCCTCCAGGGAACTGAGAGCACCTCTGGGAAGCCGGGCTGGGGTGGGAAGACAGAGAAACAAGCCAAGCCACAAACCAACTGGTTCCATACCACTAGGCAATAGTAAAGAAAATAGGATGGCCCCAGGCTGGGCCCAGCAGCAGCAGCACCAGCAACAGCGGCCAGGGAAATCAAAATGCCCCGGATAATGAGCCGAATTCTTGCTGAGACACCAACTAATGAAAGGAGCACAGGAAGCCCCATATCAAGGGCCCAAACTGTTTATACAAGTGTTAAAAATACATCTCAAAAGAAAACAGGGAAGCCCGAGGAAAACCCTCTGCCGCCCTTGGAAAATGATTTCTGAAAAGCACGTTAATTTGTTTTCCGAAAGGTGTTTGAAGTCTCTCAGTGCACCCCTTGGGCAACTTTAATTCCTCCTCATAATCCCTATTAAACCTGATGCTCACTAGCAGAGCTCGCTTAGGGGATTATGATTTTTATCCTTAATTATACAGATACATATTTGGGTCCATGTGTGTTCCCAGGTTTCTATGTAAATTAAAAAGGCACTGTCAGCCACACTCCTTCAAAATGCCCCAAATAGCCTGGGCTTCATTACAGCACTAAGAAGGTTTAAAATCAAGTTTAAAGGGTCAGAAGAGTATAATTTTTTTAAATTAATTTTCAAAGCCTTGTAACCTTACAGAGACTCAGAGATGAATGGGTTCATGGGGAAGGGTGAAAAGCCAAGCGTGAACAGCTGAGCCTTGGGGGAGCAGGCGTGGGGGTGGGGGGCACCTTGGCCTGAGCATGGCAGAGGGGACAGGACCCCCCAGGCAACCAGCTCCACAGCTCCAGCGGGGGTTCAGCAGGGGACATGGGAATGCAGAGGGATAATTACCACCACCACCATCGTCACCAGCAGCAAGCTCTTCTTCTTGAACACCTACTATGTGCCAGCTGTTGGATTAAACTCTTTGCACATTTCGGCTCATTAAATTCAATGGCCCCCTAAGGAGGACACCGTGACTATCTCCAGTTTTCAGATGAAGAAACTGAGGCATGGGAAGGTCAAGTGTCTTCCCTAAGGTCCCACTGAAGAAATAGTAGGGAAAAAAATAACATATTAATCATTATGATGATGCTATTGGTTGAGTGCTGATAATGTGCCAGGCACCGTTTATGTGTGTCAGCTCAATTAACCAGCATCAAACACCAGGGAGGTAAGTCCTATTAACCTGACCTTACAGATGAGGAAACTGAGGTCAGAGAGGCTTCTAAAAAGCTGCCAAAGGTTGTAAAACTAGCAAGGACCTCTAATTTGAACCCAGGGGAGTGAGACTCTGGAACCCAAACCCTCAATCTCTTCTCTCTCCACAAACCAAAGGCCTGCTCCCTAGCTGCAGAGGACTTCACAACAATGGCACCCAAGACATGACAAGGCAGCATCCCTCCCAGGGGTGATGAAAGTACATCTCTCCCAGGTCTCTGGAGGCCTAGTGACCAGAGGTGTATCTGGGTCCTGGATCTTGAGGGCCCCAGCAGCCCAATCGGGGGAAAAAGCACTGTGGACTAAGGTAATCCCGGAGGCTCCCTGGAGGAAGGAGATAAGAGGCTGGAGGAGAATGGGCTGAAACATGGAAGGCCATAAAAGGGGGTAAAGCAGGATGCCCCAGGGGGAAAGGACAAGTATTCTCGGAGGCATTTTGCTGGAGACATCAGGAGGCAGATGGGGAATCAAAAGGTTGAGGAGAGAGGTCTGGTCTGGGCACAGACATCTGGGGGTCAGAGAACCATAGGGATTCTTCCACCGACTCCACACTCTCTGCCTTCCCTACAGTGACTGGGCCTGAAGAAAGTACACTTGCTCTTATTCACCACCCACTCCTGCTTTTGCACACCAAGTCCCACCTCCCAAACCCTGGCAGGGATGTGGTTCCTATCAGTGTCCCCTCTCCCCTAAGGACCACCCGCTTCTCCCATCCGCATCACCATACAGCATACAAATTTGCTGGAATGTCTCCTGTGTCTCGAAAATGCTGCCTTGACTCATACATCCCCTTCAAGCTGCCACCCCATTTTTCCACTTCATATTTTGGCAAAACGACTCAAGAGCTGTGTGGCCTATCCATGGGGACATGCCTGGCACATCGTCATCCATGGCACCCTGTCTTCTCTGCCCTGCCCGGGCAGGATTCATCACTGCGTCCCCACCTGACATCAGCCATTCCCCCAAGTCTTTCTTTCCTCCTGACTTCCAGAATGCCACACGCCCCTGGCTGTACCTTCCCAGGCACCCCTGCTGGCCGGTTCCCCCCATACCCCCTTTTCTCCTCTCCTCTGCCGACCACCTCCTCCCGGTCTCTGATTGTAAATGCCACCACCAAGCCAGCGACAGTGGGTATCGATTCCCAGCCCGACCCTCCTCGTGGCTCCACGCTCACAACAGCCACCTTGACACTGGCACTTATATGAGTGATAGGGCTCTCGAACTTACCAAGTCCCAAGCCACACCCCCAACTGCCTCTCACCTGAGCCTGCTCTTCCTCCTCTCCCCATCTCAGGAATGGCTGTGGGGCTGAGGGAAGGAGCGAAATTGGGAGTAATCCTCGGCTTGGACAACGCCTCGATGGAGTGCCAACCCATCGGAAAATCCTAGTACCTCTACCTCCAAAACATACCCTGATACCCCACTTCTCTGCCCACACAGCGCCCTGCTAGCCTACAGCACCATCCTTTTGTGCCTGCACTCCTGTACTAGCCTAACCGATCTCCTGTCTTCACTTTAGCTCCCTGAAATCCACGGTCCGTTCTGTGGTCAGAGGGATCTTTTTAGAACACAAATCCAATCACACCACCACTATCACCACCGGAGCTTCCCATTTTACTTGGAATTGTATCCAAACTCCCAGACATTACCCTGTATAGCCCCATAAGGTCTACACTCTCCCTCGCCTGTACCCTCATTTACCGCTCTCTTCTTGATTCCTAAGTCCAACTGCATTGTCCATGCTACATCTTCAACACACCAGGATTATTCCAACCCTTTGCACTTGTGGGTTCATCTGCCTGTAATGCTTTTCCCTGATTTTCTCACAGCTGACCCCTTGTTACACAGATCTCCACTCAACTGTCCCCTCCTCGGGGACACTGTCCCTCACCACCCAGTTTAAAAGAGTTCACCATCACATCACCCAATTTTAATGTTCTACATTGTATTTGTCACAACTGACAACTTTCGTATTTATTTATATATGTGTGTGCTGTGTCCCTCACCAGAATATGAGCCCTGGGAGCCAGGGACTTCATCTGTCATGCTTACTGCAGTATCTCCAGCATTTAGCACAGTGCCTGGTGCAGACCTGATGCTCAGTCACCATGATGTGAAGGATCGCCTCTTCCCATCTCCTCATCTCTCTGCCCACCACCCACCCAACCTCCCCCAAGACCCTGGCCTTTCCCATGAGGCCCAGCGTCCATATGGTGGCGATCAATGTCCTTATTATGTCAGAGTTAATGGGTGACAGAGAAGGGGAGAAAGAATCACAGCCCGGGCCAACGTTCTACCTCTCCCCTGCCCGAGCTGCTCTGGGCCACACCTGCCCTGGGCCTGGGGACTACCAGCCAAGCCGGCAGCCTTATGCTCAGAAGCACCAGCTCTGGAGTCACACAGGCAGGGCCCATATGTTACAGCCAAGGGCCTTTCACCTCTCCCAAGACAGTAAGATCAATTGTACGTGGGGGGCAGAGGTGAACACCACAGAGGCTTTTTAGGGAGCTGAAAGTACTCTATACAATATGATAACGGAGGATACGTGTTATCATAGGTTTGTCCAAACCCAGAGAATGGACAACACCAAGAGCGAACCCTAATGCCAACTGTGGACTTTGGGTGATCATCATGGGTCAGTGAACGTTCATCAGTTGTCACAAAGGTCCCACCCTGATCAGGGAGGTGGATAATAGGGGAGACTATGCCTCTGGGGGGTGTGGGTGGTATGGGGGAGCTCTCTGGATCTTCCGCTCAAATCTGATGTGAACATAAAACTGCTCAGAAAACTAAAGTCTGTTACAACAAAACCAAACAATGAAAGAGCACCACGCCTGGCCCCCAGGGCTGCCTTCTGATTCGCATCTGGCAAAATGTGCCTATGCCTCCTTATGCCTTCAGTCTACCAAGTAGCCAGACCCAACCTTGATGCTGTGAACTCACTACGCCATGGTGAGAACACTAAGCTACGCGTAATGCCTCCCCAGCACGAGCTGTAATTACAGCCACACTGACAAACCTCTGGTCCACTCAGCCCCTCACTCCAGACAGAGTGAGGGGTTGAGCCCCACAGCCTAGTTACTTGACAGGGTACACCTGGGCCACAGCGGAACGTCCAGCTCAGAACAGTCCCCAAGGCCAGCACTGGGCCTTGGATTTGCATCAAGATATCTTGGCCTGGATTTCCTTTCCATCAACTGCTGCGATCAATGCCAGCCCAACCCACCCCCACGGTGCTTCCAGGCTGCAAAATCGCTGGCTCACGCCACCCTGCCACCTTGTGAGTGGCCCGGTGGAGAAAGAAGAATGGGAACTACAGACCTCTCTTTACAGACGGGGCCACTAAGACCCAAAGACAGGCAGGACTTGCCCAAAGCCACACAGAGAGTTAGGTACAAGAAACCAGGAAATCCAAAGGCCTGGCTCCTACTTCCACATTCTTGGAACCCCAACGTCCCGAATGGGTTAAAAACAACAACAACAACAACAACAACAACAACAACAACAACAGTAAGGATGAACTTATCATCATCTCACTACTCCTTATAAATCTCTACTAGTACCAACACGACTGAAAACACCTCACGCTTGTCTGGGCCTTCATGAAATGCCATCTTTATCATTATTTTCAACTCTAATTTATTATCTGGGCTCCCCCGTGAGCCTATCAGGTTGGTATCGACTTCACATTGTACAGAGTTTGAGCTGAGGCCCAGCAAGGCACGTGGCCCACTCACGGTCACGTGGAGCAGGGGCCAGGTCTCTTGACTCCCAGCCCAGGGCGCCATGCTCTCTGTCCACCAGCCCCCAGACCTAAATGAAATTCCCACCTCACGTTTCTTACCAATTACCTGTCGTCAGAGGGGCGGCTCTGTCCCCTCCAGAATTCCTTCTTGCTGATTTCAGCCCACTGTCCTTGAGGTAACAGAGTACATGCCTTTTGACCATGGGGGCTCTGAGAGTTCCCAGGAATGTAGCAAATATACCTGCCATCACACCAACCTTCGATCGTGCCCAGATCACAGGCAATGATGCCTCCTAAGGGGTGAGGGGGGACACTGACCACAAAATCAAGTCCTGAGAAGGAGCCAGATGGCACAAGCAAGGGGCCAACGGACAAAAGGTACAGACCCAGCCCAACATTCTGGACAGGCCGGGATTCACCTGAGCATTATCTGTCCATCTGTCATCTGCCTACAGCAGCCAACATCTCAACCTGCTCGTTTCCACAGACGGCAGCGGGCCCAGAGCCTTCACTAAGCCCAAGCTTCACCCCAGGCCTTTAAGCCCAAGCACCACAGGCTTATAATCCCCATTTCCAGGCTTTTCTGTGGTCACAGGTCAAAGGCAAACACTTGGGAAAACTTCTCCTGTCTTTGGGAAGCAAGACAAGCCCAAGCCATGAGTGAAATGTGTAGACGATGGTCCAGGAAGCTGACCCTGGCCCAACAGCACTGGGCAGAGGCACTGGGGGAACTCAAGAGACAAGGGGCTCGTTCTCAGGAGAGGACTTGAGCTGACCCTGGAGCAAGGGGACAAAGCAGGGAGATAAGAGTCTACAGATGTTCGGAAGGTGCAAACACCCAGGAAAGGCAGAATGA
The DNA here is from genome assembly GCF_023721935.1 of Panthera uncia. Classification (NCBI taxonomy): domain Eukaryota; kingdom Metazoa; phylum Chordata; class Mammalia; order Carnivora; family Felidae; genus Panthera; species Panthera uncia. Next base: position 28,308,136 of record NW_026057577.1, on the reverse strand, counting down.
CCTTGCCAAGCAGCCAAGTATTTTAAGACTTCAGGTAAAACTGTGACCATAATTCACTTACTGTCTATACATGAAAGTCTTGCCAAGGATGGAGGAGTTGTCTACACACTGGATCTACCCCGGCAGCAAAGAGTAGACATGGGGGTGTCTGTCTGCCCACAAGGAGACTCACATGGGCAGTCTCCCTATCGGCCTAGGTGCTGGGCTCCTAGGAAGTGGGAGAAGAACTATCCAGAACACCTCCCAACAGGAGGGGGTTCTCACCACAACAGAACCTACCAGCAGAGAAGCCAGCACAACAAGGCTCCCAGAATCCTGAGCTGCTCACACAGATGGAAGAAGTGAAGCCCAGAGAGGGTCAGGGATCTGCCCCAGTCACACAGCACACGACCAGTGTAGGACCCTCCTCCATCAGCAAGGCCTTTACACTTCTCAGTTTTCCCTGGGGCCCCTCCCAGGTTGCTCAGCTTATTAGGGAACAGCTAACAAGTGGCCCTTCAGTGTCTGTGACCTGAGCCCTTTGCTTCACCAAGAGAGATTTCCGGGGAAAGGTTCCTCACTCCCCTAAATAAGGTCTCTCCAGGGCTGGCAGCACCGAGCAGGGCGCACGCCCAGAGAAAGGATAGGAAAATGGGTATAAAATTACATAATAATGTCTGATTCACACAAAAAGGAAAGGAAAGTTCTCTCAACCGTGGATATCCACTGGGAAAAGTCAAGGCAAGATGACCAAAGGTTTGATGGGTCTTTTAAAACTTTGTTTGGTCGAAATGTTTGCTCTTATTTTAAAAACTTCTTTGTCGCAGATAAAATTGTTCTCTAATTTGGTCATACATTTGGATTTCATTATTTTCAGAATGTATTCCAGACATCTAAAATTAAACAGATGTCATCAACCCCGTTTAGGCCTAAAAGACTTGTAACCAAACAGTGACTTCAACTCCGATGCAATACCGATTTGGAACACTGTGTTTTAGTCATTAAAAGTTTTAAAACTCTGCTCCATTTTTCTCATTTCCTATAATGAGATCTCTTCCCCCTCCTTGAAATACGCCAATTCTTCAAGGGTCAGTGGAAAGTCAAACCGGAGAGCAAAGCAAATTTAAATATGAAAAATGAAAGAGCGAAGTATGAAATCCTTTATCCACTGAAACCCTCACCGAGAAAGGCACCTCGGCTTCATTGCAGACGGGGGGAGATGGGAAGGGAGAGATACAGAAACAGTGCAAGCGCAGGAAGGGGATTTGGCTTCTAAAGCCTGAACTGTTTTATCGTTCCTTTTCTGACAGGGATTAGATTAGCGAGAATCCTCCAAGCCTGCTCAAGGCGTCCTGGGGACAGTTAAGAAAAGACAATTCTTTCTCTCCTCCGATCCTCATCTCTGAGTTCGCCCCCAAATGAATTTGTTAAATAACCAGGTCAGAGCCAAGCGCCTGTTTGAGATGCCCAGATTCGCAAGCAGGGTCACGTGGCCCCTGGGACATGCCTGCGGAGTGGGGGAGGGGAATCTAGATCTGGAGTATGGAAGTCGCATACTGGGGTCTGACCGTCTTCATTACATCAATTTCTTAAGGAAAGTGGAAAGAATAAAATAGAGAAAGGGACGAGAAGGGACAGACTCCAGAGAGGACCTGTGCCTCTCCCGTGGGACCTCCCACCCTTGGTCTGAACGGGGAGGCAGACCCCCCAGCAACCACTCTACAGAGCTAGGAAGCCCAAACCAAATGCCGCACTGCCTACTTGGCTCCTCACTCCAGATCTCAGCTCAGGCCCCACCTGGCAGACCCTTCCTTCCTGAGCCACCCAACAATGAAGAAAGCGAGGTGAGGAGCGTCCAGAAACACTCAAACTTCTGGATGCACACAGAGAGGCAGCACATTCTCCCCATCCTCCTCCCTGCCCCCCAAATAACTCTGCGTGGAGCACTTCTGAGCAGAAAGACTTCTCCAAAGATGGGAAATCAGCTTGCTTCTAAAGGCTGACACATCCTAGGACACACAGCCCCAAATCCTTGTTCCAGAGAAAGCTCTCAGGCCCCAGGCCCCAGGCCCCAGGAAGGGCCATGGCCACGGATCTGTTTTGGCAAGAACTGGCAGCATCCTTGTCGGGGTCTACTGTGCTCACCCCAGGAGGGGAAGCAGGTAGACAAAAGGACACAAACACAATGACCTTTATCAGAGGACAAAGTCAAGGGCCCCGGGGTGGGGGTGGGGGTGGGGGGGGACGGGCAGGAAAGAAAGCTGATGCCTTTGGAACACACGAATGGCCCACTCTGGCCTGGGGTTAGACCTGCTCAGTATGTTCCTAACATGAGAATCCACCCAAACAATCTTTTAAAAGCCAGCTGTCAGTTCATAGATGCCCTTACCTCCCAAGTCTTAGGCAAGTCAGCTTCCCCGGACCTTGCTTCTCTTGTCCGTACCTCCCAGATGATTTGTGAGCATTTACTCTCCATGACTGGCAAACAGCTTCAGCCCTGAACCAAACCTGGGTAGCTTAGTCCTGGCAGGTTATCCGATTGTTCTTCTGAGAAGGACTGCATTCTTGGGAGTTCATTAGGGATGTCTGCCTTTGCTGGGGAAGGAAAGAGAGAGAGAGAATTTAATTCTCCTCCGTGCCAACCCAGAATCAACCCATCTTGTTTCACAGATGGGCAAACTAAGGCCCAGGGAAGTAAGGGGAACCTATGCACGAAGGTTACACATTAGAACAGAAGATATAGGTGCAGCTCAGTGGCTCGGTCGGTTGAGCGTCCGACTCCTGGTTTTGGCTCAGGTCATGATCTCGCAGCGCGTGGGTTTGAGCCCTGTGTCAGGCTCTGCGCTGACAGCTATGGAGCCTGCTTGGGATTCTCTGTCTTCCTCTTTCTCTCTGCCCCTCCCCCACTACCTCCCAGTCTCTCTCAAAAAAAAAACAAAAAAACAAAAAACCCGAGAAGATCAAGCATTTGAAAATCATACTAGAAGATTAGAATTTGCTAACTGGTATATTTCAACCCTCAGGCTTTCCTGGATTTGAACACTACCTTTGAGTGAGCCCCACACACCTGTAAGAGATGTATCGGGCAGGAGACTGAGTTCAGAAGATGAAGTCACGATTCAGCTTACACAGAGAGCCAGTGACAAAACTGGGATGAAAACCCAGGCCAACCTTCCCAGGAGACCACCTGGACCATCGAGGTGGTATCTTCCCCCATCCATGCTGACCCCCTAGGGCTGCACAGGGGCTGAGAGAGAGAGGGTCTGTTGGCGGTGGGAGAGGATGCACAGAATTAGCTCTTCAACCCAATGGAAAGTTTGGAAACAGTGACAATTTATTTATGGGAAATACCAAATGCCCTTTGCCTCACTTCTGAGACTGAGAGGCAGAACCAGGTGAGTAAGAAGACCTCATCATCACCAGGGCCCCTTGACCTCACTCTCTCAAGGATTTTCTGGCCAGCTGATGCCACTCATTTCTCTAAAAGATGGCCGACAAAGTTCTTTCAGTACATACACTAACCTGAAGTCAGAGGAGGGACAAATTAGCTGGTCATCATTTGCTTTACCAAAGGATTGGTTTTTTTCTTTACCACAGGGTTCCTATAAAAAAACAAGAGCCCTTCCACAAGCAATTGCGTATAATCCCATTTGCAAAGACCATCCATGGACGGCACACCAGCCACGCAAAAGCACAAAGCTACTGTAGGTCAGGGTTTGACAACTGCTCTACATAAGGCATCGGGTGAATGGCTCATGTCTGGTCTCAACAATGAACCCCCTGCCCCAAAGGTGACCCAGGTGGTGAGAAAGGAGCACGACCAGAGAAAGGATGTCAGGGGAATTAGGCATGGGCTCTAAGACAATCCCCAAAGGGGAGGCTGGGAAAGTCCTCGTCCTTGTCAAAACTGAGACATAAATACTCATCCACAGGCATGCCTACTGCATGCCCAACTTCACGCTAGACACCGGGTCAAACGCCCAACAAAACCAACAGGACTCCTCTGTCCTAGAGCTTACAGTGTGCGGGGCTGTTGAGACAGCTGTCAATCAAACGAACACGCTCATGAATGCCTCTTTGCAAACTCAGCTAGGGACGCCACAGGAAAGGAATTCTGGCCTAGGAGAGCTTTGGCTGGTAGTGGCAGTGGCGGGGTTTTTGGTAATCTATTTTTGAGAGAGGTAGGGGAGGGGCAGAGAGAGAGAGAGAGAGAGAGAGAGAGAGAGAATTCCAAGCAGGCTCCACGCTATCCACGCACGTGGGACTCGAACCCATGAACTGTGAGATCACGACCTGAGCTGAAATCAAGTTTCAGAGGATTAACCAGGGGGGAGTACAGAGGCTCCTAGGAGAGATTTTTGTAACAACACAGGAGCTAGTCTGAGGGTCAGGGGAGATTTTGCCAGAAGTAACCACTGAGTTGACATCTAAGGGGACAATTTACCTGGTAGACTCGGGTAGAGCAGAAAGGAGTCCAGGAAAAGGTGAGAGCGTGTGTCAGGGCCCTGGAGTAGGAGAAAAAGTAGTATGTTTGAGGAAATGGGAGAAGGTGGCCAAAGCGCCTGGGAAGCAGAGGGCAAGGGGCATCATGACCACAGATAAGGGATCGTAGGTCACACAAAAGAGTTGGTCTTTATACAAAGGACAATGAGCTGCCACTGGAAGGCTAAAGCAGGCAAGTACAAGAGTCAGTCTGTGTTTGGCAGAGCTGGCTCTGGGCCCTGCATGGAGAATGGTCCAACGGCGGGGGGGGGGGGCGGGGGGCAAGATAAAAGTGGGTGGATGGCTAGGATGTTGCTGCAGCTGGGGAGGGGACAAAGGCAACTGGACTAGGGGGCAGCTGTGAAGATGGGCAGAAGTGGACAGAGTCAAGAGCTGTAGGACATCAAAGTAACAAGACTTCAGGCTGGATCGCCCCAGGGGCGGGAGACGGGGTGTGCCAGAGGGTGCCTCCCAGGGGCCCGGTTGTGTGAACAGATAGACAGAGACGCGTGCCCTGAGCTCGGGAACCCTGGAGGAGGTGCAAGGCAGTGTGCTGGAGGAGCAGGGTCAGAGTGTATCTCCAACTCCTCTGAAATGGCCACATGGAGACCTGGAGCACGCCACTGAGGATATAAGTCCCAAGGGCAGATATGAGCACGTACAGCGATGTCGTCCCTTCCAATAGCCGTTGAAGGACGAATCCGGGGATGTTACCCCTCGCTCCTCAGCCCCTCTCACTTCCTCCTCCTGGATCTCCTTACGAAGTGATTTCATAGGGAGATTGCAACATAGAGCCGCTTGCTGCGCAAGTCAGATGTCTTGCCTGAGCAGAATCTCAGTCTTTTCCCCCTAAAGAAAGAGCGAAAGAAAATAAGCTTCATATCTGGTGAGGGGGATTAAGTGTAGACACACAGGAGGACTTCCTGGCTCTGAGGGGTTGACGATGGAATGCATTAGTAAGCAGGAGTCTGGGCACTCCTTCCCCTGAGGTCTGTGAGATTGGGGGTAGACTGCTGTCCCGTGGGGATGCCTGGAAGGCAGGCGCACCAAGAAGCAGGGACCGGACCTGATCAACAGCCGCCGCTCGCCGGGCCCAGGTGACTAAGCCCCAGTCACAGGAACCCTACACACCCGGGAACAATTGCTCCATTCACCAAGTCCTCCCCTTGTGCTGGTGCAGCGTCAGAGGCTTTGCCCACATTCCTTCCTGGGATTTGAATCTCTGACAGACACCAAAGCCCACTTCTCTTCTCCCTCATCTTCTATCCTATCCCCACTCTTTTTTTTTCTCCTCAAGTACGGCTGACATACAATACTGTATGGGTTTCAGTGTACGACAGAGTGATTCAACATTTATATACGTAATTCAGGGCTCACCACATAAGTACAGTTATCATCTGTCACTACACTAAATTTATACAATGTTATTGACTATATTCCTTATGCTGTACTTTACCATTGCCACGATTTATTTATCTTATAACTAGAAGTCTGTACGTCTTGATCCCCTTCATCTACTTTTCCTATTGCTCCCCCTACCCCTCCCTCTTGCCTTTGATCCTGAGAACAGGTGGTATTACAGGGCTCTTGGAAACAGGCCTCTTGACCTTGGTGATGTGGACCCCAAGCAGGGTAGACACTATGTGTAACAGCATTTCGGGACGACTATAATGTAAATATATAAACATAATAAGTGTTGTAACAAATATATTAGATAACTGTACCCACAGAAGGAAAATTTGCTGCTCACTACCAGAAAAAAAAAAAAATGGGAGAAAAACATTGTAAGAAACAGAGCCCTTTACAGACAAAAGATAAAGCATTGTACCTATTTTCAAGTGCACATATTTTAATGTTTGCCAAAGTGCCTTTCAGAAACACTGTAGCCATTTGGCCCCGGCTGCCCCCAGTGACCCCTGGCTACCCCCAGCATTATGGGAGGGTTGATAACTGCCTCCCATCCTCCCAAGAAATCTATACTTCTTCATAAGAACATACCTATGTTCTTGATCTATCATATAATGTAAATAATGTAATTTCCCTGTCATTTGTCTTTATTATATTCGGGGTTCCTTTCTAAAAATTAACTTCTAGTAACCTAGTTTACAGAGTCACTTAAATCCATAATTTAAAGCAAAAATCAAAGGATCCGTCACCTGCAAAGGCACCCCTTTGCAGGACTTTACACTCTGTTCTCCATGGTTGACAACGTTTACCTTGCCTGATGAGCGGCAGGAGAGAAAACCTCCGAAGGGAAGGTCTGCCCTGGACTCTGGGGCTCCCCAGAGTGGGGGCTGGTGAGCGTGAGCCCTTCCAGAGCGCCCAGACTTCGCGTGGCCTCTGCCCCAGCCAACACCTGCTACCCTGCCTCCAGGGCCCTAGAGCCTGCTGGACCTTTGCTTCCGGAGGCCCAAGCCTCAGGGGAAGCGTGGCACCCAGACAAGAGAGCCACGGAGGAACCCAACACCCCCTTGACAGGCAGCTCCACCCTTATTCCAGGCCTTTCCCTGACCCAGTTCCCCATCACACAGACACGCACACACATGAGCCCACCTTAGGTCTCCAAAAAAGCAACTGGTCACAAGGAGCCCATGCCACCCAAAGTCTGCACACAGGCCATACAGCGCAGAGCAGGGAAACTGAGCCATCCGGAGTTTGAAGCCAATGGCATGCCTTCAAATCACACTTTTTTGCCCTTTACTCTCTAGTGTGGGAAAAGGGCACCAGGAAAAAGCTGAAATGCATGTAGCCATGTACCCCACTAGTTGCAGAGGCCGGCTTAGGGATGGCCCTGCACTGTACCCTGTCCTTCCCTCTGTGTCACCCTGAGACTGTCGGTGGCTGCTGCAGGGTGACAAGACTGTCTAAAATAGCAGCAGGGACTGGCTTTGCTACAGCAGCTGCCCACGCATGGACTTCAGAGCTTACAGTCAGACACAGTCCATCCATGGGCTGTGAGCAAGGGGCCCCCAGAAAGCGGCTTGCCCAGGCCAGGGCTGGGACACTGGTCACCAGGCTTCGCCATGAACCAAGCATGTGTTCCTTCCTGGAGACAGGGCCTCTGAAACCCCTTTCTGACTCTGCAGCATTTTCTCTCCCCCTCCCCAGGTTGCCCAGCTCTGCAAACAAAGGCATGTTTGGGGGAAGAATGGTGCTCATAGTTAATAACCCTCAAATCTGGCTCCACATGTGGCTATTGTTAGGTAGATTTAAACAGCAATTACTGAGGTACCTCCTTCCTCCTCAGCAACAATCTAGGCCCTTAATCCAGCTAAGACCCAGAGAGTTTAGGATTGAGCTCACTGAGATGAAGGTACCAGCTTAGTCAGGGCCTGCTCCAGGCTGGGGGAGCTGGATGTGAGAGCACGACTCCCCAGAACCTACTCCTTCTTGCCAGCAAAAAAATAAGGGTGTGGGGTGGGGTGGAGTGGGGCAGGCAAAGAACGGACTACCTCAAGTCCCCGTGATAACTCAGCTTCCAGAAAATTCACAGGGAGACCTAGCACAAACGTTTGGACTGAGAATCGAGAAAGAAAGCCAACATGCTCCTAGGAAGCCCCAAGAGCAGGCTGAGACTGGGGGAGGAGACCAGCCCCTCCTGGAACCCTGCAGCCCTAGCCCCTTATCTCAGCAGGAGACAATCCTAATAAAGCCTCAAGTTTGTAGTCAAGCTGCCTATGGTCTGGCCAGAGGAGAAGGTAAGCTTCCATAGGGAACCATTGCTGCAGACACAGGACTGGAGCATAGGAAGAAGCCTAAAGCTACACCTCAAGCAGGCCGTTTGCATTTCCACCCTCTGACCCTTTGCTCCTGCTTGTTCCCCTGCCAGGCCTGCCCTGCCTTCTCTCCACTGTCCAGCTCCCTCCCTATAAGGCCCAGCATTAAGGTGCCCATTGCTTCCCTGGAGCTCAGCCCTCCGTGACAGCACCCATGCTATTTATACAGGCTTGGGGGACTCACAGCATGGACAATTTGTCCTCAAGGGCACCGGGAGAGGCAGAGAAAGAGGAAAGGCTGCTAGGCTGGGCTAGCTTGCATCAAACAAATTTCCACATTAAAAAGGAAGCCCTTTCACACAGCCCCATGGTCAGAGGAGGGAGGGAGCTCCCAGACCTCTCTGAGCCCCGGCTGGGAGCCCCCTTGCTGTAGGGACTATAGAATACCGAGTGGAGGCTACACAAATGAGTCTGCGGCCCCTCCTGGCCATGGAGGCCAACAACACTGTGACGGGTCAGCCCCCGTCCTGCTCCCGAGCCTCCCAAGTCTGGATTTTCTCATCCAACTTTTCTGTTTTTACCACAAAACAGTAACAAAAACCATTTAGTGTCAATTGTCATCTTGTATAAAGATCCAGTTTGGGTCTCAAGAGGTACAGGGACCAGAGGCAGCATTTACTGAGAATTTCAGCCCTGCCCGGCAGTGACCACATCAGGGCTCACAACTATCCTTACACAGAATCTATTAACAACGGCTTTGCACAGCACAGCCCTGGATTCAAATCGCACCTTCAGCACCTCGTGTCTGTGTGACCCGGGGCAAGTTACTTCCTGCTCCGATCCTTAATTTCCTGAACAGCCAAGTGACAATTACAAGAATGGCAGGTTGAAGGGGTTGCCATGATGACTGAATTAAATAAGCTCCATGCAGTCATTCTCGAAGGGGGGACCTGGGGCCAAGATCATTAAGGATCACCTGGGAACATGTTAGAAATGCAGATTCTCAGGCCCCACCTTAGACCTACTGAATGGGAACCTCTGAGGTGGGGCTTGCGCACACGCCCTCCAAGTGGCTGTGAGGCCCACTCAAATTTGGAATCACTGGCATACGCAGGGAAGTTGTTCAACAGCAAGCACCTGACGAGCAAGGAGTCGTCACCGCTCCAGGAATGACTGTCCGACTCTCTCCCTTCTCCCCTGATGGACCCAAGGCTTGGGGAAGTGAAGCCATTTCTCCAAAGTCAAACAGCTAGAAGCCGGGCCACATGGCTCTGGAGGCCACATCCTCCTCACTACACCGTCATGTCTCCCACTGAAAGCCACATCCCAAAGCTACCTAAGCACTGACAATGTTCTCCACAGCGCCACCCAGAGGTAGCATGGTAAAAGCTAGAAACACCTCCCACAAACCTGCAAGGAAAGCAAAGAAACTAAGGAAAGAAATGATCCCTCCAAAACTACGAGGGTGCAGAGCCTCTCAGGACAGACATAACTTCCTTCCTCAGGAATAAAGGTCACAGGATGCACAACCCCAGGGTTCTCCAGGACACAGATGCTGGACGCTCTCAGGAATAGTCAGCCATCTTCGCAGCACCAAAGGTAGATCCGTGAGCTGTGCGGATAAAGGCATCGATTTCTTTGAGTACTTTTCAAACAAGAAACCGAAAAGAGAATTCTCAGCTAGTCAAGAAACTGTGACTTTGTCGCCAGGGCTCAATTTCTCCACCTACACGGAGAAGTGACAAGCACCCAGTGCACTACAGCTTTAAGAAGTGCTGTTTGTCAGGGCACCTGGGTGGCTCAGTCGGTTAGGCGGCTGACTTCAGTTCGTGGGTTCGATCCCCGTGTCGGGCTCCGTGCTGACAGCTCAGAGCCTGGAGCCTGCTTCAGATTCTATGTCTCTCTCTCTCTGTGTCCGTCCCCTGTTTGCACACTCTCTTTCTCTCTCTCTCTAAAAAATAAATAATAAACATTTTCTAAAAATTAAAAAAAAAAAAACAACAAGAAGTGCTGTTTGCCCTACCACATCTGCAGGTAGGGCTGAGGCCTCTGTGCCTTAATGCAGACCGCCCTCTCCTCCCAAGGGCAGTGTCCCCAGGGCTCACACTCCACAAGGTCTGGGTGGCACTTAGCCACCCTGGCAGCAAGAACCCAAACAAACCCCAAGCTCAGGCTGGCAGGGAGAAGGGGGATTGGTGGAAAGGAGTGGTGCCTTCTGGGAAGGCTTTTCACAGAGAATTCACGGAAGCCACAGCCCCTACTGCTGCTCTGCTTCCTGCTCTCACCATGTCACCCAAAGTACAGATCCCCGTGGGTTCCTCTTTGCTTCCAAGAGATATGTCCTAAGTTTAATCTGCCTCAGCACTCGGCACCAGGCCTGGCAAGCACGAGGCTCCCAGTAAACGCTTAGAATGAATATACCAGATGTTCAGAAAGCAACACTGTCGGTGCACCGCACACCCGACTCCCGTGAAACCTCCTTGCCTTATCTGAACCTGTGCAACTCCTCTCCACACCAGCCTGCCACAGGGCCTGCCACCCCGTATGAATATTCTTAGCTTGCTTTCACTCACTACACTGCCAGCCACGCTGGTGGTTTTCAGGCAACAAGGGAACCAAGCTCTGCTCCACCCCAGGACCTTTGCATATGCCAGTCTCTCTTTCCCCTATTCTTCACTTGATGGATTCTTTCTCAGTCTTTAGGCCTCAGCACATTCACCTCCTCAGAAAAGCCACTCTATGTAGACTTTCTTCTGTTGCTGCCTCTCCCCTTTGTTTCTTCAGCAGCACTCTCTCCAACTTGCCATTCTTTCCATCTCTTCTGTTTTGTCCGACTGCTCTCCCCCTTCCAGTGAAATGTCAGTTCCAGTGACTCGGGACCATGTCTGTCCTGCTTACCCCTGTATTCCCAGGGCCTGGCATGCTGCAGATACAAACTAAATCTTTTCAGAATGGGTGGGTGAATGAATGAATGAGTTCACAGAGGAAAAAAACAAAAAAAGAAAAGCAGTAACAGTAATCCAAAATGTCTGAGGAGAGTGACAGACTTCCCTGTTTGGGGGGGGGGGCGGGGGGGGGGGGGGGGGGGGTACAAGCAGGACAGGACACTGCCTCCCTCCGAGAGCCTGGCTGGGGGCAGACCAGACTTCCATGGTGGCTTTGCACCGGCAGCAGGCAAAGAATGGCACTGGAGAATCAGCCAGACTGAGGGTGACTTTCTGCCTTACTTGTCACCAGCTGCTCCCAAATCAAGGCGTCACAAACAGCTGGTGGGCCATGACCACCATGCACAGGCTGGGGGCTGCACCCTAAGGAAGGAGACCTTTCCCTTCCCAGCCAACCTGTACCGTATCAAAGTCTGCTATGCGGCAAGGAGAGCGGCAGGGGATGGGGGAGGGCATCCGTTAAGAGAGAAGAAGTCACTGGCACTATGCGAGCTCCACCAAACAGGCTCCCAACAGGAGCCCGGTCTCATGTGTTCCCTACTGAAAAAAACAAACAAACAACAACAACAACAAAAACCACAGCTCCCTGGGTGAGCGGAGCTCTACTGGTGGCGGGCACTTAAAGAGACTATCAGACCCTCTAGCCCAGCCCTGGGGATAGATCCCAGCCAGTGCTTCCAGTCTGTGAGTGTCTCTAGGCAGATGTGTGCCAGACTGGGCTGGACTATCATTGTAACATTTTGCCTTTCATGGGAGTCTGACCTTCTCCCTCCCAGACTTATATTTGAAACAAGCCCTAACAGCTGGTCACCATTTATTTATGCAAAGAATCTCATGCAGGGAGAGTCTTGTACATACCACACAGACAACTAAAAACCGTTCTGCAACCACGCACAGGCCTGCCGCATGTGGCTTCCCACCAAACTAGAACCCTCACCTTCAGAGCTTCTCAGCCTATGAATGCCATACTAAGGAGTGAAGCGGCTCTCCCTGTCCCTGTCCTCACTCGTTCTGTGGCCTTAGGCCAGGGTATTTATACAGGCTCTGACTGCTTGCAGCCAGTGAGGTCCATTAGTAGGATGTAAATAGCTCTCTGCTCTTCAAAGGCTGGGCGAGCCATTCTGTGAGGTCCTAGTCAGCCCCGCCAGGGTCTTGTATTTCAAGCCTTATTCATCTTCCTGATAACTTCCATAAAGGGCCAATCCGCCTTTTTGGTATGCAGGGCCTGCCAACAGTGCCCCAGGGGGATTTTCACAAGAAACCGGCATTTGCTAAGCTCCAACTGTATACACAACTCTGTCCCAGTCACTCTGGGGGGAGAAAAAGAAGAAGACAACAACTTCATTTCTTTTACCACTCTCACTCCTTTCAAGGAAACAAGGCATGCACAGGTAGCAGTTACTGTGGGTCAAATCACAAAGAACCATATGAAACCAAAGTCTGGCAGAGTGCCGTCAGGCATGGCAGGGGAGCCAGATGGGAGTACAGCCTAGTGGCCAAGCACACGGCCCTTGCTGTCGGAGACAATGAGCTTTGAATCCTAACCCTGACTCTTTTTAACTATGACCTGGGACAAAGGCTTAAACCTTCTGGGCCTCTTTCCCTGCCTGTACGATGGAGACAGAAATAGGAACAAGAGTGTTCTTGAGAGGATGTAATGAAGCAGTGTATGGGAAGGACTTGGAAGCGGCTGGCAGAGAGGAAGCACTCAAGAAATATCAGCTGTGCTTTACTGCGAGAGAAGCTTTCCAGAGAACGCCAGTTTTGAGAACTTGCAAGAAGAGAGGGACAGAGGTCCATTCCCTAGCTTGTCACCCTGCCCTGTGGGGCGGTGACATTGGCACACATTATCTCTTTGATCTGGAGTCAGAGAAGAGGGAAGGGCCAGCTACCAGTCCTCCAACCAAGGGACACATCAATCCATTTCCAAGAACTATTCAGTCTTCTAGGATGAAGGAGTCCCAAATCCCATAGCAAATTAGCCCCAGGGAAAAGACTACCCAAAAGCACAGGGCCAGACAGTCCTTGGTCTGGGGTAGCCCTGTCACTCAGGGAAACTGACTGTGAGCCATGGGTCAGAACAAGGGATGGGGAGTGCAGGGAGACAGTGGACTAGCTGGCCCCAATCCCCGTGTCCTCACTGCAGGGGGGCCTGGAGGAGGGGAGTTCGAGCCTTGTACCCTGACAGGGAACATCCGTGGTTTCCATCTCAAGCACTTTCCTACACTATGTCTCAGGACACACAGCTACCCCGTGGGGTAGGTGAAGAAGGTAGGAGTGACATCTGTAGTTTGCAAAGAAAAACTTGAGGGTGAGAGGCTAAGTGATTGCCCAAGGTGACACGGCAAGGCAGGGCCTTGCCTGGACCCCAAACCCATCTCCCAGTGCCTGATTCTGTCCTCGCGGCCTTCTTCACCTGACATTCTCCCCACAGCTGCCAAAACCCAGGACGTTAGGATCGTTGAAGTAAACACTGCACCCCGGAAAAACGTTCAACCAAGCATGAGACTCCACGGGAGCAAACGATACGGCATATGGCAACTTCCCAGATGTTCCCAAGATGGGAAGGGAGTTCTCAGGGTGAAGACAACATTGTCAAGACGGAAGCAACTTAAGTTTTAGTCAAGAGGGAATGGCAAGACAAACTATAATATGTCCACACTGTGGCATACCATTGGCCACAAAAAAAGAATGAGGTTGATCTTGAGGTACTGGCATGGAAACAACACCAGGATGGTGATGACTGAAAGCCCCAAGTTGCTGAATGATGTATGACTCTACACATATGCAGTGAAAACAAAACCACATATTGTCTCTGGATTCAGAAACACATATGCAAATACCCAGGAAAACTCTGGCAATACCCACACTCTCCCAGCAATGTTCCACATGCCTCTGCAGATCCACACTCAGCTCTGCTCTCTGTCCGGGTAGGCTGGCCTGTATGAATGGCATCAGTGACTGGCCATGCCTCCCAGCCAAGCGGGAGCACCAGCAGATCAAAAGGGTGGAAGAGAAGGAGACTGGAGTATGCATTCTCCTAGTTTCCACCTATGAGGTCTCCAAAAACTGGCCACAACCTTCAGCCAAAGGTCATAGCTTCTTTGAAGGTGCCCCACTCTCAGGGACAGAGATGTCCCTGTCAACCTATCCTACATGTGGAAGATGCCATGATGACACAAAGCTATAAGAATGCCTCCCATCAGCATCAGTTTTGGGGTTCTGCTCACACTAGGTTTTTGGTTTTGTTTCTGTTTTAACTTTTTACTGAAGTGCAACTGTATGTATGGTGAGCTGCATTCTGTGTTATCACACATCGTTGTAGATTATTGGTTTTCATTGCATTATAGCATTCCACTGTGTGAATATGTACATATATCTACTCCAATTCATTTATCCATTCTATTCTTGATGGAAATTTGGATTGTTTCCAGTTTGGAGCTATTAAAAATATTGTTAGGGGCATTCTAACACACCTTTTACTGTTCATATACATGTATTTCTGTTGGATATATATATCTAGAATGGAAAGGCTAAATCATAAGGTGGCACATGTTTAACCTCAGTGCATACCAAGAGTTGCCCACAGTAGATGCGATTTCTGGTATTCAACATCCTTGCCAACCAATTTGACAATAAATTTTCTATAGAAAATTTTTTTTTACAAAATCCTTGCCAACACCTGGGTATCTTCTGGGTTTGTTTCTTTGTTCCACTGTTCTCACTCTGGTAGGTAGAGTGTATCTTCCTATGGTTTTAATTTGCAGCTCCCTAAGGACTAATGAAGCTCCACACTATTTCTTATGTTTCTTGGCCAATGGATAACCTCCTTTATGAAATATCTCTTCAAGTCTTTTGTACATTTTTCCAGTAGGGTGTCTTCTTTTTCCTATCAATTTACAAAAGTTACTTATATATTCTGGATGCCAGCCGTTTGCCAGACAGAGGTTCTGAAAACTCCTCTTCCATTCTGTAGACTGCCTTTTTGCCTTCCTAACAGCGTCTTCTGATGAAGTTTTTAAGTTTAAATGGTCGGATTTATTAACTTATTTTCTTGTATGGTTAACAGTTTTTGTGTCTTGGTTAAGAAATATTTGCCTACGCTGCTCTCATTTTTATGAAGATTCTTTGAAGGGGAAAAAAAACCTATTGGAAATTGAGTAAGAAAAACCCTAGGAAACCACTACATGGAAACACCGAATCAATAGCTCCAAGAAGCAATTGATCTGTGGTTGCCTCATTAGAAAGACAACCTCCTGATTTGTTTTTTTATTTCTTTGTTAGCAGCTGCTTGGAAGAATCCAGGCTCTTCTCACCTGTAAAGATGAAGAGAGAAAGTTCAGACTGAACTCATCCCCATCAAAAAAAAATAAGTGTTCAGAGCATTTCTCTGTACGCTTAAAAAAGAAAAATTACTTAAAACTTAACATTATGCCAATGACCAGCAAAAAAGATGAGAGCAGGGGTTCTTGAACATAGGAATAGTAGGAAAATGCCGGCATTAAAATTGAAACGGTTTCGGGATAAGTGTTTCTAAGAACAATTCTCTTTCTGTAGAGGCCTCATTTCTCCCAGGAGACATTTACATCCTATTTGGTATGAAACAATCTCTAAAAACTTCCACCATGGGGCATTTCCCCCACTGAAAAGAATAAATGTAAAGATGACTAACACACTTAGTGGTCTTATCGCCAAATACATTAATCCAAGTCATTTTACAATCATTCGTTGAGATGACAAAAGTTCCTTTGAAAATCACTATTTTCACTGTTTAGTCAGCAATAAGATTGGAAGGTAATGGCGACCTCCTAAATCCTAACAACTCCTCACATCTAAAAACTGAAGGCAAGAAAAACAAAGCTATAATCAACAAGGGAAAAAACAAGCCACACACACAAAAGCCTACACATGACCCATACTTTTAGCATCACTAACTGGATAATACTATGAACTTCAAATAACATGTAAGCACGGAGATAAGCACCGAATTCCAACAGATCACCTACCATTACTGCGAGTCTGTAGATATGGGCAGCACAAACGGGAGACTTAAGAAATTCTATGAAGAAAAGGAAAAGGGAGTGGAGAACATAGTTGAAACACAGAATCATCCATAAAGGAAAAGTCTAGCCTAAATGCAAAATAGTCCTCAATTATATCTCAACCAAGCTTAAAAAATATATCCACCAAATGCAAAATGATGAACTTAAGTCTGAAACCTAATAGTTCACAATACTGGCTGCAGGGAAGGTACCTCAAAGTGAGCAGGGTTGGAGGTGGCAATGTCAAGAAGTACGATTCTCAGAGGAGGAAGAAATAAATGAACAAGATGTGCTGCTACTGAGAGATGTGGCAGTCGAGAAAAATTAGGAAGAGTGGAAAACCAAGAATCCTGCAGAAAAAAAAAGAAAGAAAGAAAAACAAAAGCCCTCCCTCTCCCCACTTCCAGAACTACTCTTTCAATCAGCTGCAATTTGCTATACTTACAGAAGAGGGCGCCCTTGAAACAGGAAACCCTCTTCACAAACCGCTGAGGGGTGGGGAAGAGGAAAAATCAGACTAATTTCATACTAAGATACGATACAAAGATAAAATACAAATCAAAACATTTCAGCTAATGAAAATTCCACCCTCCAGAAAATCAACCATGAAGCAGAAGTATCACCTTTCAAACTGAATTAAATATTGTAAAACAAGCATTTGAAGATTAAAACAAAAAATAGATTCACTTATAAAATCTAAGAATAGAAGGGGACCTAGAAAATCAAGAAGAAATTCTATGAGGGTTTGTCAAATTCCGGGAAAAATTTTTGCAGAAAAAGTCAAAATTATTTCAGGAATAAAGACTAAGAGAGGGGCGCCTGGGTGGCGCAGTCGGTTAAGCGTCCGACTTCGGCCAGGTCACGATCTCGCGGTCCATGAGTTCGAGCCCCGCGTCAGGCTCTGGGCTGATGGCTCGGAGCCTGGAGCCTGTTTCCGATTCTGTGTCTCCCTCTCTCTCTGCTCCTCCCCCGTTCATGCTCTGTCTCTCTCTGTCCCAAAAATAAAAAACGTTGAAAAAAAAAATTAAAAAAAAAAAAAAAAAAGACTAAGAGAGAGTAGGTCCAAATGAAAATCTGATAAGAGACACTGAAGGTAAAAAGACATAAAGCAAGATAAAAATGAGCTTAAAAATTGAAAATAATCAGAGAGAAACTAGTTGAAATGGAAGGCAGGCAAGGAGAGTCCAACACATGTACAATTGGAGTCCATGAAGAAGAAATGTAAAACAATAGAACACAAATAATATTTGCAAATGTAATGCAAAAAATTTGCCAGAAATAAAATCTTCACTCAACATATTTAAGATTCCCACTGTGTGCCTTGGAAAATTGATCTAGAATGATCAACTCAGACATGTATCCCAGTAAAACGACTGAACTCTAATGACAAAGAACGAAACCCTCAGGATCTTTAGGCAAAAACATCAAATTATTATTCAAGTAAGAAATTTAGGCTGGCATAAGACTTCCTAAGAACAACATACAGAATAGGGCAGGAGTGAGGCAGCATTTTCAAGACACAAGGAGACGGAGAGCAAGCCAAGGATTTAATATCTACCCTTCCTCCAGTGAAGCTTTAGCCTATAAGAGATAACTGGGGGAGCTTCCTCAAAAGAACTGAGGGTGATCATTTAATACATTTAATTATAGAGCCAAGACAAAAACAAGTATGAGGTCAAAGTAACATCCAAGTGTAAACATTACACGTTCTGACAAAGCGTAAAGATGATAACAAAGGGGAAGGCAAAGTATGACCAGAGATTATTGTTCAGGTTATAGGTGGGGGCCAAAGGATACCATTTAAAACTGACAGTCCAGATAATATAGGTTTAAGAAAAGGAGGGATTAAGGGAAGCAAAAAAGGCATAAATACAAAGGTAACCTGTAGATTAAAAATACAAACTTTTCTAAATGCCAAAGGAATTTTTTTTAATTTTTTTATGTTTATTTATTTTTGAGAAAGAGAGACAGAGCATGAGCAGGGGAGGAGAAGAGAGAGAGAGAGAAAGAGAGAGTGGGAGGGAGACACAGAATCCAAAGCAGGCTCCAGGCTCTGAGCTGTCAGCACAGAGCCCGACATGGGGCTCGAACTCACAGACCACGAGATCATGACCTGAGCAGAAGTCAGACGCTTAATCAACGGAGTCACCCAGGCGCCCCACCAAAGGAATTTTTAGGCAATGATGGAAATGCATCAAACTCAGAGACAAGTCTCAGTACACACAATACACACAATTCTAAGCCAGTCCTAAGGAGTCTAGCACATTCCTTAATGGGGAAATACCAGAGACATTCCCACTGCGGGGAAGGACAAGACACAGATGCCCACTTTTCCACTATTAACACTGTGCTGGAAGTATGAGCTAATGCAATTGGGAGCAAACAGTAAGAGGCTTGAGAACTGGAGAATAAGTAAAGCAGACCCGACTGCAGAGGACAGGACAGCATACCTAGAGAACTAGAGATGAAATGATTAAGCTAACTCAGAATTTCTCAAAATCTTTGATAAAGCAGAACCCCTTCACATTCTTAAAATTATTAAGGACCTCAAAGAGCTTGTGTTTATGTAGGGGATATCTTTTTATATTACTGGATTAGAAATTAAAGCTGAGGAAAATTTAAAGGTGATCAATTTAGGTATAAGTAACAACAATGAACATGTTAACCTAAGTACCGCATTTTCTGAAAAATAAGCATAAACCAACACTTTCAGGGATGAGAATGACATTATTTTACATTTGTGCACATCTCTTTGTTGTTGAGCTTAATAGAAAACAGCTGGATTTTCACTCTGCCTCTGCAATCTGTTATGATATCACACATGATGTGGATTCTGGAAAACTCCACGGTACACTCAAGAGAGAACGCAAGCTATAAGGGCAAATTATGTCTTAGTATTATTATGAAAATTGTTTTGACCTTGTGAATCCACTAAATGGGTCTCAGGAACCCCAAAGGAACTCAGACCACATAGTGAGAGCCATTGAACTAACTCCAGCAATAAAATAGCTCCATACACTCACAGGATGTAAAATCAGCAGCGAGAGTCCACAGCCTTCCTAGGCACAAATAGCAACCAAGTGTAAGACTGTAAGACGTAACAAAGGAGAAAGGCCTCGTTTACAACAGCAGTAGAAAAGATAACACACTTACAAATAAATCTAAAAGGAAATGTTGAAAACCAATAGGAGGAAAACTGTAACACACTTCTGAAACAACAGCAAAGTAGACATGAACAAATGGAAAAGACATCCTTGTTTGTGGTTGGGCTGTCTCAAGATCATTGACGCGTCAGTTCTAAGTTCATTTATCAATATGATCCCGATAAAAATTTCAACAGATATTCCTCTGCAGCTGGACAAGATGACACTAAGGTTCATAGAGAAAAATTAATGTGTCAGAATAGGTAGGCAAACAATGAAAAGAGGGCTAGCCCTACCACATATTTTGAAGTATTACAAAGCCTCTATCATTAAAACAGTGTGGTAATGGCATATAAAGAGACAGACTAATGGAATAAACTGCCAACTCCAGAAAGAGGCCAAACTGCCTGTGAAAATTTAGGGTTTTATAAAGGTGACATCTCAAATCACTCAGACAAAGACGGATGTTATAATCAAGGGCATTGATACACTAGATAGACATTTGGAAGAAAATAACAATTAGATCCATTCCTGGGGCGCCTGGGTGGCTCAATCGGTTAAGCATCTGACTCTTGGTTTTGACTCAGGTCATGATCTCACAGTTTTCTTGAGTTTGGACAGCGCAGAACCTTCTTAGGATTCTCTGTTTCTCCCTCCTCTCTGCCCCTGCCCTGCTGCACGGTCTCTCTGAAAATAAGTAAATAAGCTTTAAAAAAGAATGTGTTATATAAGAAAAATAGATCCATTCCTTATCTCACATTTAAAAATAAGTTCCAAATGGACTAGAGATCTAAATACGAAAAACTAAATCATACAAGCATGAAAAGAAACTATGAGTGAATTTTGTAAGTGGGGTATAGCACAGCTTTCTAATTATGAGTCAAAAATCTGATGAAATCAAATAAACATTGTTACTTTTGACTATAAAATATTTTTTAAGTTTTGCAAGGCAAAACCAAACAAAAACAAAACAAACACAAGAATGAAAGAAAGCAAACACCACAAACAAAATCAAAAGACAAACATCAAACTGGGAGATATTATTTGCAACATATATCACAGATAAAGGGCTAATATATCTTTAAAAAGACCCTGAAACCCTATAGAAAAGTGACCAGAGACATACACAAGCAATTCACCAAAAGACATTAAAATGCTCTGAAACCTACAAAAAAAGTGTTCAACAAACATCACACATCATCAAAAAATGCAAATTAAGACTTCACTGACACACTGGTTTTCAGTCATCATAGTGGCAAAAATTCAAAATCTTCACACTATACCCTGGTGGCAGAGCTGTAGGAAACAAGCAATCTTCAACACTGCTGGTAGGAATGTGCATTACAGAACCCCTAAGAAGCAGAATTTGGCAATACTAACAAAACTGGCAATTTGTTTACTTTGACTCAGCCAGCAATCCTACTTCCAAGAAATTACCCTTAAAGATACACAACCAACCATAAAAATCTACACACATAAATCATTTTCACTGCCACGTAATACTGGGAACTACGTAAATTCTCAAACATAGGATACTGGTTGAAAATACGTGGTTATATACATGCAGTGGAGTGATATGCTGCTAGAAAAAAAGACAGAGAGAGGATGGGGAAAATCTCTATGAACAGATACGGAGTGATTTCTAGAATATATTAGGCGGAAAAAGTGAGATGCCAGATAATATATATAGTACGTTACCTTTTGTGCAACAAAGAATGGAGAAATAGGAAAACAGCCATTTCTTGCTGATCTTTGCAAAGAAGAAACACAAGAAGAAAAAGAAACAGAAAAAATAAGATTGGTTTCCTCCAAGGGATGAGAGAGGACACAGTAAAAGGGCTGTGGGAAGGGATAACACTTCTCCAAGGACACCTCTCTATAGCTCTGACTTTTGTTAGCATGTTAATATTCTACATAAGCAACACTGAAATCAACAAGGATGAGAATGAAAACTACAACTAAAGCAAATGAACCACACTGTATTTCAAGTAAATCTAATTAGGAGAAACCATCTGAAGAACCCCAGTGGAGAACCACACTGAAAAGAAAGAATTAGTCTATGGGCACCTGGGTGGCTCAGTCAGTTAAGCGTCCAACTTTTGGTTTTGGCTCAGGTCATGATCTCATGGTCCATGGGTTCAAGTCCCACATCAGGCTTCTTGTTGTCAGCATGGAGCCTGCTTGGGATTCTCTTTCTCTCTCTCTCTCTCTCTCTCTCTGCCATTCCCCCTCTCGTTCTCTCTCAAAATAAGTAAATAAAATCTAAATTTTTTTCATTTAAAAATAATATTTTTTAAATATTTATTTTTGAGACAGAGAAACAGAGCATGAGTGGGGGAGGGACAGAGAGAGAGGGAGACACAGAATCTGAAGCAGGCTCCAGGCTCTGAGTTGTCAGCACAGAGCCTGACGCGGGGTTCAAACCCATGGACAATGAGATCACAACCTGAGCCAAAGTTGGGCACTTAACCAACTGAGCCACCCACGTGCCCCTAAACTCTAAAAAATCTTGTAAAATAGAAGTAATCTAGGGGCACCTGGGTGGTTCAAACACTGCATCGGGCTCTGTGATGACAGCTCGGAGCCTGGAGCGTGCCTTGGATTCTGTGTCTCCCTCTCTCTGCTCCTCCCCGACTCGTGTTCTGTCTCTGTCCCTCTCAAAAATAAGCAAACATTAAAAAAAAAAGAATTAATCAAGGTACTTTGTTCAAAAATTACATAAACTGTATGCGCACAGTCTAGAGGGAAAAAGGGCTGCAAACTAATCATGAACTCTCTTAACCAGGCTTGTTCTCCACAGTGGTATGGGTGTAGCAATTTGCAACTATTTTAGATATGCTGCAGGATGTATAACTGTGTGACAGTACTGGAAGCCAGGATTACTCACTGTGGAAGAGGTGAGATTTGAATACAGGATAAGGAGAGGCAATGAGAAACATGGAGGAATGGAATGGATCAGAGGGTAACAGCATGAAATCATGATATATATATTATATATACATACATGTTATATATATGTTGTATATGATATAGATCGTATATTATATGTATAATATATATTGTATTGTATATATAACATATATTACATTGTATATATCTTATGTATTATATTGTATATGTATACATGATATATATTATATTGTATATGTACATATATATTATGCTGTATAATGTATGTGTGTATATAATATATATTGTATATGTATATAAAATATATATTATACAATATACAATATATTTTATATATATCTATAATACATATTGGATTATATATGTATATATGATTTATACTATATTGTATATGAATATCATACGTACATATGTAAATTTTTGAATACATGTATATAATTTTAATGTGTGTATGTATTTATTTATAGGTTTCAAACCTAGTATGTGTCAGTGTGTGTGAGTGTATAATATATAGATCCTAGACTTGAAAAGGTCGGTAGCACAGGACACACACAGTGTCTAGGTCTTAAATTTTAAATATTTCCCAGGAAAAGGAAACAGGGCTCCTTAGCCAATTGCCTGATTCCAAGACTAGGGCAGGAAAGTTACACAAGGTAAGCCTGGTTAGTATGAGAAATGAAACTCAAAGTCATGATGGGGGCATTTCAACAGGACACAGGAGCCAACTTGAAGGGTATCTCATTGGCTACATGTGAGACAACTGAAGCACCAAAATAAAAAAAGGTAGTAATAGGGGCACCTGGGTGGCTCAGTCGGTTGAGCGTCCGACTTCAGCTCAGGTCACGATCTCACGGTTCGTGAGTTCGAGCCCCGCGTCGGGCTCTGGGCTGATGGCTCAGAGCCTGGAGCCTGCTTCCGATTCTGCGTCTCCCTCTCTCTCTGCCCCTCCCCCATTCATGCTCTGTCTCTCTCTGTCTCAAAAATAAATAAACATTAAAAAAAAAAAAAAAAGGTAGTAATAGATTATAACTTGGTGAGTAAAAAAGAAATCTAAGAGAAGCACCTGGGTGGCTCAGTGGGTTCAATGTCCAACGTCAGCTCAGGTCATGATCGCATAGTTGTTGAGTTCAAGCCCCGTGTTGGGCTCTCTGCTGTCAGCCAAGAGTCCACTTCAGATCCCCTGTGGCCCTCTGTCTCTGCCCCTCCTCTGCTGATGCGCGCGCTCTCTCTCTCTCTCTCTCTCTCTCTCTCTCTCTCTCGCTCTCTCTCATAAATAAATAAATAAATAAATAAATAAATAAATAAATAAATAAAGTTTATTTCTGAGAGACAGAGAGACACAGAGTTGGGGGGGGGGGCGGTGGGGCAGGGAGAAAGACACAGAATCTGAAGAGGCTCCAGGCTCAGAGCTGTCAGCACAGAGCCCGATGCAGGGCTCGAACTCACAAGCCATGAGATCATGACCTGAGCTGAAGTCGGACGCTTAACCAACTGAGCTACTCAGGTGCCCCAATAAATATATTTTTAAAAATCTATGAGACTGTACTGGTGATGCTGCAGGAGACGCAGCAGAGTGGATGCAGAAGCAGAAGGAGGGAAGAAGGGGGCCAGAAAGGAACAGGAAGAAGGAGGATGTAAGGGTGTGTTCTCCATCAGAGGACAAAGACGGCCCATAAATGAGGACAAGGTATTGAAACCGGAAAATCACCACTGTGTAAGCAACATGACGACTGGCTGGGGAAGAATGATCAATGGGTGCATGAATTGGGTGGTTGGGGGAGGGCTGATGGGGAGGATATTTGCACAACAAAGCGTCTACACAGACCGCTAATCAGTTACAAGGGGGAAGATTAATTACACAGGGCAGTAGTAACCAGACATCTTGCCCAGGAAGTCCAGGTGAACATCACCAGGGAGGGGTAGACAGCATGTGCCTCCAGATGCTGTGTCCTGAAGAAACACGACAGACCAACCAGGGATGGAACGATCTGAAACTAGTCATGACAAAGTATCCGACAAACCCAATCTGAGGAACAGACAGCCTGTATTCTGACCTGTTCTTCAACAAAACAACAGGGTTGTGAAAGACAAAGAAAGGCTGAAGAACTGTTCCAGATTAATCATTGATTAGAAGCGAGCAGACAGCAAAATGCAGTAGGTGATCATGGATGGGTCCTGTACCGAAAAGAAAAATCTGGAATAGGTACCATATGGGAAGGTAAACAATGGACGGTTAACTATTCAATGGCAGGAGTTTTCCAATTCTGAAGGAGACCCCTGAAATCGGGCTTTACCAAGTTGAGCAAATTTAGCAAATTTGCTGTAGCAAATGCCCCAATGTGTTCTGCCTCACAGCCACGTCACCTTCACTGATGAATAAGCAGGTGTTCCCAGGAGGGCAGCCATCCAGGGCCCAGAGAGGCCAGCCCCCGACTCATCAACTTTAACCTGTCCAAAGAGTACATGTGACTGAAATGTGCCCTGTCTTTTTTTTTTTTTTTTTTTTTTTTTATTTTTTTTTGAGAGAGAGAGAGAGAGAGAGAGACAGCGAGCAAGCAAGCATGAGCAGGGCAGGGGCAGAGAGGGAGGGAGTCACAGAACCTGAAGCAGGCTCCAGGCTCTGAGCTGTCAGCACAGAGCCTGATGCGGGGCTCAAACTCACAAACTGCGAGATCATGACCTGAGCCGAATATTAGGCTCTATCGACTGAGCCACCCAGGCGCCCCAGATGTGCCCGTCTTTTACAGCAGATACACTTGGCAAGAACACCCAGGGACCTCCTGAAGAAGCCTAGGTCATTGCGGAGGCCTGGAAGCAAACGGTATCATCTTCTGGTGACCCTCAGCCAGAATGGACATGGTCCCAAAGGCAAAAATCCAAAATTCTCCCAGCTGGGGCTCAAAGACTGATGTAGATCTGGCCTTAGCAGGTCCCTGTGATCCTGCCCCCAATCCCAACCAGCCAACAGAAGTTGTCAGTAGCCACCCCAGTGACTCATCCAATACACAAATGGGAAATGAGTGATCATTCACATTTAGTTGCATTTTTCTTCCTGGAGATTTATTCCGGATTATTGCATCTGACACCACTCAAATGCCAAGAATGACTCTTGTACAAAAAAACAAAAGAGAGAGCTTTTATGTTCTTAGAGATTCATTTAGCTGGATTATATCTGGCATCAGCACGCCCACCCCTCCGTCAGATCGTATTGGCAGAAAAAAGGACAGACCAACCAAGGAGTGTGCATTTTCCATGTCTTCAAATTGCTGTAGCATTCCAAAATTTCACAACGTTCTCTCCCACAGCCAGGTGAATATGAAGCGATTCCAGTGGGGCATGCAGGGGTGAGGGAGGGAGGGAGAGGGGGGCATGGAAATTCACAGAGAGGGGCCTGAGAAGTATGATGATGCCTCTGTCACCTCCTTGAGTTCTTCCATAAGCATTTGTTCCTAAGCTCTTGAACCTCATTTGAGCTCAGCATCCAGTCTGGATTGGAGTTGGTAACAAGGACTTTGGTCACAGAGGTCTGTCTACTGGAGTCAAAGCAACACTCAGTTGCCTGTGCCAACATCACACAGAGCAGAAAAGCAGGGCTGAATTTTACCTTTTTTGTTTTTTAATATTTACTTTTGAGAGAGAGAGAGGCAGAGACAGGGGCGACAGAGGATCCCAAGTGGGCTCTGTGTCGACAGCAGAGAGCCAGATGCGGGGCTCAAACTCCCAAATGGTGAGATCACCACCTGAGCTGAAGTCAGATGCTTAACCTCCTGAGCCACCCAGGTGCCCCTGAATTTTATCTTTAAGATGGGGGTGACCCAGAGCACAGCCTCTCCCAGGGATTAAGTGGCGAATAGCAATGACACTCCACAGCCAGAGCAAATACTAAGTGATTGCTTGACAATGGCCAACTCAATGGACTGTGTCGAAGCCTGTCTTGTCTTCTCCTTCCCTTACAGATTGACACTACGATGCGCCTCTCCAGTGATAACCACAGAGATTGCAGCATTGTGTAAGAAAAAGTCTTATCAGCCCCAAACCCAAAGTGCCGCTATAGCCTCATCACCTCTCACCTTCATGGACCAGGAAAGCATGCACGTCTCCCTCAACAGCTCAATCTCCCAGCCAAGAATGTTCCCACTTAAAAGACTTCTCCACACACCACATTTTTTTTCACCAGCCTCTGGAACATGTTATCTCAGGAGAGTGAGAGTTAAAACAAATGAACTTGTAGCAGCTGGGGAGGAAGACAGAATGACTCAGGAGCCCTTCCACTTCACTCCAGACAGGGTCATTTCCTACCCAGTTGTGGGGAAGGTCGAACGCTAGTTGCCCCTTCAAGCTGTCTGGGACGAGGGGGAGCAGCCGTCGTCCTAGTTCAGCGACTGACCGTACAGAATTACTGCCCATAAAGCACCTTCTCTAGTCGCCCCAACTTAGAAGGCAGGCTGGAAATTCCAGATGCATAAAACTGGGGAAACGGCCCACAGCTCAGTCACCTGCCTCCCCTCTGAGACCCCAGTGGAGGCTAGAGGTACCACATCAGCTGGGAGCTGGGGTGGGGAGCGATCACCTGGGAGGCTTGCAAAACCTTTTCTGTTCACTGCTGAAGGTGAGAGTCGAGAATCCCAGAAAGCGCCACCCACCCCTGCCCCGCCCGCACCTCAGGCTCATCCCCAAATAATTCTCTTGGCTGAGCAGCTTCAAGCTTTGAGGGTCTGACAAGGCTGCTCACCAGACAGGCTGCCTCAGCTCTCCCACGGCAGCTGCATTCCCTGATTTGAGAACACCATGTGGCCCCAGAAAAAAGTCAGTCTGTCAGAATTCCTCTGGAGAGCTTGTGAATGGGGGACACGGCAGCCAGGTGGCTGGTGGCCCTTCCAAGCACAAAGGCAGGAGCGCGCGGTGCCAGGTGTGTTTAAAGTTCGTCTTACCTTTGGTCCCCCAATACCTGCATGATGGACGGTATTGTGGGAAGGTGTATTCAGCCAGTAATGTATTTCTGTCAGAGTGGCTGGAAATGAAAGGGCGGTGGATGGGAGGGAGGCTGCTTTTGTGCTCGGGGTAAATAACCAGCTGGCTAAGATTTTTCCTTCTTTTCTTCACATTCACAGGGCTGGGAGGACTGGAGGTTTATGCACTTCTCCAGCATTCCTTCTTCTCCATAAAAATGTGAGTCTAGGCTAAGGAGGATTTCTGTCCCTCCCGGAGCTGGCCAACCTGGGCGATTACAGGGAACCACTCAGCAGTTACCGAAAGCCTAGGCCTGCGTAACAAGATTTCTGACTATGGGGCATTGCTCTGTACAGAACTGCTCCAAAGGCAGTCGGCACCCAGGAGGAAACATGCCAAAGAATTTCTCCTACATTAAATTATGAGGTGAGCTGAAAAAACACGACTAAATCACCCCTAGTCCAAGGCTCACATGAGCCCCTTGACTAAGAAAATAACTTTTCAGGGCTGGGTTCTCAGCAGCCATTTGGCCAAATACCAGAGTCCCTCTCCACGATTTCAGAGGCCAGGAGGTAAGAATGTTTTGGGTCTTAGATGAGCCAGGAGACAATCACCTAAAACCAGGCGCCCTCGGCTTTCAAGGCCGACCCCTTCTACAGAGCCGAGAGAAGGTGTTGGGGTTAGACATAAATCAGCCAGATGGAAACACCTTGGCCCATGCCGGCAAGACCAGGATGCCTGAACAGCCCCTCCATGCCGCTGAGCTGCGTCAAGCACGGACGCCCCGCCAGACCTTGGATGCTGTTTCACGCTCACAGGCTGCAGGCGGGTGCGGTTGAGGGTGACGTAGACTTTGTGTATAAAACTACCATGGAATGAGAAAACATCGCATCTCTAACTGGGTCATGGGCCAGTCTGTGGGCCAGCAGCAGCTGTGACTCTCGGCCCCCTTCAGAGGGGCCCAGGGGAAAGCCATAGCTCCCGGTCCCCTACTCCAAAATAGGAATGAGAGCATCACTACCACACAGAACCTCCACCTTCAGGGTTCCTGAACCACATGTGACATTTTCAAAGCCAGGCCAAATCCATTCCTAAGAGGCGGTGCCTCCAGGACCTGAAAAGAGGTTTACTTTTGCCCCCAGATGGTTCAGAAATGCAAGTGCTACGCTGCTTGGGTACCAAAAATGCCCCAAACGGCTACCAAACTAGAGCCCCGCCAGGTTAAAGAGCGCCTCGCAGAGCTCTCTGCAAGGGGCAACCCACACGTGTTTGTGGTACATTCTCGACATGAGAGCCCAGAAAGTCTCCTCCTCAGAACACAACAGCTCACCTACAATATTTAGGGATGGCTCATCATGCAATGCAAGGCTCAGAACTTCCAATGAGAAGGCATCGCACTCTCCTATACCGTCAAGCTCCCACACCTCGGCTTCTGACCTTTGGCTGAAGGGCCGTGTGCTATGTAGTCTACCCACTCCCTAGGAACACCCCCTAGGAAAAGGGGGTGAAAAAGGAAATAGGAGAAGCCTGTGCAGAACCTCCTGCCAAGGGGCCAGAAAGCCCAAGTTGGACAGGTTGACCCGGAACCTCTTGCTCCGCTGTCTCATGGCAGAGCAAGGGCACCACGTCAGGGGCACCTGGTCGTGTCTCCCACCATGCCTGTTACCCGGGACATACACCAAGGCCTCTCCAGACACCGCTGCCATATAAGGATCTAGGGCATGTGGACTTCCTTTCTCAGCAAAACTCTCAACCCTAGATCAGCACCACAGCTGCCTCAGAGGCACGGCAATGCCAGAATAGGAGGCATCCTGGCAGGGCCCTGGGACATTGTACTCCTGGGCAGCTTACTTCATTTGTTGGGGGCCCAGGGAAGGTAGGGGAGGGGGCAGCCTGTGGAGGCTTGAGGGCACAGCTCTAGGTCTGCCAGCCTGTGGGCCTCGGCCCCGGAACAAAGAGCACTGTCACAGAGGAGTTATTCGCAGTCCTAGACGGGGTGCAAAAGCCAGGCCTGGCGGGTCCCACAAGTGCGGCTTCTCCCGGCGTCACCACCGCCAGCGGCCAACAGGTGGCAGGAGAGCTTTGGGAAGCGCTCACCTGAGGGCTGCAGCCGGTCCCATGGCTGCTGCCCGCAAAGGCCACGGTGTAGCTCCAGCACGCGGGGCAAGAAGAGCCAGACAGAGGAAGGAGAATGGGTCCCCGGGAGCCACACAGCCAGGCGCGTCCTGTGGAGCCCTGTCCAGAGAAGGTGTTCCAGAACTCGAGCCCCGCATCTCCCCACCTGGGGGCTGACCTCGCTTGCTGCACACCTCCATGGGAGCCTGGGCCTAGAGGGTCCCCAACTCAGGGCACAGATTCCCCCAGGCTCCGGCAACACCCACTCCACCCGGGCTGCCCCTGGACAAACCACAGGCGGGGGGGGGGGGGGTGGTCCAATCCAGGCTCGTCCCCTGTCCGCAAGCAGGTTTAGAATTACTTGTAAAGATCAAGATTCCAGAGCGCGAGTAACTGCTGGAGGTGAGAGAGACAGCCCAGAGATAGGGGCTCGTGGCTGTCACTGGCACCCCCTTCCTAGCTTCTTGCTACAAGCAGCGATGATAAAATTACGTGTTTTGAGAACCGGAATGGCGACAGAGGAGTTTTTCCTCTTTATAAATAACTGTAACATTTCCTACCACCAAATTCCAAAGCTAACAGAGGGAACCCCGCAGAAGTGCCACGGCACTTTGTTACGTACGGCCTCACACGTTACAGACAGTGAAAGGAATCCATCAGGTTTAATTGGTTCTGCTCTGGTCAGAACTGAGGTCTCTAGAAGCCTCTCATATACTTTACAATTTTAAGTTTGAGAACCCTAAACTAATGATGTGAAACTAATGTAGTGTAACACCGAGTGCCCTCTCTGCCAGTAGGAAATAATTTCTGCAGGGCTTCTAAAAACCAGACCAAACCAAACAAATAAATCAAATGATTTTACAATGTGGAAAAGCCATGAGCGGGCTGGAGCTCGAGCTCTGTTTGGGGGAAGCAGGCGGTTTGGGCGGCTGGAGCGTCTCAGCCACCGGCCGCGAACAGCTTTGCTGGGCTCTCCGGGTGCCTGCGGCTGGGAGCTGCCTTTGAGCCTCCAGCCCAGCGCACTCAGGAAAACAATCTGGGCCGCAAATCCAAAATGACAGTTTTAACAAATATGACTTCAGCATTTATATTGCGATTTAGAGAGAGGATGATGGCCTCGCCTGGGAATCACTGTTAAATAATAAGCCTATAACGTATTTGCTGATGGCAATATACACCCTGCTTCAAATTAATTTTAAAACAAGCTGCTGATATGGCTTGTCCTTAGAAGGGAAACAAAGCTGGTGACTGGGGAGATTTAGTCAAGGGGCAAACGTACAGAAATGTATGCAAAGTTGATCTGTCCATTTGCTCGATGAACAACCAATGGAGACTTTAACGTTCAGGTTGGTTCTTTAAAGATTTACAAGAAAACATTTTCTTCCCTGCACAAATGAGAATATATAATCATAGAATATTAAATGTTTAAATAACTTTTAAGGCAGGCTCCAACGCTGATGATTTCAGCTTCTCACAAGTGTAGACGTTTTTTAATGTGTTCTCTTGATTGTGAAATTGCAATTCGTTAATGAAAGAGAATTGGTTGCATCTGTCTGTTTACAAGTTTTTAATATCCACCAGTCATTTGACCAATGTAGAGAGCAAATAAATATTTCCCCCCCATGTCATTTTTTTAATTTCCCAGAAACAAGCGTTCCTTTATTATCTGTGACCTACTCAAATGAGAATTACTGTTAAATAGTTGCAGGTTTTTATACGTGCTCGAGCGTTTGGAGCCCAGAGCGCCATATTTCTCTGGAGCATTTTTGTTGAGCTTAAATGCAGTCTTACCTCCCTATCTTATATTACTTGGGGTTGGGTAACACATATCGCTTTGGAAAAGAGAAGCAGGCTACCATAAAAGAGAAAATAAAGAATTAGTAAAGACGGCTTCGGTCACAGCAAGCAGAAAGTGACTCTTATCCTCGTGCTAGGAGCTCCGCATTTATTTTGGAAAATGCAAACAAATAGAGGGGCAGACCTGTGAGGATTAACAAAACCCTCCAATCATACAACCAGCTCTCTGTTGCCCCACGTCCATGCTGGGCTTCAAGGGAAAAGCTCACACAACACTGGGCTTGCATTTATTGAAGAAATTAAGGTGATCTGAATCAACGCTGACAATCTAGTTCTACAAATCATTTATTATTCACTCATCCACCAGAGGGAAAGCGTCTACGGGAACCTTCGGTATGTGAGCCCTTGTGTTTCTGAGAGCACAAGCACAAAAGAGAAGCCTTCATTGCTGCTGTTTAGAAACGATGACAATTAGAGCTAATACCTGACCACGGCTGATTTCCCTGTCGTTCGTCCACCACACTAACATCGGAAGCATGTGATCGGCCCTCCAGATGCCCGTTATTAATTGCACGCTCTTTGATGTCTGAACGTCGGTGCAACCTACAAAGGCATTAACGTAAGAAAACGATGCCTCCTGAAATATCCCCAAGTTACTGACTGGTGCGCTGCGGGTTCCCCATTCATCTGCTCACCTTCAGCGGCGCTGTGAAAATACCCGCAAAGTCCAGACATGCTGCCAGGAGTTTCGGCAAAAGATGGATTTCAAAACTTGTCTAAAATTTCCACTTCGAGGGGAGAAAAAAATGGCACATTTCTCATTCAAGAAGTATCTATGTAATCAAAAGCAACACATTTCGAAAATGCTTACAGTTTGGAAATGTGCACCAACAGAACTATAAAGAAAGGAAGAGAGAGAGCAGGAGGCAAGAAAACAAAGATAAAGCACTTCCAGGGGACAAGTGAATCAAGGCCACCTCGTCACCAATACCTACACTTCCCTGATGTTTATTTTCTCCTAAGAGACAACTTTATTTTTTAAAGGCTTATCATGAGGGAAATTGCTGACGAGAGGTACATTTCTTTTCTCAGGCAGAACTCAAATAAGGAGAGATATTGTTATAATGTGGTTTCTTGTGTGCTATTTCAAAACAAACAGACTTTTGTTTTTACAAACCATTTATTTGGGGGGATTTATTTGAAGAAAAATTTTCCTTCGCAAAGAAAAATTTATAAAAAGCTACATGTGCAGATTACTTGACCCGCTGCCTATCATAACATCTTTACGCATCTCAAGGATTTAGCACAGTGAAAGGGAAAGAGCAAAGAGGGTTTGAAGGGCAGCCCGGCGCGGCTTGCATGGATGGCTGCCTTCCTATGCAGAGCTCAGGAATACATCCATCCCAGAAATATTTGTTTATCGTGAAAAACCTTTGAGCCACCAAATATTGAATTCTTTCACATTTTTGGGCAAGGTCTTTTTGCCATCTGGAATTAGGTATTCTACTGAAGCCTGTATTTTCAAATATTAGATTTTCTATCATTCGCTGACACCCTCGCCAGCATAGAGCTGAACAATCTCACCTTTCCAAAAACAGAGGTGGAGTGAGACAACTAAAAATGTGAACTTTTAAAGAAAAAGTGATCTCTTCCAAAGAGTGAAGCTGAAAAAAATTATCACACTGTTGTCTCTTTCTTGGAGTGAAACTAAATACCTTCGGACAGATCTCTAAAAGAAACCAATCACGTACTCGCCGTCCAAAATGATGCACAATTAAAAGTATAGTAAATATTTAAAACAACCACCCTGCTCCAAAGAAGAACTGGTAAATCAAACATTTGCAGCCAAGAACCTTGGAATCTCGACTCTCCCACTCATATTTTGCAGGGGTACAAAATAAATGTGGAGACGGGGGTTTCCAAATGTTTAAAGATCCCCTCTACAAACAGTATCACAGCCTCTATGTGTACAAGCCCTGCAAACATAACGATGTATTAGTTAAATGTAAACCCTCTCTGAGTTCCCAGTAAATCTAAATATGTACGAAATTAAAATTGAAACAAGGAACAAGTCTAGTGTTAGTCCTTTCAAAATACTAATTTAATAACTCTCCAAGAAATAGAGTGTTTTAGGAAAGGCAACCCAGATGTCAGCATATAAAATCAAGCTATAAAGTGCCCTTCAAATATATTTCAATCATTTTTAAATATTTACATTTAATAAGGACAAGTTTTTATGGCAAGAGAGAGGTAATTACACTTATCATTAATGGAAAAATGTAGTTTTAATGGCTTGTATATTGATTTGCAAAGGTGAAATAGTAACCTAAAATATGTCATTGTCTTTTTTTTTCTTCTGTTCAGCAATTTGTTGCTTTTTTGCAAAAGCAAAATATGAAATGCTAGATGTGCCGGTCGGTGTTAAGGTTGGCAGGGGGGGAAGCCATGGCTAGAAACATAGCCCCTCTCACGCATTTTCCCCTGTTTTCTGGATGTCTCCTATTATACTAAACTGAAACCCCAAGTATTTGTGCTTTGGGGGATAATTAGAAGAATCTTATCAGACTTTTATAGCCCTT
Source organism: Panthera uncia (assembly GCF_023721935.1). Classification (NCBI taxonomy): domain Eukaryota; kingdom Metazoa; phylum Chordata; class Mammalia; order Carnivora; family Felidae; genus Panthera; species Panthera uncia. Next base: position 28,274,478 of record NW_026057577.1, on the reverse strand, counting down.
CCTAATGAGGCTATTTATTTGGCAAACATTAGCCAGCAGAAGGATTAGTAACACCTTGATATGGCCCTTACTGAAGCTGTTACCCTCCTGCCTGCTATACACAAAAGCCTATCTTATCAACCCAACAGCCTGGGTGCTGGCAAGCCATGGCTTCTGAAAATTCGCCAGGGGTCAGCCTTCATTAGTCAGAAGTTCTGAGACCCAGAGCAAAGGCAAATTCAGGTTTGGCCACTTTGAGGCCAGCAGCCCCGAAGCAACTAAGAGTAGGGGTTGCTGAGAAGACAGGGAGGGGCAGGAGCCCAGGAATCATCTGGGTGGGTCCTGGGGAAAATATCACTGACATGCAGCAGGCAGTTGCCCCTGGGAAGGGCCCAGGCCTCCAAATCCCAGGGGCCTTCCTCTTTACAAGGAAATAGATATACTTCAGGGATCTCAGAGAACAAAACGAAATAGGCTTCCCCTGCTTTGTCCATGCCAGCCGGGAAAGCAAGGCAAAGAGGACTGGTTGGTGACCTGGCCTAAAATAAACCGCACTCCTATCCAATGCCCTCTTTATTTGGATGCTTTGACATAATCACAGAGAAAGAACATTCATTACAACTGATTTTAAAAGTGATTTAAGGTGAATTCATAAATAAAATATTCTCACCTCTGGCAGGGAGGGCAAAGGGCTTTGCATGTCTGGACTGGGAAGTCCTGATACATTCTGGAACTCTAAGAAGGGCAGACTAGAGAAATAAACAAACCGCTCGGGCCAGCTCTTCAAAATCTGCCAACGTGGAATCCCCAGTCCAAGGCTTCTGACTTCACTTTGGGCAACCTGGCTAGAAGGGACAGGCTTGAGGTGGGATGACAGGGTTAGGTTTGCAAATGACCTAAGGTGGATAAATATTTGTAAGACACTTTGAGAGTTAACGAGCTACACAAGCACCCAGCTACAGAAAAGGCCTCCATTCTGTCACTTAGGAAAATTTTCAGGGGAGGTAACGTTTGAAGCCCAAACCTAAATGTTGCCTGAGTGAGCAGACCCCTATGGGCCCACGGCCAGGCTCCGAGGGACAGACGAGCTCATCAAGAACGCTCTACCGCAAATTTGCCCCGACATAGGACTTTCTAGTTTGTGCCGTAACCAAATAGTCACTTCTTCGTTGTCCATAAACCCACCTGTGGGTTCTCTCTCAGGATGCCAGGTGATCACTCCTTTTGGGCAAGGACCCACTGGACCCTCACCATAGTTTGAGGGCAAGAAGACCTGTCTGGGTGGCTATCACCCCTCCTCCTGGAGCCAGCCTGACAATACCTAATCCTTGGAAGGCCGGCAGGACTGAGGCTGTAGGCTTGGCCTCACTCTCTTTGTCTAAGACGGGAACCCTAACCACAAAAACAACTCTTGCGATTGGCACCACTTCCATCGCTATAGCAACCGGTGCTTCTAAAAAGGCGAATGCATTAGTTTGGGACTCAGAGCCAAATTAAAATTTCTGCAGCTCAGTTTGCTCCTAACTCATCCCTTCCTCCTCCTCTGGGACCTTCAAGAGCTCGGGTCCATGGCGGCTGGATGACTACAGAGCAACACCAGCCCACAGTTGCGGGATTTCTCAGAGGATGGGCTGGGCCCCACATGCCCCAGATGCTGAGACAGGTGAGCCCCCAAAGGCGTCCCCTGGGTTCCTATAGCAACAGAGTATTTGTTGGATGGAGGTCTCCACAGGGTAAGGAGAAGCAGTAAGATAGTTTTCCATTCCTGCTAGGGAAACGGCTGGGTCAGTGAGCATGTAGGCTCACATGGCCACAGAAATTCACCCTGGGCTCTGCTCCCAAGGGGAAGTGGGCTTGAGATGCCCAGTCACAGACACTAGCAGACTGGCGAAGGGAAAGGCATTCAGGGCCCTTCTGCCCCAAAAGGCCACACCGACCACTGAATGACACACATCATTCAGATGATACTGAGGTACAGATGTATTCTGAAACCCTGGGTTCTGCCGACCACACAACCTGACACCCACACCGCCTCAAATGCTTACTTAGCTTGATGGCGTGGGCATGGTGGTCCCTCAGGTCTCCTCCAAAAAGCAATAAGAAAATATGAGAAATGCTCAGGCCCGGCCTCTGGACCAAAGATGGGGGCGTTGGCCAAGACATGAAGAACGACTTGGTCTAAACCTTGGCCTCTTGGACACGTCTTTGGCCGCGTCAGTCTCTCAGGCTGGGTCAGATATTTGTTCCTGACTGTCCGAGTCAGTAACACTTTGCAGTGAGGACCTATTCCACAAACTAAGAGAGACTGGAGATGGGCTATTAGCTGCAGCTCTTTTCATGTGGAATTACTTCTTCTGGCACTAATACGCCATCATTTGAAAGCCTTAACCCAAACGGACGGGCAGCCGCCCCAACCCCGGGCTGCCTGGACCGAGGCAGCGGTCTCCATGTGCTAGCTATTACCAGGTTGTTTGGTCCCGTCCCCAGTCGGCATTTGTTGCTGCGCACTGAGAAACTGCTGTCAGGAAATGTTCTTTTCTAAATTACATAATTAGGGTATTGGGGAGCGCAGCGAAGGCAGATTAGGGGCATCACTTGTTCTTACCGAAAGCTATGATTCAAAGCACATAAGTAAACATTTAAACTACGTGAATGGTTTAATATTGATTAAACAATGACCTCCGAGACTAAACTCTGAACATGGTAGGTAGAAGGAGCTGGAAGGAGAAAAAACAAAGAGTCGGCTAAATAGTTGCATTGATTTAGAGCGAAGTGTGGACTTTGACCTGACAGATCAAAATCAGGATTCGGAATGATTACCTCAAATGAAGTCCTAGGGTCCCACCCCTGCAAGCCGATGGTGGGGCTGGGGGCGAAATGGTCAGGGTTCGGGGGCGGGAGGGGGGTGACAGGGGGCGAGTTCTTCCCTCAGAAAGACAAGCTTCTCACCCACACCCACTTCCAGAAACGGGGACTCAGGCAAACTGCCGGCTCAAATTGCATTTCATTTATTGTTTCTAACTACGGGCCACGGACTTCAACTTGATTAGAAAATTGTGCTGACGCTTCCTGTGAAGTGTATCTTGAGCCTTCCAAAGAAAGCTTGGGGGGTAGTTTTCTGCACACGCTCGCTTCCTCTGACAGCCGTTCTCACTGCCTGTTGGTGCCCTTGGCTCTGCTCGCACTCAGATGCCTGGGCAGGTGGAGGGGCCGCCCCCGACAAACAAAAGCCTGTGCAGGAGGCTCCTGGGAGGACGCAGGGCTGATGGGGAGGGTTCTCAGAGTCCCCAGGGGTAGGGGAAGGCAGCCCCCTGCAGGGCGTGGCTCTGACAACAGCTAACACCTCCCCACTCGCTTGTTTCTGGGAACCTTCCACCCAGCTGGTCACAGCGTCTTTGCCACCTCAAGGCCCAAAGCCACCCCCCGGCTTCATGGGCATGCAGACCTCAGCGGCCCCTGTCATCTCCCTTCCTCCTGGCCCATGTTTTGTGTCTGCTCTTCCTTCCCCTCATCTGCATTCAGGGCAGACGAGTGTCAGTAGAAACAAGGGTACCAGGAGACAAGAAGACCAACGATGAAAGCTACTGAGAGTTTTTAAGAGGTTACACCATAATAAGCATCTTAAATTCAATGTTCGTCACAATGAGTCATCACGACAACCCTTTGTGGCAGGTATTATTATCTATCCCCATTTCTCAGATGGTAAAAGTGAGGCTAAGGGTAATTGGCCCCACAACACAGCATTTTCCTAAGTTTAGTTAATTTGAGAGAGAGAGAAAGAGAGAGAGCAAGGGAGGGGCAGAGAGAGAGGGAGAGAGCGAATCTGCACTGTCAGCGCACAGCCTGATGCAGGGCTTGAACCCACGAACCCTGAGATCATGACCTAAGCAGAAATCAAGAGTCAGACGCTTAACTGACTGAGCCACTCAAGCACCCCCAGATCACAGCATCTTTATACGTTTTATTTATTTAACAAATCCTTACATAGCTCTAATTTTGTGCTCGAGGCTGTTCTCAATGTTTTATAAATATTAACTGATTAAATCCTCAATGCAACCTCGAGTAACAGGTATTATTATCCTCAATTGAAAGTGAACAGGGTCCCTGGCTGGCTCAGTCAGCTGGGTGTCCAACTCTTAGTTTCAGCTCGGTTCATGATCTCACGGTTCATGAGTTCGAGCGCTGCACCCAACTCTGCACTGACAGTGTGGAGCCTGCATGGGATTCTCTCCTTCTCTCTCTGCCTCTCCCCTGCTCATACTCTCTCTCTCAAAAATAGACATGTTTTTACAAGAAGAAAATGAACAAATTGAGACAGAGAGGTTAAGTTACTTGTGCCAGGTCACGTAGCAAATGACTAAGACAAGATGCCAAGGTTGACAGTCTGACCCCAAAGCCCAAGTTCCTAACCAGTCCACAGGACTGCAGGCAATCCTTCGCAAAAAGCCCTTCACAGAACAAATCCATCCACCATATGCAGAGTGGCTCTGTAAGAAGAAACAGCAGTGGCACTGTACTGATGTGGAGAGAGCACTGGACTGGGAGTCTAGAAGCCTGGGCTCCAGCTCCAGCTCCAGCCCTGCTCTGTGGTGATCAGTGAAGCACCTCTCCTCTTTGAGCCTAGGTGCCACCTAAACCTAAGGTGACTGGAGCCCAGGGACCCTTCATGGTCTCAAACTCAGCCTCTAGAAGATTAATGGAATGTATGTAAGTCTGCCAGGAGGCCCAAGAGATAGGGGAGTTGTAGGAGGTGACCTGCCCTGCTCCTTTCCAGCCCTCCCTCACCTTCCCCCTTGAGCCAATCTTGAAGGGATTCTCTACGGTGGAAGTCATAGCCCCTGCCTTCCCCCCCTTCCACCTGCACAGATGTGCAGGCTCCCAACAGAACATACAACCACTTCCAAGGATGCCTCCATGTCTGCCAATGCTCTATGAAACCAGTGAGTGGGGGTACAGAAGGGGGCTACAGGGTGAAAATCCTGCCAAGACAAGTTTCTTTCCATTTCTATGTTCAAAATATGTCCGAAGAGTAAAAAGAAGCATATCCCTCCTATCCACTGCTGTAAACAGCTCAAGTGTGATACGTGGAGAACCCATCAGGACGCCTCAGACAAAGCCCTCCGGCTCAGCCGCAGCCCTGCCCAGGGCCTCTCTCTGCTCAGGGCTGGGCCAGCATCTGGCCCAGCTGTCGTTCGAAGACCTCCCTGCTCTCCATGTGGCTCAGGGCTCGGCTGCCATCTCCCAACCTTGGCTCCATCCCCCACAGCTGAGCTGGCTCGGACGTTTGGGTTATCCACCACACACGGCTTATCTTCAGTATTCACGTTCCGTATATGCAGACTGCCTCCTTGTTCAACTGTGTTACCCCAAGAATCAATACCTGTAGCATTTTCAAGATCCCATGTGGACATGCATTGAGCAGCAAAAATTTTGAGTCCCCAGCTATGCACGTTCCCAGCACAGGTTAAACGAGGCGACCCCCTGCCTCCTGTTTGAGCTCTCATCTAGCAATCAAGTACCCTTTTCACCGTCTATACAGGGCCATGTTGGCCACATACTCGTGCTTTTTGTTGGTGATTTGGCTGTTGGAAATAACCTCTATGTAGTGCTCAAGGGCTATCTGGTTTTCCTAAGTGGCAGGAAGGCTGTGGTGTGCCTCTTGGAGACAATACCTATGCTGGATAAGCTTTGATCAGACATCCGTTAAAGTGCTACTGACCATGAGTTACAGTTGATCAAACAAAGGTATGTATCAGTCAAATACAGGTTAATCAACCAAATATATATTTACACACACACACGCGTATTAAAGAGGGTGTCTTTAAACAAAAACCCATTAGGTTATGTATCGATCAGTTGATGAATATGCTAGGACCAGAGGCTCACAGGAGTTGAACTCTGTATCTCCCCTAGGAACAGCAGACCAGCACTTGTCATTTCAGGGTCGTGGTGACTTTCTGGAACGTAACCACCGTGAATCATGAGCAGCAACTGGGGTTTTATTCCTACTGAAGGTGGCTTAAGCCTATCAAGGAATGCAAACTGAAAGGAGGCATAGACAGGGCCAGCAGCTGGTGTCAGCTCCTATCCCTGCAGACTGTCTTCTCAGACTAGAACCCTTTTTTCATCATAGCGTTTAAAATAGTAATAATAGTAATAGGATGAGCTGGGCACATACTAATGACTCCACATGGATCACACGGCACCCCATCTCATCTCGTTGTGCCCCAGGGAAACTGGGTGCTTAAGGGCCTCACGCCCAAGGGCACTTGTGCTTTCATAGAAGGTAGTCTTTACCGTCGCTGCTTTGGGTTCCTCAAGGAGAAGGCTGGGCAACCTGAGGAAGGCCATCACTGCAAAGATTTTTACACCATTTTCCAACTCTGGGGTGCACAGCAGGGGAGGCAAGACCTGGGACTCTGTCCAGCCTTGAGACAGTGGCCTGAGAGGGCAGCCAGCCTGTGCCCCCTCCCAAACCTATACCCCCAAACCCACCAGCATTGAGCCTCAGTCAGGGCCTTCCTACAGGAGGCACCACACCGACTCCCCTTGCCCAGTGTGACAGCCACCAGGCAAACTACCCTCTCCTTCCCAGCCTGGCATGCTGGAAGAGCCCAGACGCCAGCCTCAGCCCTTGCTGAGATGTGAAAGCCTGAGTATGGTGCCACTTGGCACACGGTGGCCCTAGGCCACTACTGGCTTCCCCATGTGGCCCTGAGCAAACAGCTCCCTACTCTAACCTCCAGTTTCTCCCGTCTGTACCTCAAAGTGGGAAGAGTCACTCTCCTGCGTCCAATGCTTCACATCTACGATCTCACCATTTTAGCAGAGACAACACCAGCAGAGCCAGGGAAGATCACAAAGACAGTGACTGTTACTGCTGCTGATGAAATTAAATGAATCAAGTAATATCCCCTGGGGGATGCCTGGGTGGCTCAGTCGGTTGAGCATCTGACTTTAGCTCAGGTCATGATCTCGCAGTTCGTGGGTTAGAGCCCCGTGTCGGGTTCTGTGCGGACAGCTCAGGGCCTGGAGCCTGCTTCAGGTTCTGTATCTCCCTCTCTCTCTCTGCCTCTCTATCAAAAATAAACATTAAAAAAAAAAAAGTAGTATTCCCTGGATGCTAAAGAGAAACAAAGTAGCAGCTTTAATCCTCTCTATTTTTTTTTTTTTTTTTACATCTTTCCACTAAGGCAAGATAGGTTGAGCTCCTCAAAAGAGCAATCCAAATTCTCAGAATATTCCTGCCACTGAGCTCTCCGTGGAAGGAGGCATAAAGGCATTCACTGACCCATCATGATGCTCATTACCTCCAGGATATGGACAGTGCTATTCACATGCAGAGAAAGTGGGAAAAACTCAGAACGGCCACCTAAAAGGTGACAGGAGGGAGCAAGGGACCCCCATCCAGCTGGGCCTCAGAGAAGAGGTAAGTAAATGGGGTTGAACAGCAGGAGGAGGGCCAGGACAATTCCATCCTCCTGCTGCGAGGTAGGAGCTGTGGCCCTGGAGTCCCAACAGCCCCACCTGCCTCTTGGCTGCCCCTGCCGGAAACTGCACAGGCTAGGCCCGGACAGCAGGAGCCCAGGTAAGCCGCCCCAGGTGCAGCAGTGACCTTGGCTGCAGGAAGTCCTGTCACCCGCCTGCAGCTAATTGCAGCCGCAGCGGAGGAGCCAACCTAATTACACAAAAGTATGTGGCGCCCACATTCCTGGCCACCACACATTCTCACACATCTCACAGGAGACGCGGCCCCTCACTCGTGCTCTGGCCCCAGCCCCTTGCCGCTGGTTCCACTGAGCCCCCGAAGAGGGTCCTCCCTCCTGCAGCTCTCTAGAAGCTCTTTGGAGCTGCCCCAGCAGCAATTCCCTGCTTTCCCTTGCCTGCCGCTGAGGCACTTAACCCTCATCTTTACCTAATGTAAATATTTAATCCTGTTCATTGAGAAGCTGCCCATCACCTGCCCTCATCCTGTTCTGTCCTCATCCAAATGGTCTCCCCGTCGGACCCTGGAACAAGGGTAAGACTGTGAGGGGCTCGCCACCCACCAGAGCCCCCCACCTAGCCTGGCACACCGCTGGCATTTCACTGCCAGCCCTGGGAGTGATGAGCACCCTCGAGTTCTACAACCTGGGGGCAGTGTGTGTGACCTAAGTTTCACTACACTCAGCTGACCAACAGCCCGACCACCACCTCCCTCAAAGTGCCTTAGAGACCAAAATCAAACCTGGTGCCTGGAACATGACAGGTAGTCCGTGAACATTTACTGGATTGAGTTGTGAGCCTTACGTCTACAAAGCATTAATGATGGGCCAGGACCTTGCACGTCTCTGATGGTGCATCCGTCCACATGTATGTATCCCTCTCTGCCCACGCCCACTCTAAGAGAGTTTGAGGTCCTTCAGCCTATTTCTGCCCAGGAGCTGGAGACACTGAGTTGGAGGATGGCCCATCTAATCATTAAAGGCTGGGGTGCAGAGGGCACACAAAGCAAAGGAAAAGCTGGGTGTGGGAGGGAACTACACAGGATAGAGGCTCACAACCTGCAACTTTCCTGCAGAAGACAAGCCAGGGATGGGACAGCTTTCTCATTACTTCTGGCTGCAGGACGGTGTGGAGACAGTGTGTGGGGCCCTGGGGCAATGAGGGTTACACACCTATTATCTCTTTCAGGGCTCACAACACCCCGAGGCGCATTTTTGTCTCCATTAAAGTGATGAGGAAATGGAGGTTCAGAAAAGTTAAATAATTTGCCTGAGGTCACACAGCAAGTAAGAGGGTAAATCTGAGCAGCTGAGACTGTGTTCCTGACCCTTTCACACTGTTGCTTGCTCTTCATTCATTATTGCTTTACCCTCAAACAATGGGGGTAGGGAGATGTCCACTGAGCAACTCCCGCCAGGTCTCCAGGAAATGCTACCTCATGAACCCACGTCACTTCCCTCATGGACATCTGAGCCCCCAAAGTGCAAGGGGGCCAGGCCCTGTGAGGACCCATGGAGGAGGGACAGGTGGGCTGGAGGAACCCCTTGGCTACTAGTTCTGAGCTCACAGAACCAGTTCAAACACAGGGCAACAGCGGGATGGTGACAACCACCAGCCCTGAGCGAGGATGGCCATGCGCTGCCTAAGATGGCTAGGAAAGCTGGGGAGGCTTCTGGGAGGAAGCGAGCTTTGTCCACCTGGAAGGATGAGGAGGACTTCAATAAACAGGACAGAGATCTGGTAGAGGAAGCCAGACAGGCAAAGGTGTAGAGGTGAGAAAGCAGCATGGAGGGAGCAAGCATCAACAATGAGACCCCAGAGGCTCCTGGGAGTGAGAAGAGCAGAGCTGGGCAGGGACATGCCTCCTCCCCAAGCTAACATCTCACTCCCTGCACAGCAGGGGTGCTGCTGGCTCCATGTCACCTAGGTCCTCCTGGAAGGGTGAGATGCACAGCATGAGCACCTTCTGAATCCAAGGACATGCTCCTCCAGCCTTCCAAGGGACTCCTCTCAGAGAAGATCAAAATTGTGTGCTTCAGGGGCACCTCAGTGGCTCAGCTGGTTAAACGCCTGACTCTTGGGGGTCACCTGGGTGGCTCAGTCAGTTGAGCGTCCGATTTCAGCTCAGGTCATGATCCCATAGCTCATGGGTTCAAGCCCCGCGTCAGGCTCTGTGCTGACAGCTCAGAGCGTGGGGCCTGCTTCCGATTCGGTGTCTCCCTCTCTCTCTGTCCCTCCCCCATTCATGCTTTCTATTTCAGCTTAGGTCATGAACTCACAGTTGTAAGAGTTCAAGCCCCGTGCTGGGCTCTGTGCTGACAGTGTGGAGCCCGCTTGGGATTCTCTTTCTCTGCCTGTCCCCTGAGCACTTGCACCCTCTTTCTCAAAATAAACATAAATGAATGAAGGAATGAATCAATGAATGCTTTTATACTTCAGAGTAGAGAGAGGGCATGAGGTTGCCCTCACCCACCACCCGGCACTCCTGCCTGTGGAGGGTAGCTCTGTGCCACCACAGGTGGGGCGAACGCCCCTTCCTCAGTGCTGCCCTGCCTGTTTCCCAGGACCAGATTCCAACCTGGGGTGCCTCTCCACCCTCAAGCATCCACCAAAGGCCCGAGCACTACCAGAGAAGCCTATCAGGACTGCAGGAAGCCACCCATCTCTTACATACACTGTCTCTTCCCTTACCCGTCTAATAGCTACTCCCTCTTCAGGCCTCAACCCGGACGTGCCTTCCTTCCAGTGCTCTCCCACGCCACTCCTCCCTCCCCCCCACCCCCGCCCCTGCTCCCACAGCCCTCCGTGCCACCATGGTCAGCAGTTTGCCACTCCCTGCTTCTGGCGGGCCGTCCTCATAGGACTGTGACCCCAAGGGCAGAGGCTGGTTTAGCCTCTTCACCCAGGCTGTGTCCCCAACTCTTGCCTGGGCTATCGTCTGTGCTTGATCAATACCAGCTGAAGCAACAATCCCACAGCCCCGCGTCCTGACCTCTGGACCAAGGGGCCCCATCCCATCTCCCAATTAGACCACTGGCCCCAGGCATGAGGCCCAGCACCCCCCGCTCCTCCCGTGCCTGCCTGGGCCTCAACAATGCTTCACACAGACGGGAGGCTCACCAAAGACTCCGAGTCCCTCCACTGTGTGCACACGCCACCCTGGACAGGCCCTGCCCACTTCATCTGACCGGTCTCCCAGGGCGAGACCCTGGCCCTGAGGAGGAAGCACGGTCAGGGTCAAAGATCCAGGGCTGCTCCTGCCCTGACTTTGCAGGGTGAGCCCCTGGCTGCATGGCCAGGGCAGTTACCCGGCTCTCATCCCAAGCAGCCCAAAAGCCTCTCCTCTGCCTCCCAGGTCACTGAGACAGGCAGCTGGCTCCCTCCTTACCCTGACATGATTCTGGCCCTCCTAGGTCATAGTTCTAAAGCCCCCCCCCAAGCTGACACACACATGGTCCCTTTGCCTTCTTAGACCTCAATTATTTTCTCTAAAGAGCATTTAACACCCCGAAGGGGGTTTCGACCCAGAAGAGCATACCCCACCATCGCCCCCTCCACTGTGGGCAAGTTCCCCTAAAAAACATGTAGCCAGGCACAAGGAATGTATGCAGAAGGGGTAAAGGACAGTGCTGCTTCTACTTGGGAAAGAAAATCCTACATGGAATCAGAGGGAAAGGGGGAGACTCCCCTCCCCGCATCATTGTCACTCCCCGTCACCAAGCATCCTATCCCCCTACAGCCAGCCCTGAATAAATCTGTTTGGTCACTTACAACCCCAGCCGATTCCAAGGTTATGCTCTATGCTCGGTCCCACCTTCATGTTTCAGTCGTGCTCCCTCTCGCTCACCTCCAGTGCCCTCCCCACCCCATACCTGTAGACAGTACCTCTTTCAAGACCCATTTCCAATGCTACTTCCAGGATGCCCACATTCTCTGACCTGCCGACCCTAACCTTTCCTTCCTCATTTCCAATCAAAACTGGGTATAACTGTCCTAGCCCACCTGGTTAGGGCCATACTTCATCATCCCACAAGCTCTAAGCTCCTCTGAATTAGGGGGTATACAAGGGTTAATCACCAGTACACAACTACCCTTAACAGAATCTGGAATAAAAAAAAAATTCTAAACAAATGAATGAGGGAGATGTGTGATCAACATTCAGATATTCATAAGATATATTATCCTTATATGTATCCTGAATATGTAAAGAGCTCACATAAATCACTAACAGGAAAAACATTCCTTGAGAAATGAGAAAATTATGTAGACAGCTAATTCTGGCAATAGTAAGTGGTGAGGAACCACACAAAAATACTTTTTAAGTAATAAAAAAAGGCAAATTAAAACAATAAGACATCCCCTTTTTTCTCGAGAAAAACAGAGGAGATATTTAAACTTTAAGCATTTGATACCAAATGTTGGGGAGAGTAAAGGGAAGCCAACACTCTCCAACACTCCTGGTGGGAATGTAAATTAGCCTAACCTTTCTGGAAGGCAACTTAGCAAAAGGCATCAGAAACCCAAAAAACACAGGTACCTTTTTCGCAAGTTTAACTCCTAAGCACTTATCTTAAGGAAACAATTGTAGGAGTGATGCTCACACAAAGATGTTTATCACAGTGTGGTTGATGAGGGCAGACACCCAGAAATAACCACATAATGAAATAGAAGAGTGGTTTTGAGAACCAGAGTACATTTATACCATGGGCCACCAGCACTCCTGACAAATGATGGTGCAGAATGTGAAAGGCTCCCATGGTATATGGAGATACACATAACAATATATACTATGATACGTTGCTAAGTGAGACTAAGTTATAAAAATGGTTCATACGGTTTTATAAGAAAAAGAAGTATGTATACATAGAAACAAAAAGACTAGAAGACTTCAAAATGTTAACAATGGTTACCTCTATTCTGTTTGTTCCAGTTCTTCTAAAGTTTGACGTCTATAGTACTTACACAAAATATCAACTGCTCACTGATAAAGCCTCTAACCAGGAGTCAAGACAGGAAAAGTCCTCCAATGATACTCCCAGGTCTACCTTCCTCCTACCACACCCCCCCACCACACACACACACACACACACACACACACACACACACACACACACACACACACACCAGTTGGTATCAGTCATAACCTAGGTCTATGCATGCACTTATATTCCCCACCCAGCCAGGCTAGGTCACTAGCTGCCAGCCACTAGCCCAAAGCTTGTTTTGAACCTCAACTATTCACCAAGCAGTATAACCCATTTGCACCCCCAAACAGATTCCTAATAGCTACCAACTGATGCCTTTTACAGGAAGCCCCCAGCACCCCCTGTAGAAGGTGGTAGGAGACAAGTATCCCCTGGACAGTGCCTGCTGACCTCACGTGTCCATGGAGCTCCAAAGCCACATGATGATAAAGATGATATGGTGGAACCAGCCACGGGTGTAACCCGGCCAGTAACAGCCCTCCTCTATTAATTATTGTTGCATTAATTCACTTAAGAGCTGATGACTTCATCCGTCACAAAGAGGCCGAGTAAGCACTTTCCTTGGGTCTTCCTCATTCTTGCAGCATGGGGCAGAGGGGACATCGAGGGCATGTTCACCGAGGCTCCTGGCCAGGCCAAGCCCAGTGATGCAATGCTGACTCCACACCAGGCACACTGGTTGCTCTTCACACCCTAAAACTCTCAGAGCAACTTGGCAAGGAGGTGCAGGAATCCCAGCATTCTCATCTCTGATGTGGGGGCATGAAGCAGTTATGTGACCTTCTCAAGATCACCCAACCAAGAGACCTCGCTGAAATTGGAACTCTGATCTTCCTGTCTCTTCCATGATACCACTTCCCCGATTACAGGACTCCGCTCCCCAACCACATGACTTCCACCACCAGAGCTCAAGAAGCCCGTAGCACTGGAATCAAAGCTGACTGAAGTACATAAGCCCATGGCCAATTCCTTTTTTCCAGCCCTGCCTTTGCTCACAAACGGAAGAGCCTGGGGCCACCCCACTGCCATCCTGTGCTAAAGATAGTATCATGGATCTGGGGGAAAAAAATATCAAGAAAGTGCTCACCTGGTCCAAAAGCGGCCAGCCACCTGGTCTCATCATAGCATAGTGGCCCTGTCCGAAGTGTCAGGGGGCACCTTGAGGGCTGCTGGCAGGGCCCTGGCCCTGCTATTAGAGTGGACCTGGGTGGGTGGTGCTAGTGAGGGAGAGGAGAGCAAAGGGGGCCCACTGTGCAGGACGCTGTTGCTGAAACCACGAAGCAAAATATTTTCATTCATGAGTTCATCCAGCCTAAACATGCATCTAATCCCCAGGAACTGACAGTTCAAAACGGCTCCCAGGCGGGAAAGAGACAGAGCGCTTAGTTCAAAGGCAGAAGGAGCCAGGCTTTACCGCTTATCACCCAGTGACCATCAGCAGACTCAAGGAGCTGCCTGGGCTTACCATCCACGCCGGCCAGGGAGGCCAGTGTCTTAAAGGGCCAAGAGCCCAGCACCATCAGCTCTCAGACTGCTCACCCTCCTCCTTACCTGGACCCTGGGACAGAAGAAGGGGCCTTTCTGCTTGGTGGCTGGGTACAGCTTCGCTTTTCAATCTGGGCCCTAATTTGATGCAGCGGCCCAGGCAGAGGGAAGAGAGGGCACATATTGGCTCTGCACAAGTGGACCCCTTGTGTCTGTCAGGAAGAGCCTTTGGGTACCCAGTGACCAAAGTGGAAAGGAGGGGGAAAAGGAGGGAAACAAGGGATCCCCGAAGCCCTCTTCAGCACCAACCAGGCACAAGCAATGATCAGCATCACTGGCTTTCCCTGCAAGGCTTAGGCCACTCTGAGCCTGAGGTCCTGGCCCTGGGGCCTTGGCTGGCAGGGCGGGCCAGGTTCTTTACCTGGAAAACAGATTGGCTAGAATGAGATCTCCCATAGACGCTTCCTGCGCAGAGAGTGTTTATACAATCCAGAATTTGCAGTCTCTTCTGGAAGGCTGGGTTGCCTTAGGGACTTTGGGGGTGGGGGAGGAGTGATACCCTTTGGCCCCTGCTTGACTGATACTTGTGAAAAAATTAGGTGCTATAACCAGCCAGCCCCTTAAGAAACAACTCTGTATGAAGGTGACATTAGGCATATTTTTTCCCATAGGGGTCTCTCTCCAGCTCAGCAGGACCAATCTCTGAATACCTGGGATTTTGGCAACCCCCCCCCCTCCCGCCCAGCCCCAGCATACTGGCAGTGCTACCGATTTTCTGGTGAGAAAACTCAAGCATGCAAACCTGACATCAAGTTTGGACCCAGAGAGAACCCACAGTCCTGCTTCCTGCCCTGCGGGCTTGGGACCCCAGGCTGCAGCGTTTTTTCCTGGTCTTCCAATTCCCTTTGTAAAGACAAGGAGCACCCCAAAGAACAAGCAAGTCCCAGCGTCTCCTGTGCCACCAGATGCCAGGTGTTACATATGCTCTGGGCTAACCCCTCACCCCGGAAGGTGAAGTCCCATTTTACAAGTGAGAAAACCGAAGTTTAGACGGGGGACGTAAGGTGCCCCAGAACAGAAAGGCAGTAAATAGGAGTCTGAGGACATGGCCCACTGCTCCAAAAGCCACAGGAGCCTAGAGCCAAGAACCAGGCAAGCCCAAGACCTGCTTCCTCTTAGGACCTCCTACCCGGCGCTGTCTGCTCTCCGGCATCCAGAGAAAACCCAGGAAAGAGGTCTCTCACCTCAGGGTCAGCACAGCAAAAGACAAACATGGGTTTGCCTCCTTTCCACCCTGAGCAGTCCCATCTCGCCCACTTGCCACACTGCCCTGGTCCCCTCCCTGCTACAATGCCATTGCCCTTCGCCCATTCAGAAAGGGATCTTCTTAGAACCCACTCGCTGGGAGGCTGACTTACCTGACAGAAATCACACCCTAATGGAAGCATATCTAGTACTGTAACAGACAATGGTTTCAGCACCATGAAGGTGATCCTGTGGGACTCGCCCCCCAACTACAAACCCTATGAGAACTTTTACTTTATCTGTGTTTAGAGCCAGATTTAGTTAGAGGAAAGAACTGTGCATTTATAACCACAATCCCGGGCTCGAGTACCAGCTCTCACTATGATCTTGGGGAAGCCATGGCGCCCATCTGAGGCTCAGTTTGCTCATCTGTGAAATGGACAGAACAATCTTGGTGTGACTGTCAGCTCATGATGTTGGTGAAAAGACTGGCAGAGAATGAGACAAGGCTGCAGCTGGGATGTAGGCTTCAGTTATGCTCCCAGAATTGGAGACCGTGCTTTTAAACCAGCGTGCTGACACACCCCAAGCACTCCCAGGACTCACCTCCCCTCCAAAACGTGCCCCAGAGAGAAACCCAAGGGCATGATTCCCCACGGATTCTTAGCGTCCTCGTGGTCACTTGCTGACTCGGCTCTGGGATACTGAGCTTCAAGATGAGCACTGAACTCATGGGGGCTGGAGTCGAATAATGTGGGACAGTGGTCATGGGGGCCGGGAGGGAGCTTTAACCCAGCCTGTCCAATTATAGGGTCTCAGCTCTGCTCCATTTTAGCTGTGTGACCCTGAGAAAGTTAGTGCACCACTTGGAGATTCACACGCCTTATATTTTAAGTGGAATAATAGTATCTACCTCACAGGACTCTTGGGAGAACAGGTAACAGATAAAGGTCTTAGCACAGAGTCTGGCACATGTAAGTGTCCAATAAGCGATAGCCCCATCAGATTATCTAACAGCCTCAGACTTGAGCAAGGGTCACAGAAGGGTCTAGATCCACACTATGTGATAGAAATATAACGTGAGTCACATATATTATTAATTTTCTAGAAGCCACTTTTTTAATGTTTATTTTTCAGAGAGAAAGAGTGTGAGCAAGCAGGGAAGGGGCAGAGAGAGAGGGAGACACAGAATCTGAAGCAGGCTCCAGGCTCTGAGCTGTCAGCACAGAGCATATGTGGGGCTCAAACCCAAGAAACGCCAAGATCACGACCTGAACCGAAGTCAGATGCTTAACCGACTGAGCCACCCGGGTGCACCCAGAAGCCACTTTTTTTTAAGTTTATTTATTTACTTTGAGAGAAAGAAAGAGCAGGCGTGTGTGCACACGTGAGAGAAAATCCCAAGCAGGTTCCTTGCTGTCAGTGCAGAGCCCCACACAGTGCTCAATCTCACAAACCACGAGATCATGACCTGAGCCAAAATCAAGAGTCAGATGCTTAACCCCCTGAGCCACCCAGGCACTTAAAAATAAATAAATAAATAAATAAATAAATAAGTAAACAAACAAACAAACAAACAAACAAACAAACATAGTAGGGGTGCCTGGATGGCTCAGTCAGTTGAGCATCTGACTCTTGATTTTGGCTCTGGTCGTGATCCCAGGCTCGTGGGATTGAGCCCCGTGTCGGGCTCCACACTCACCACGGACGCTGCTTAAAATCCTCTCTCCCCTTCTGCCCCCTCCTCTGCTCATGCTCTCTTCTCTATCTTAAAAACATGAAAAATAAAAAGTAAACATAGTAAACCAATCAGATTAATCTTAATACATTTTCTTTAACCCAATATACCCCAAATATTGCCACTTTGATATGTAACAAATATAAAAAATTACTAATGGGATATTTTACCATTTGTTTAACACTTTGCCTTTGGACTCAAGTGTGTGTTTTACCTTTACAGCTCATGTCAGCTCAGATGCTAGAAGTACATGACCAGCATTTAGGTCTCCTAAAATGTACAGCTGTATAAGGAAATTCACATTACCAAGTTGTTCCAAACACACCTCTAAGTTTACCCATAACTTTTTGAGTCCTTGGGTCTGCTTTTGATAGTTTTCTCTCTCCTCCCTGACAGGGAGGAGACTTTTTTAAAAATTGAATTTAAATCAATTAAGACTGCTAACTACTGAGAATTCCGCTCCTCACTCCCCCTCATCACATATTAAGTGTTCAAAAGCCACACAAAGCCAGTGGCTACTGTCTTGGACAGCTTTTTAGGTATCCCAGAAAAATGAGACCTTCAGAAGACCGCAGGAGCATGGGCTCCATCAGAGCAGAAATTGGCCACTTTTACAGGGCTGGGGCTATAGTGGCCCCCAGGGCAGGTGATGCCCCTGAGGGCTCCGTGTAGACCATCTACTCTCGCTGAACTTCCTGTTCCCCCAGCTCTGGCCCAGAAAACATCCCGAGCCACCCACTATGCCAATTTCGCAGCTGCCCGGGCCAGGAGAGGCCCCTCAACTCTACATGGATGTGCCTTTCTCCATAGCCGAAGACTTTGCTCACAAACATTCTTGGAACATCAAGGCAAAAATGATGATGATGTTTATCAATGTGCTAACTATTCTTTTCTTTGAAGACATGAGCCAACATTTGATTGTTTCTATGTGCACGCTAGAAGTATCTTTCTCTGGATATAAAGAGAGGAGGACAGACCACAAGCTAGGTGGGCCAGCCTGCCAGCAGGGAAGAGAGAATACTATAAAAAAGCAGACCCAAGGACTCACAAAGCCCCTGGGTCCATATAGGGCAGGACAAACAGCATGCCCCCAACTTCCACACGTACCCCAAATCACAGCCTAGATCAGCATGACAGTGGCCTGAGTTACTGTGCAAGTTTGTCTGATGCACTCTGGCCTTCTGAATCACAGTAAAACATTATGAAAGATTTCCAGGAAGAATAGTAAAAGGAAGCTGTGAGCTATCCGGGTAGCCCGGAGCTGCCTATTTTCCAGAAAACAAAGATGTGACTGTAGGGGACACAATGACATGTGTGTCTACACATGTATCTACTTTAAAACAAGCAACCAAAATAAAAACAAACAACATAAAAGGATACAGCAATCATTTAAATTTGATTGATAAAAAATACTCTTATCTGTGTCCTGACGTCTGGATACACTGACTTCCCCAGGGGGAATATAAGCTCCGTGCAGGCTGGAGTTTATTTCACTGACCATTGTATCCCAGTGCCTGGCACTTAGCCCACCGGATGGATGGATGGATGGATGGATGGATGGATGGATGGATGGGTTTATTCTAAGCCTCCCCCTAAACTCAACAGCCTTTGAACATTCAAGAAGTATTTGCTTTCCCACAAGTCACCTCAAGTTTTGCACTGATCCCATTTTCTATACCAAGAACATCCTAGACGTTCAGCTCAAAAAAACTACATGCTACTGTCACTTACCTACATCAGGCTCCAAACTGTCTCCAGTGTCCCTCTCTCTCCAAGCCATAGGAAGAAGGGGTCAACACAGCAAACACTCCCCAGCAGTGGGATACAGGGTGTGTGACTGTCAGCAGCAGGCCCCTGCATCCCCCATCCTGGAGCAGTCAGACTCTAGACTTGGGTGGAGGACAGAATGGCCCCAATTGTCCCCTGGGCCCCCCTGTCACCACAAGCCAGTAAGACCTTCCTGCCACAGAACGCCGTCTTTCATCTCAGAGGAGTCAAGTCGGGGTTTGGCGATTCCACATCATCTGCATGTGGTGGGTCCAGAAAATGGAGCTGCGTGCACGGCAGCCTTTATACCTGTGTTTAATTTCTGCTTAATAAGACACGTAAAATGCTCTACCTAAAGGCCAGCTGATGGCAGGACACACATTTCCGGATTAAGAGTTCTGTTAGAGATGTTTCCGCAAGCCAGTGACCTCTCTGTGATGTCTATAATTATATCCACATAGCATATAAATCTCAATACACTTTTAATAAGCAGTTAATACTCTGATATAAAATATTTACATCTCGACCAAATTCATCCTGCATGGAGTAGTCCTGGTTTACCAAGTTATTAAATCCGCGGCCATCAATCAGTCCCCCCCCCCCCCCCCCCGCTAAACAGAGACCTGAGGACTCAAGTAAGCTTCCTTCCCACGCTCAGCAAAGACTGAAGCCTTTCTAGTCTGGGAGTTTCTTCATCACCCAGGGTCTTGCCCATTGTTGTCCTGTGAGTGGCAGGACCTCCATCGTGGCAAAGCCATCCCTCCCAGAACCCAAGCCAGAAGCCTGAGAAACCCTATGGACCCTCCACCTGCCCTCCAGCTTTGCAGGGATTTTTCCTGAGCACCTATGGTGGGTCCTAGGCCAGCTGCCAGGCTCTAACATGGCCAACCAGCTGCCTTCCAAGAACAGCCCCAGTGTCACCTCCTGTGGGAAACCTTCCTGAGTGTGCCCATCCTATCTCGCAGAGCAGCTAGACTGCTGCAGCCAACCATCCTTGATGCCTCCTACTCACCCCACATCCAATCCAGCAGCAATTCCTCTTGATCCTCCCTTCAAAATACATCCACATGTGCCCCCTTCTCCTGACCTCCACTAACTACCATGCTGGCCTGAGCTTCTACCGTCTCCCACGTGGATCACTGTAACACGCCTCCACCCTGATCCCTGCCAGGCTTGGGGCAACAGAGCAGCCAGAATCACCCTTTTCAAATGTAAATCCCATCTTGAGGCTGTGCTCCACATCCTGCAATGGCTCCCCATTCCAAAGGGTCAAAGTTCTTAGGGCAGGTTCCCAGACTCCATACCACGGCTTCTTCTTCATCTTTGGGCCATGGATCCTCCCAGTAGTCGGAGGAAGCCAAAGGACTTTGACTTAGATAAATGTTTTACATGCATCAAGATTCCATAGTATTACAAACAAAAGCACTTACATTGAAATAATTAATGTTTAAAATTTGTGACACAGTGATGCGTGTGCATTAAGTCCTAAGATCCTGTGCCTGTCAATTCAAACTAGTGATGAGAAGAAATATTTCAAGATATCTGATACAATTTTAATAGGTAATAAAAATGTCTATAATTTCCGTTGTTGATAAAGTCCGGATGGTTCTTTTGGGCAGGGGGTGGGCGGCTCTAATCATAATGGAAATGTATGCTGATTTTCAGTTAAAGGTTAATGGAAATACAGAGGAAATTTTCCCCAAGCTCAGAGATGCCCCCGAGGGGTCCAAGGGTAGTAGGGATGAAACCGCAGCTTTTCCTGATCAGCAGCGTCCCCACCCTCTGCCCTGCCTGTTCTTCTCCATGTCACCATTTTTCTCCAGGCTCACCAGCCTCCCACTGTTCCTCCACCAAGGCAAGTATACTCTGTCCTGAGAGTCTGCCCCTATCTGCACAGTCACATCTTCACCTCCTTCAAGTCTCTGTTCACATCCTACAGCTCAGGAGAGGTGCCCCGATCACTGCCAACATTTCCCACACCTGTAGTCCTGCTCCATTTCTTCCTTCCTTCCTTCCTTCCTTCTTCCCTCCTTCTTTTTCTTCCTTTCTTCTTTTTCCTTTGCTTCCTTTTCTTCCCCCTTTCTTTTCTTCCTTTCTTCTTCTCCCTTCATTCTTTTTCTTCTTTGCTTCCTTTTCTTTCTCCCTTTTTCTTCTTTCTTTCCTTTTCTTTCTCCCTTTCTTCTTTTTCTTCCTTTTCTTTCTTTTTTTCTTTCTCCCTTCCTTCTTCACTCCCTTTTCTTTCCTTTCCTTTTCCTTTTCTTTCTTCTTTCCTTCACTCTTCCTTTTTCTTCCTTTCCTTTTTTTCTTCCTTCCTTCTTCCTTTCTTTTTCTTCCTTGTTTCTTCTTTGCTTCCTTTTTCTTCCTTTTCTTTCTTATTTTTCTTCCTTCCTTTTTCTTTCTCTTCCTTCCTTCCCTCTTTCCTTTCTCCCTTTCTTTCAGTAGCATTTACTACCTTCTGACAGGCTACGTCATTCCCTTATTATAGTTATATATTTTGATCCCCTCCTCTTCTTTCTCTTCTCCCCCTCCACCTCCTTGTCCCTCCCTTCCACTCTTCCCCGCCATCACTCTCTCTTAGAACACAGGCTCCTGAAGGGCAGAGGCTTCTGTGTCTTTTTAAGGAAACAAAGGAAACATCCCTAGCTTCTAGAACAGGGCCTGGCCAGTAGCGGGACATTAAATACTGGCTGGTGAAACATGAATGACTAACTCAACAGCCTCCTCGGGGGTCTCACTCTGACACCCATCAGTGTCCTCTCATCCATCCTTCCTCACTACCAGATCTGGTCAGCCCACTCATCTTCCAACACTTGTCGGGAGCCTACTTCACCTCTGCATGGAGGCTGACCTCCTCAGCAGCCTCTCCAAGCCCTTCACACACCCACCTCTCCGGTCCTACTTCAACCTTTCATCCTGAACATTCCGATTTCTCTGTACCTAATGCTGTTCTACTGTTTTGCATTTGTGTCTGTCTCTGTGAGAGACCTCCTCTGGTTCAGTTCACCCCCAGGTCCCTAGCATCCAGCTCCAGGCCTCGTGCCGGCTGGTGTCCAGGGACTGCCGGATGAATGCGTGAATGAGTGAATCAACTAGCAGATGAAACAGGAACAGAAGCCGGCATGGCTGCTACGCGGGGAGCAGGCGTGCTGCCACCGGGCACACACCCCGGGTGGGGCCTGTCACCCTGGCTCCCAACTGAGCATTTCACAGGGGACCCACAGAAGCTGGTTCTCAGTTTAAAGAGATAATCCAGCTAATAACAGGATTAGTTCAGGCACATCCCCTAAACCATAAGCTTGAAACCTCTACCTGGGCAAATGTTTGGCCAGCCTCCACCAGGATCCCTACACTTACCAACCACAGGCTGTTCCCCATCACACAGAGCCCCTCAGCTCTGCCAAGCCACCATGGGGCCATCATGGGGACTCAGAGACGAGCAGCCCATTTCAGGGGGCCCTGGCATCCCCAACGTCACAAGCCCCCACTACACAGCCCTGCCAACCTCCACCTCTGTGACAGCACCTATTCTTACCGGTGCCAAGAAAGATGATTATGCAGACACGACAGAAAAGGAGACCCCAAGAGGGCAAATGCCAGTGGCTCTGAACTGACAAGTGATATTTGGTGGCACCTGAGGAAGCAGGCTCCAGGACTGTGCCAAACCCACATGGGGCAAAGGTGCTACAATGACATCTCAGGTGGCAGCATCTAGAGGCTGTGTCCAAGAGGAACCAGCCCAGGCCACAGGGGCTTCTGCTACCTCATAAACACCCCAATCTCTTACTGGCTCCCTTAACATCATGGACTGTAGAAGAGCCCAACTCCGGGGTGGGCGTTGGTGGGGACAGCCTTGGAGGAGCTACAGAAAAGGCTTACAGGAGCGGTGTTAGCCCATGGCCAGATAGCGAGGGAAGTGAAATGTTCAAGGCTGGGCCGCGGTCAAGGAGCAGTGCCCACAAAAGCAAGTCACAGAAAATATGATGAGATAGGACTGCCCAACTCCAGACCCTTTCTCCATCAGTGACTAGTTCTGTCACAGTCAAACCTTGGACAACTCAACCTGTCAGAGCTGTGCTATCCAATACAGTAGCTGCTACTCACAGGTAACTAAATTTAAATGAACATTAATTAAAATTAAATAACACTAAACATTTAGTTCCTCATACTAGCCACATTTCAGACACTCAAGAACCACACACGGCCAGCAGCCACCATATTGAACAGAACATTTCCTTCATCACAGATGAAACTGATTAATACAATTGATGTTGGGCGGGGGGGAGGAGAAGCCCAGCACAGGGCCCAGCACCCCTCACCCTTCCCATAACTTCTAGTCACTCCTGCGACCTGTCACTGCTCATGCCACCTCCTTGAAGTCCTCTTGGGGTAGCAGGTGCTCAGTCCACACAGCATACCTCCCTCACGGTTGGAAGATGGATCGGTATTCTCTTTATCTCCACTGCCACTTGAAAACTGATGCTGTCACACCATTTTACAGATAGAGAAATGGAAACCCTAAGAGGAGAAGACAGTTACTTATCATCAGGTTATTGGTGGCTTATGAAATTATTCAAAGGGGAAAAAATGGGTGGTGGTGAGGCCTCAAGAAAGACTTTCAGAACCCTGCCAATCTGAAGGCAGATGTACCCAGCAGAGTAACGGCCTCCCATAGAAACTGTGAATGCATATTTTACATTTTACGGCAAAGGAGAATGATGGTAGCAGATGGACTTAAGGTTTCAAATTAGATGACTTTAAAATACAAAGATTAGCCTGGATTATCTGAATGGGTCCAATGAAATTTTAAGGGTCCTTAAATGCGGCAGATAGAGGAGGAAGAGTCCATATGAGAATGATGCCATGTGAGAAATACACAACCAGCTATTGTTAGTTTTGAAGATAGATGGAAGGGCTCATGAGCCAAGTAATGTGAGCCTCCAGAATCTGGAAAGGCAAGAAAATATACTTCCCCCTAGATCTTCCAGAAAGGAATGAAATCCTGTTGACATCTGGACTTTAGCCCAGTGGAATCCATTCTAGATTTCTAACCTGCTAACTGTAAGATAATAAACTTGAGTTGTCATAGTTTCCTATGGCTGCTGTAATAAATTTAAAAATACTTTGGTACCAGAAGTTGGGGGAGGGGGCTCCTCTAACAAATACCATAAAGACTAGAGGAATTCTGAGGAACATGCTAGAAAGACTAGATTGGCCTGAACGGAACATAGTAGAAATATCGATGTTAACAGTTCAACCAGTAAGGACTCAGAAGGAGTCAGGAACATCGTAGGGAAAACCTCAATTACCTTAGAGAATCCTTAAATTGTTGTGTAAGGACTGTTGGTATAAATATGGATGTTAAAGGTGCTGCCAGGAAGGGCTCAGGAGGAAATGAGGAAATGTCAGTGGAAACTGGAAGAAAGAGGATCCTTGTTATAGAGCAGCAGAAAACTTAGTGGAATTGTACCCTGCAGTTATGTGGAAAGCACAACTTGTAAGAGATGAACCTGGATATTTAGCCATGCCAAGTGCCAAGAAGTGTTGGAGGTATGGCCAGGTTTATTCTTGTTGCTTAGTAAAATGCAAAAGGAAAGAGATAAACGGAAAGAAGAAATAGTAACCAAGGAGGAACTTGGATTTGATGATTTGGGGCATTCTCAGCCAATCCAGACTGAAAAAGACTAAAATTTAAAACTTCACTGTCAGGAAAACATGTTCTATGGTAAAAAACTGAAGGTTTTTTACAAAAATCTTTTTTTAGTACCTCAGTAAGATCAAAAGGTCAGAGCATTCAGTCACACAGAAGACTCTTTGAAAAGATTAAGTGTGTGACTCATAGGTCCCCTCAGCCATCTCAGTAGAAGGCAAGAGAGATGAGATTATCTATAGAGGAAGAGAGCCACAAGATTCTTGAGAATATTATAGTAGAAACACTGCCAGTTTGTACTTAAAGAGGCAGAAAGGGGACAAAAATGATAAAAAAAAAAAAAAAGTTGTATGATCTCCAAAATTCTGCAGGCAAGAAGAGGGCAGCTAAAACCCCTCAGCTGCAAACCATGCTACCCTTAATGAAAAAGGAAAGATGACTGACTCAGAGGGTGGAGCCTTGATCCCCAAGGACAGAGCCAAGAATCAGAAACGAGGTCTTAAAACCAAATCTAGAGTTTGCTCTGCTGGATTTCAAAATTGCTTGGGACCAGCAATTTTTATTTTCTCTCTTTTTGAACAGAAATGTCTTTAACTGTTACCCTATTCACCATTGCATTTTTGAAGCGGAAAACTTGTCTCTTTAATTCCACAGGCTCCTAGGTGAAATGGAATTGTGCTTCAGGATGGATTATACCCAGAGCCTCACTCACAGTTGATTCAGGGAAAATTAAGAAGCTGCCACTGAAACTGACTTTAAGAATGCACTTTCGTAACTGCAATCCAGTGACATAAAGGTACTGCCACTGCCACGATTGCTTGTTAACACCCACAAAGCTAGTGACCAGACACTAGAACTCCAACATGGAAAAGTCAACAGCATCATGGCCATGCTTGCCGTTACCAGGCTTGTTGCCAGGGCAACAAGACGACAGTCTCTACCTCATTTCTATCTTCCAAATCTTGCACAAACACATCTAACTAATAGGATCTACTTTCATCTGCTTACAACTTGACTTGAGCTATAAAGGAATATGAGACATAGTTTTGTCTTATCACCATTTGTATACAGCAAGGTACGCTAGAAGGAGGTTGGAATGAATACCTAGTGCCAATTCAGTTTACCCCCAAGTCACCCATTATGCTAAATATCATGTCATTAAATCCTCAAGGCAACTCAATAAAAGAGACACAAATATTATTTCCAATTTACAGACAAGGAGGCTCAGAGGAGTTAAGAGACTCACAGAAGACCATATAGTTAGGAAGGAACAGAAATAAAACTCAAGAGTCTCTGAATTTCAAGTTCATGTTCTCAATCATGGCATGCATTGCACTGATCCTCAAGGAAACCAAAATATAATGTAAAGGATCACCGATTTGCATGTTCAAAGTAATGGCAAAAAGTTACACAAAAAACAAACTTGGTGTACCAAGTGAAGCAAGTGGAGGTCACCACAATCCTAAGTAGTCCTTGAGTAAATACTACATATCAGGTATTGCTCTAGGTACTACGGATGTTAGTCAAATAAACTCTTAAGTGCAGACATAGTAAGAACCAGTAAAGGGAGAGGTTTACTGTACCAGTAGAGGATAGAATAGGGGATTCAGAGCTATGTAGAAAATCAGAGAAGGCTGCATTGGGGAAATTACAATTATACCAAGAGATTTCTGCCCTCCTAAGAGGAGCTAGTTAATTTGAACTGAACTCTTACAGTGGACACCTTAGAAACTTTTAATGAAATATTTTTTAATCTTATAAAAAGAATAAAAAATCTAGTAAGATACTGAAGACTTACCAGGCCAACATCTCCAAAAAGACTCGGACATAGACAAGATAAGCATTCAGAGCTACTTTAGGCCTGAGGACATTTTCTGATCCAGAAGAAATATATAAGTTGAACTATAGTTGTGGTGACCTCCTAGGATGAGAGGGACTGAAGTCAAAATCTAGGTCCCACCCAATGTGGGGAGTTGAACTCAACACATGCAGTGAGCTGAGCCTCTGAAGGACTTCACTTTGAGAGAGAGGATGAACCAGAAATAAACAGGCCCTCTTGTGAGCCTGTGGCTCGTGTTCAAATAACCTGGGAGCAAAGAATCTCAGGTTTGAATAGCTAGTAGGACCACCATAGCCCGGCAGAAGCAAATGAAAATCATCTTTGAAAGACTTGTTCCTAAAATAGATTTTCAAACTAATGACCAGCACATAGTCAAAAATAACCAGGCACATAAGGAAACAAACTGAAACAAATTTACAAAGATTTCAACTAATAGAATCTTCTCACAATCTAGAAAAAAATTGTGTTTATAATGTATTTTAAAAAAGCAAAAACAAGATGGAAAAACATCTACAGGGACAAATGCTCAAAGAACTGAAGGGCTGATAAAAGTTAACTAGGTATAAAGGGCGAGGGATATGGGATGTGAGAGGTGAGGCATTCCCAGCAAAAGGGCCAAGAGGCTCCATGTTCTATCCCACCACAAAGCCACTGTATGTTAGATATTGTGGAAAGAGGTCAAAAGGGCTCAAGGGCAGAAAACAAGGGACAAGACATGGTACAATGTTAAAAAACCAAGATGACCAGAGGCTAGACTCTGATAAGCATTTTGGTCTCCGTCCTGAGAACAACTACTTAAAGTTATCATCAAAGAATTTTAAATAAAAGTTGAAATAAATAAACTTGGGTTTTGGAGGATCATTCTAGTCTCCTGCTCATCTCTGAAAGGACTTACCCTTTCTCCCTTTACCCTGTGGGAACTCACACAACAATCCTGAGATCCACACTGAACTAATATTGCCCTCACAAGTAAGTGAGCAAGGCAGTAGCCTGTGTCAAGGGACCTGCAGAGTAACCTAAGTCTCTTTGGGCTCATTTTATCTGAGAATACAACACAGAAAAGATGTAGGTGGGGAAGTCCCTGTTGACAGTCAACTAGGGGGTCCCATTGCCTGAGGCCTGCTAGACCTCAATACCCACATCTGTAGAGAGGCACTCTTGGCACAGCCTTGGGCAGTGTGAGCTCCCAGGTGACTTGAGTCATGTACCCTCAGCAGGCAAGGTAGTGTGTACATGTGTATATGCCCATGTATGTATGTGTAGGAGAAGGGGTGGGGCAAGAAAAAAGAAGGGCCACAATTTTCATCCTCAATGTTGAATTGAGCTCATAAGTGCAGTGTGGCTAAGGTCTGAGGGGAGTACTCGTAACCCCCACCAACCAAGCTACATATTGTGGGAGAACAAGCATACCTCAGGAGCACCTCATGAAGCTCCTCCTTCCTCATGCCAGATGGGAGATGCTGTGGATACATCACTCACCTGGAGCCCTAGCACTCCCACCCATATAGCATTCATTACCTACAGGCCACCAGGTCTTTGTTATTGCATGCCATGGAGCCACCAGCGCACCCTTCACCCCACAGCAGCCTTCCAGAGGATCATGGACAGGTCATGACCCCATCAGGGACCAAAGCCCACCCCTGTTCCCTGCTCTGAGCATGCCAAGGGAGTCCCTGGAGTGTGTGGTGCGGGGGAGACCACTGTCAGCCCAAGCACCCCTGGCAGTGTTGGGGCCTTTGAGGAAAAGTTCATTTTGTCAATCAGCCTATTGTTGGCCTGCCAAGTACAGGCTCGTCCTCCCCCGGTGTGTCACTGAGTGCTGTTGACACAGATGTCAACTGTCAAAGGTGCCCTCCACCCTCTGCCTCCCTCCCAGGACGTCCTGCAGGCTCGGCACATGGGCCTCTGTTGCAATGCTCCCCACTGGCCCCTTGTAAGAACCAAGATTGCCACACCTTCGGAATTGCCAAAACTTGACTGGATACTTCATCATGCGGATTGGCCATGGAGGCTGCAGCTGACATGGACAGGTATGGCAGATACTTGACTGTTTGCCAAGTGACAAATCCCAACTGAGTGAAACCTGCAGACTTCACAGTATCTGCAATGCATGCTTCCTCCTGCCCTCTCAACAGAAGAGGCTGGCAGTAGCTTTCTGGGGCTCATTTCCAGCATGGAAAGAAAGGGGCCACATCTCCGTAATCTGCACATACAGGGCCTCAGCCAGCAGGCTAAAACCACGACACTGGCTGAGCTGCCCCCATTCCCTCTGGACTCAACCCAGTAATGTTCCCAGGAAAGACTGGGGACAGTAGGCACAACGTCAATCTATGCAGTGGGATCCCAATAACTTCCATCCTCATCCTTGTCCTTCATGAGTCCCAGTGGACCTCAGGAAAGAGGATATTTCATTCCATAGGCCATGGAATGGCTTCTGCTAAATGGTCATGTTTGTTGTCTCCAAAAACGTCCACAAAACCTGGCCAAGGAAATGGCAAAGGCAAAGAGTAAAATAGTTGGAATCTATTCTCAGTGAGCTCTCTGTCTAGATGGGGAAAGCGCAAGCGCGCGCGCGCGCACACACACACACACACACACACACACACACACACACACACACACACAGACTGTAGCACATGTAGGGTATATGCCCAGTTAATGGGTCAGTGGGATTCCTAAGGAAAAGTACTGTATCCTGGTATGGATAAGACAGGCAGGTTTCCTGATTAGTTCCAGCTTAGCTGGGTGGAATATAGACAGAGCAATGGCTTAATAAACTGTCTAACAAGAATGAGCATAGTGCCTTGTGAGGACCCTCATCCTGGGACCACAGACTGGTGGCAACCCCTTGGGTATAAGCCATGCCACCATCATCACTGTTGTTCAAGGAGGGATAGTCCAGCCTACAGGGAAAGGGACTTCTCCAAGAGCAGTCAGCCAGCCATGTAGGGGCTCGTGCCCAAAGCTTGGCTGCAAAAACAGTGGCCCAGCCACCATCAAAGGATGCTACACTAATATGCCCTGGGCTCCTTCTCACAACATGCTGTTCTGCAGAGCCAATGATTCCTTCCCAAGATTGGCCAAGATTTCATCTCTGGAGCCCAACCCCACAGAGCTGTAGCAAGAGGTTGAAGAGAGGGTGAAGAGCCAAAGCAGTGTCCTGCCTAGCCCAGGCCAGGATAGGTTGACAGTAGAAGGTTTTGGGTCTTCTAATTTTGAAACATCTATATGACAACTATTTTGAAATCTCATTCAATTTTGAAATTTCCTCAAGATAAAACCCACATCTGATTTGGATGAGTTGATACCTTGAGCACTGGCATAGGATGTGGTAATCAGTCTCCCCTGTTCTCATGACCTTGTGGGCTGGCTACATGAGCCCTCCTCTAATAACTTTCCACAGGATGGGAACTGGCACATCATGGGGCTCTGCCCTAGTGGGAGGCAGCACCCATGAAGTCACAGACAAGGCTGCATAAGCCCCAGATTCCCAGCATCCAGCACAGTGTCTGGCACACAGTAGTATCTGATGAGCATGTGTTGTGCTTGTAGTCCTGACATTGTAATTCTCAAAGTCA
The DNA here is from genome assembly GCF_023721935.1 of Panthera uncia. Lineage (NCBI taxonomy): Eukaryota > Metazoa > Chordata > Mammalia > Carnivora > Felidae > Panthera > Panthera uncia. Next base: position 28,244,729 of record NW_026057577.1, on the reverse strand, counting down.
TTCAAGTGCCCAGTGCCTCAGTTTACCTAGATGAAATCAGCTCATGGTTTCCTTGCTCTAAGAAGCTCTATCAGTTGAACAATACCATTGTTAGGGAAGACTTGTAAGCTCTACAGAGCACACAGCTTTTGGCCCATGACCTGGATCTACACGTGTAAAACAAGTCAACAAGAGGCCCGGGGACCAGGGTCCAAAGAAGCTTACATGACTTTTTCACTGCAAGAAGCACGTGCCCTGACAGCTCTCACAGCAGAACTCAAAAGAGCATATGAAAAGCTGTATGGAAAGTTATGGCGCTGAGGCCACTGACCCTTTGATGTATCAAGTTCTTCAGAGGGAACACCCCACAGCCCCATCCTGCCTTGAATACCAGGTTGACACCAGCAATAGTGCCCAGAGGAAAACAGAAGTTTGTGTTCTGTCATGCAGTTGCACTGAAGAACATTCTGGAAGACTTCGTTTCCAAGTCAGGATTTCTTCCCCGGGACAGAGAAATTAAGGATGATCATCTGCATGAGTGAGATCTTTTAGGACTGGTGTAAATTATCTGGGTGTAGCAGTGGCAGGTCTCCACCATAAGATGCTTCAACTGACAGTACTTATCTATTTTCATGTGACCGTGATTATACTGTGGCAGCTGTACCGGTTGTACAGCACAAGTTATGATTCTAATTCTGTGAGCGCTGAGCAGTTCAGTCATGTTTCAGAGATACCTCCAAGCAACGTTCACTTATTCCACAGCTTCCCTTCAGTGCCTACTAAGCAGCAAGCATGGAACTAGAGGTGCTTCCAGCACAATGGGGACAGGCAGAGACCTTTCAACTGGAGATGGAGCAAATGGAACTCTCTCAGGCTGTGTTTTCCTCCAGACCTCTGGCCTTGCCCTCCATCACAGCCATGACTCCCTCTGAGGCCAACCTGAAGATGACTCACCAAGACCTCTGAGCATGGTCAGGAGACCATGGCCTCAGATCCTGAATCACCCATGCCCACATCTTCAACTCTCACAGCCTCAGCTAGCCCATCTGTAGAATGGGGATAAAAGGAGTACTTCCAAAAGACCCAATAAGAGGAGGGCCTAACAGCATAGGTGATACCTTTTATCCTAACTGTTCAGTTCCTTCTACAGAAGAAAGGCAGGGAAGCAAGGGTCCGGGTCCCCTCAGGAAAGGTTCTCAAATCTGTCCTCAGGTCCTGCCAGTCCCCATCCACTCTCAACAGGTCTCCAGGCAACAGGTTCACAGTCTAGGCCCACCCCACGTCTCCCCAGAGCTGTGAACAAGGCATCCCTCCTGCCCCAGGCGGAGGCAGGAGGACACCTCAACATCCCGATTAATCCTGCTCAACCTCCGTGCAAGCAAAGAGCTGGGGGGGAGGGGGGTTGAAAGAGGCAGGTCTCCACCATGACTCACCTGCAAACAAGGTCACTACCCATGAGGACTAGGCCTGGCATGACCTGGAGGTGACCCTGAGAGGGAAGGAAGGCCCTCCCTCCACCCTAAAATCTTTCCCAACACTTCTCATGGCTTCAGTACTCACTACTAGAGAGAATTTCTTCGGAGGCCAGAGACAGGGTAAGACTGAGGAATTCCCTCTTAATAACTAACATTTTTAGCACATGCACTAGTCACAGTTTTAAACATTCTACACAGGTGGAATGATTTAATCTTCCCCACAGCCTATGACTTAGGTATTCTTATGCCCATTTTATAGATGAGGAAAGCAGACTTACATAAAGAGACATGCCCAGGGGCACCTGGGTGGCTCAGTCAGTTGAGCGTCCGACTTCGGCTCAGGTCATGATCTCATAGTTCCTGAGTTTGAGCCCCTCATCGGGTTTGCTGCTGTCAGCACAGAGCCTGCTTTGGATCCTCTGTCCCCCACTCTCTGTGCTCCTGCCCCACTCATGTTCTTTCCCTCAAAAATGAATAAACATTTATTTTAAACACACACACACACACACACACACACACACACACACACACAAAGAAAAAGAACCATGCCAAAATGTCACAACAGCTAGTGAGTGGCAGATCCAAGAACTGAACCCAGACAGCCTGATCTTACAGCCTCTTATTTTCTTCTCCACACCTTCACACAAAAGGGACCTGGCCAAGGAAAGTGGTTTATAAAGTATTTACCAAAGAGCCCTAGACTTGTAGGGTGGTGGCTTGGGAGGTACTAAGGAGGCAGAAAGAGAAGAGGGGTAAGCCTCTGATACCCTCCCCATCTTAGTCAATACAGCTTTCTTAATGCCGAACCTCAACTAGAAACCTCAACTAGACAGTCCAAAGGATTGAAGGGAGCTGGAAGACCAGAATCTAGACGAGAGCCATCTAACTTGGGGCCTTGGAAACTAAGGGTCCCTTCTTCAGAACTTCCCTAACGCTCTTAGGGCCTGGAAAAAAACATGATTACAGGTCCAGAATGTAAATGGTACCAGCAGATGGTTTGGGAAATCAACACACACACATACATTTTGTCTCTCTCAGTCTGTCCTCAGCAATGCACCTAGATGGATGACCCATGAGTTGTCTTTGGCCCCTGATCAGCCCCACCCTCATATAGGACATCCTGGGGCATCTATCTGGGAGCAATGATCCAAGATCAAGTCTAGACTCTTGTCTCAGTGGCTGTGTGGCCTGTGGCAGTCCACCTGTGTTCTGTGCTGCAGGTACCCCATCTGTAAATAAAGTGTTGCAGAGGCTGAAGACTGCACAATGGTTCAGCCTCAGAAGGGAGCTCGGATCCATCTGTCCTTTCCCCCATGACCAGCAAGTTTCTAAAGACAAGGGAGAGTCTTGCTCACCTCTGAATCCTTTGGGAGGGGCACAAGTCCTCACAGGCAACATGTGCTGGGCATATGTGGCTGGGCTACAGTCACCTGTAGAAGCTGACCTTGGGAGCAATGAACCACACAGGGCTTGGTGCAACGTGGGCCTGGGCCAGGCACTTGAGATTTGCTTCAAAGTACAACAGACCGAAGACATCCTCAGCCTCTGCTTCCTGTCCAACCTCACCAGCAACTGTCTCCACACCCAAGAGGACCCTACACTGAAAATCAGTCTGGGTGGACAGAGGATCATGACTGTGGTGGAGCCCAAACCTCTTCTCCCTCCCATGGGGACAATGGTGACCACAGGAAGACAAGGCAGGACTGATAAAAGTCTAGGAAAAGAGGGTCAAGACCGCCTCTCTCCTCCCAGCCCGCTGCTGGGCACACAGACCATCCTGGCAGGGCAGACAAAATCCCTGCTCCCAACTGTGTTTCACTTCCATTCCCTCTTCTGCTCCCCCCACACCTCCTAGAGCCTCCACAAACCACTCAGCCAGGAACTCTGGACAGACAGCCAGGTTCTGTCTCTTTTTCCCACCTCAAACCACCCACCTCAGGCAGGAGGCACCAAAACCTGGGGAAGGCAAGTAACATCTATGGCTAGACGGTGTCTGCACAGGGCAAAGACGGGACACAGCCAGTTCAAGGGCCCCAACACACTGTTCTCAAAACACTTCCATGTGACTCAGTCACTTCCAAGAGGGATGAGGGTCTCTCACCCTCCACCTCACATCCCTAGCAATGAGCAATGCTCTACCTGAGGAGCGTCTATGCACTGTGTCAAGGCACTTGTGTTGCACAGGACCTGGAGCACAGTTTGGTTTGAATTGAAGAATGCTGCATCAGAATGCCCACACCCCATAGAGGGTGAGCCCTGTCACTGCAACTACAATCCCCTCACCTCATCTCCTCAATCTCATCTGACCAAAGCTTGAGTAGGAGGCAGCTTGGAAGGACTAAGGGTCTTGGGTCAGCCCCCCATCTCCAGAGTGAAGCAGGGGCAGCCAGGGAGTAGAAGAGCCCAAAAAGGTCATGGTACTGGTCCTTGTGACCCCCCCCGAGTCATCCTTGCCCCCATGCCCCCCCACACCTGCAGCACCCTCAAAGTTACCTCACTTTCCTCCTCTGATGATGCCCAAGTAAACATGTTCAAAACACACCCTCCTGTCTGAATGAAGGAGCCCACTCTCCCAGATTAATCTGCCTCCCCATAATAAGGGTTCAAACAAGATGTACCCCCCCCGCCCCCGAATGGATGCCTTTCTCTAACCCCACACTGGCAATTACTCCCAATTACACGATGTGACAAGGTGCTGGGGCTGGAGCACTTAACTGGGGTCCTACATTATGCAATGTTTTTAATCCTCTTACTTAAGGTGGAAAACCGATATGGCACTCTGAGTTCACGTGAATGGCTGGAAAAATAATTCTAAGAAATAAAAACATCGCCAACATATCACCTTACAGGCTCCCCAAAAGGATTAAAAGGATGCATAGTCTGAATTTTCAAATGCCCTCTGCTGAACTCCTCTGGAGTCTTTTCTAGGCAAAGGCTCCTCAGAGAGGGTCCAAGCGGGGATTCCCTGAACAAAACAGCAGTTCCTCTGTTGCTTTGGATGACTTCCATCAGCTAAAACCCCAAGGCCCTCCAGCTTATGCCCATGGCCACAGCCAGGACTACCTGAGTCCACTGCTCCCCCAGAGCATGTAGGGTGCAAAGGCCAGCACTCCCCCATCCAGAGCTCAAGCCTCATCCCTCCTTCATCCCTAAGGCAGGTCCCACCTTATAAGGCTGAGAAGGATCCTCCGCTGACTTCATGGACACACCAACAGACCCAGAGGCCACAGAGATAACCCCTGCATCAAGGGTAGGAGCAGCTCAGGCCTTGGACAAGGCAGAGAAGACCTCCTAAACTCCATCCAAAGGTCCTTAGTACACAATGGGCTCTTTGTTTTCTCCCTGATGAGCTCAGCTATCCATCCCTGCCAGGATGGCATTCCACAATGAACTCACCTAAGGTCACTGGATGCTCCAGTTGCCCCTAGCAATAAATGGGCAGGTGGGCAAGCAATGGGCCCTGGCTTCTGACACCCATACCCCAGCTCCGGGACCTGGCCTTTGGATGGGAGGGAACAGTCCGACACTAGCAGGTACAATTACAGTGGCTGGGCCCATTAAACCTTGGGAATAAAGAGGGGGCCTGGTAATTACCCCTAATCCCCTTCGAGCCTTTGTCTGCTAGCAGCACTGCCTTAAGCCTAATGGTGTGAGATAAGTAGCCAGACTCCCTAGCCCTCCCCCAGAACTGCCTCAGACAAGTCTAGGGTGGGGGCATTCAGTTCAAGCCCACCAGGATGCCACTCCTAAAAGGTTCCTTCGACAGGACCCTCCACCAAGAGGCAGACCCGCATGGCCCCCACAGGACAATGAGGCCCCTGGGGCTACAAGATAGTGGCAGCTGTGGCAGCAGAAGAGGAGGGGGAAGGTTGCAGATACTGGAGGGAACTGTCTTCGGCCAGGTTTTAATCAGGAAAAGCCAACCAACCACTGGCCACCTGGAACCAACATCCATTTCCATAACCATATTCTGGTTGTGCTCAAACAGAATTCCTGCACCCAAGGAATTGTGTGCAGGATATAGATTGTGGTGTGGAGAGATTCACCAGTAAAGCGCCTGGCCCTCAGACTGATGAATGGATGCCTGTCTATTACAAAGGACCCAGAAGCTTCCACTCGTGTTGGTCAGCCTCACTGCTCTTTACAACAGCCCTAAGAAGCAGAAGGGGCACCTGCGACCCCAGATATCACGCCCTTTGTCCTCTGATCCCATGAGCCCACTTGGCACATGTTGAGAGCAGGGTTTGCCCAAAGGGAAGTCCCCAGGGTACACCTCAACAAAAGACAGGTGCTACCTGTGCACATTCTCCTCTTCCTTAAAACACAGTCCCCCCCCCCCAGCCTCTCTCTTATTCTTTTATAAAGACATATGTCCTTGCCCATTTAAAGAGGGGAGTTCCTGGGGACTGTTACAAAATTTCCCTATTTCTCTAGACAAGTCAGAAATTCAAAGTGTTAGCTAAAATATCCTAACTTTTAGATATCAGCAACAAATGGGGCCCCTGGGTGGTTCCATCGGTTAAGTGTCTGACTTCAGCTCAGGTCGTGATCTCAGAGGCTAGAGCCTGCTTCCGAGTTTGTATCTCCCTCTCTCTCTGGCCCTTCCCCACTCGTGCTCTCTGCCTCTCAAAAATAAACAAACATTACCCCCCAAATTTTTTCAAATAGTAATAAAAAATACCAGCAACCAATTCCAATAATTTAAAACACAGAATGAACCAAACAAACGTGTCTGCAGGCACACACACATCCCACTTGCAAGCTCAGCGGTCCTCAGTTTGCCTGGTTTTGTACCCCTCCAACCTACCTCAAGTTCTGACAGCAAGTACCACATCACCTTCGTGTCTATTGCCCTGGCACCTAACACGGAGCCTGGCACACAAGACATACTCACTAAATATTGGGTAAATGATTGACTCATTAAACATTGGGTAAATGATCGATTGAATGAATGACAAACTGAGGGTGGACGGTCAAGTCACCTGTGCAAGGTGCCCCAGCTGTTAAGGATAAATCAAAGATGAGCAGCCAATCCCGGGTTCCTGACTAAATGTACCTGCCACAGCGACATGTTGCTCCCTCGGGCCCACTCAACATTAATAGAAATTAATAGAAACAGTCCTTCTTGCCTTCTGTAATTGTAATCTACACTTACGGTTTAAATTCCAGTGTTTCAGGTGACGTTTTGCATCCCCCAACCTCCCCAGTAGAGGAGAGCTGGGCTGCAGACCCCTTCTAAGCATGATAATTGAGGATGCATAGTCCAGGGGCTGGGTGCAAAGGTGTGCAGACCTCAGCAACCCACAACACCAAAGAACGGCCCCTTGTGAGGAACCCCTCTCCGAACTTAGGAGGCTGATGTGGTGTAGTCTTCTGAATTCTGTCACCACCAGCAGCCAATGTCAATGGAGTCTTTAAGCACCAGATTTCTGACCTGGAGTCCTGCCCTTAGGGGCCACGTCACATATTCAGCTATACATGGCTATCAGCCTGTGAGGCCAAAGCACAATACCTAGTCTTCCAGCTGAACCCAGCAGCTCAAATACTGCCTGTGAGGACTACCTGATGGCACACAACCACATTACAAACCTGCAGAAAGGGATCTGCTGGAACTGCAATCTCACTTCAAGGCTCAAACAGGGAAGGACTGAACTCTTCCCATCCTACGTGGTTGCTGGCATAAGTCAGTTACTTGCAGCCGGCTGAAACGGGGTTTCTTGCTGGCTTTCAGCCAGAAGCCATTCTCAGTTTCTAGCTGGTTGTTGGCTGGAGACTGCCCTCAGTTCCTTGCCATGTGGGCCTCCCACATAGCTTCATCAAAACCAGCAAGGCGGAGAGCCTTCTGGCAAAGCTGATGTTCACAATCTCATGTAAGCCATCATAGAAGTGATACCCCATCACCTTTGCCACATTCCAGTAGTTGGATGGATGTCACAGGTCCCTGTCAATCACATCCAAGACAGGAAGGAACTGTATAAGGGTATGAGTACCAGGAAGAAAGGATAACTGGGGGGTCAATTTATAGTGTTCCTCACACTGCCTAACTACAAAGTAAAGAATTTTTTATTTGCATAAATTAGAATGATTTATTGCATAAATCCAAAATGACCAGGAGAAAGGAAAAGAAAACAATAGTAGATAAGAGATGTCAACACTGTTTTGGAAGCCAGCAAGTAAATGGATGAGTGATGCTCGCTTAGGCTCCAGCATTCTGTAGCCTGCTAAGCCTGCACTGGGCCAGCCTTCAAGAAGCAAGCTGCTGTGTTCCAGAAGCTCAGAAGTTCAAGTGAATTAGAGGTAATGATGCCTCTGAAGGCAGAGGTGCAGCTGAAATGGAAAAGAGAATGAATAAATTCTTTAAAAGGAGCAGGTGAGACCTCCATCCCTAGATGCTTTCCCTAATCCTCATCATCCACATTATTATTTCTCTCCCAAACTTTCAGAAGACAGTTCTATCCTCTGGATTCAGAAACAACAAAGCAAAACTCAGAAGCAATGGGGTACCATTCTGTGAAAAGTGATATACAGAACAGCAAAATCCCCCAGACCGCTTTGTCCTTTTGTATCTAAGACTTACATATGCCATGATGGGACATTTCTCCCTGAAACTAACCAGCTCCTGAAAAAACTCAAGACACCTTTATTTGATGGTCCCCAGCTGGTTCCTACCCAATCACATTGCAGACAAGTGCATTTGTCGACAAGTCCCACCCATATCCAGAGGACTTCACACCAGCATGTTGGTGCCTCCTCTTAAGTATAAACCAAAAACAAACCAAAAAAAAAGTATAAACCAAAAATCACCAGATATTGCTAAAAGCCTCACACATACACACACACACACACACACACACACACACACACACACGGACTACAACCAAGAGGACAACATAAACAACATATAAAACAGGAACTAAAAGCTGAAAGGAACAAAGAACAAAAAAGAGCTCTAAGAAATCAAAACCTGGAAAGCCAGAGTAAAAAGTTCAACAGAAGTTTGTAAGATAAAGTTGAAAACTTGGTCTAGAATAGCAGTTTGCAATGTGTGGTCCTCAGACACCTAAGGGCTCCTGAAACCCTTTCAAGGGCTCCATAAAACCAGAATTATTTGCATAATAACACAAAGCCATTATTTGCTTTTTCTACTGCATTGACATTTACTCTGATGATGCTAGAGCAACTGTGGGTCAAACTCCTGATGCCATAACAAAAATTAAGACCATGGCAGCAAAATGTACTAGGAGTCCTATATTCTTTACCACTATGCACCCACAGTAAAAATAAATGTCAGGAAATCTTTTGTCCATAATGGACAAAGTCAGCTTTTCTTTTTTTTTTTTTTTTAATTTTTTTTTTCAGCGTTTTTTATTTATTTTTGGGACAGAGAGAGACAGAGCATGAACGGGGGAGGGGCAGAGAGAGAGGGAGACACAGAATCGGAAACAGGCTCCAGGCTCTGAGCCATCAGCCCAGAGCCTGACGCGGGGCTCGAACTCACGGACCGCGAGATCGTGACCTGGCTGAAGTCGGACGCTTAACCGACTGCGCCACCCAGGCGCCCCCAAAGTCAGCTTTTCAATGCAAGGAAAGCAACTGCCAATATTCGTTACTATCAAAGTTGAGTTTTCCAGCAAAATTAGAATCATAGGTAATTTATCTACTGTCATAAGCTTGAAAACATACTTTTCTACTTAGACTGGTAGTGATATTTACCTATCTAATTGCTTGATATTATATGAAGAAACATAGCAACATTGAATAGATCTGTATAACTCAGTGAACCAATATTTGCCAAAAGATCAAGGAATGATGTTACAAAACCAGGCAGAGGTAAAATCCACTCAAAGCACAAGACAGACCAATGGCTTTTAATCTAACAGAGAACACAAAGTTCACCGATCAAGTTTCAGATTCCACACTGAAACTAATCATTAAGAATTTACCATTGTAGAGTTCTGGTATAACATCAAAGAAGAGAACCCATGAGTGCATGAAAGGGTAGTAAAAATACTCTGCCTTTTTCCAACTACACATCTGAATCAAACTAGAGTTTCTTCACAGACCTCAATCAAAACAACGTATCACACAGATCGCAAGGCAGAACCTGGTGAGAAGAGAGCTATCTCTATGAACCGGCACATTAAGAAGGGTGGCAAAAATAGAAAACACAGTCACATTTTTCACTAAATGTTTGCTTTGAAAAAATACATTCATACTTTCGTAAATTATGTTATGTATGTTCACGTGCAGTGGGTTTATAATTTTTCATGAATTACTCCATACATCTATGTTTTAATTTCTTTAATTTCTAATATCAATAAATATAATCTACATAGACAAAGACTCCTGGAGATTCTCAATGATCTTTAAGAGTGCGAAAAGATTCTCAGGCACCTGGGTGGCTCAGTCGGTTAAGCATCCCACTTTGGCTCAGGTCACCATCTCGTGGTTCATGAGTTCGAGCCCCACATCAGGCTCTGTGCTGACAGCTCGGAGCCTGGAGCCTGCTTCAGATTCTGAGTCTCCTCTCTCTCTACCCCTCCCCCACTCAGGCTCGCTCGCTGTCTCTCAAATAAAAAAAAATTTTTTTTAATGTGAATAGATCCTGAGACTAGAAAGGGACCTGAGACCAAAAGGTCGGAGAAGAGCAACCAAAAGATGGAAATTAGGAGACAAGGTTAATGAGAGAATCAGCTCAGGAACCTCAATCTAAAAAAAAAAACAAAAACAAAAACAAAAAAAAACAAAACAGGAGGCTCAATCTAAAAAAAAAAAAAAAAAAAAACCAGGAATTCCATAAAGGAGAAAATGAATAGAGGGCAGAAATTTTTATCGTATACATAAGGTAAATCCCTAGAGTTGACTATAAGTATCCACCAAGGGCCAAAAGCAATGCCTTTTTAAAAAAAAAAAAATTCAAATGAAGCAAGGGAAATGTGAATTTTGGTACCCTGGTGAGAAAGGGACAATCCTCCAAGCTCCTTGGTGGGGGGAGGGTGCACAGACATGGCGAATGTGTGGAAATGGGCACATCCTGAGAAGTGGGACACCAAACAGCACCTGCCTTGTCAGATAATGGACAAGCTTCTAAGGGAAAGCACTTTCAATCTAGGATTTGATATTCAGCCAAAACAGTCATCAAGAATAAAAGCCACACAAAGATATTTTCAGTCATGCAATATCACTCAATTTTTACATCATACATCTTTCTCAGGAAGATCCTGGAAGGTATGCTCCTTGAAGGGGAGTCTAGACACAGGAAAAGTGAGGCTTGGAGCCCAGGAGAGAGGTGAGGCAGCAAAACTCCCGGGACAATGGTGAAGGGGCCACACAGTGTGGCTGCAGTGTCCACGCTGGGGGGAAAGAAACCAAACAAGTGTTACCTGATGCCTTTGAACATATTCAGGAAATATTTCCAGTGAAGTCAGACTGGAGAATAAATAGAAAACCAAGCCAACAGAGAAGCAAGTTGGTTGCTATGTACCTAATTCCAAGGAAAACAAAAAGTCTATCGGAAAGAAGGTGATCGCAGGACGCTACATGGATACTGGCATCATTCAGGTATTCACAGTTACAAGCGTGTGCTGCCACACTTTGCAAAGAATCTCTCTTATCTCTTTAGATCACAAGAAAAGTGATCTATGACACCTGAATTCCCCATCTCTCATAACTGGAAGTCAAAAAACAATAAACCTGAAAAATCAAGCACGAGGTAGTATACGTAAATTATCTAGAAATATGGGAGGTACCAAAACAAACAACTGAAAGAATTAAGAACAGTCACCTCTAGAAAGCAGGAACCATGGTGGGAGGCATGGGGCAGCGGGCTGCTGCTTTTCATTACGAGCTTATTACTGCTTGGCTATGAATATGTATTCCTTTGATAAAAATAAAAGTGAAATTAAAAACTACCCAGGCACCAGAAGAGCCAAACTCCCCTTCTCATTCTCAGCCTCTAATAAACATTCCTTGAATTTTTAGTTGCCTCTAACCCTTAACCATGGGGCCAGTTTTGAGTAGGCAGCCTGGCATCATTAGGGGGTAGAGGCAGTTTGGGTCCCTCTATCCAAATGCGTTACCCACCTCTCCTGTCGCTGATACTGAAGCTACCCCCAACCAGCCCTGTCATTGTCATCGCCACTCACAGGGTCCTCATACAAGGTCTAGCTCACAGTAGGTGCCTCATGAGCATTATAGGACCCACTAAGCCAGACACCGACATTTGCCTCCTTTCTCCAGATGAGACTGATGTTCAGCCACACCAAGAGGCAGGGCCTACTCCCCAGGGTTCCTCAGCTACAGAGCGGGGATGTGAGGCCAGGGGCTCAGTCCATCTCTCAAACCCACGTTCATCTTCCAAGCCAGCTGTCACCTCTTTCCCTGAGGCTTCCACATCCTCACCCACCTTCCCACTCCCTGCAAACCTCAGAGTGTCACCTGCTCCCCTCAAGAGTCTTTTAAGGTCTGCCCATCATCCCAGAGACCCTCAATTACTCACATATATTTAAAAGAGAAAGCTGACATGTGCCACTGGAACATCACTGTGGCAGGCAAGGGCGCAGGACCAGCAGAATTACACCTCTTCTGAGAGAGAAGGAATTTAGACCAGGGAGAAGAAGGGAAGTGTGTGAAACCACAAAACAGGTACCCAGCTGGCCTGACTCACCTTCAGGCAGCCCTTCAGCTCTACCCAAAATAGGCCCCTTCCTTGTCCTCATTCAAGCTTTGGGATTGGCCTGTTGATAAGCATGAAGAACCACTCCTGGGTCTCCAAAGTCCAGTTTTGATCTTACTCGTCAGTGACAACAGTGGAGAATGGATGCCAACAGACACTATAATACGTGGTGGTTGGGTCCAGTCAAGAGGAGAACCCAGTGGAGCTTGGCTGCAGAGGGAGCAGGGCTGAGGTCCAGGTCCCCAGACAGTCAGGCTTGCAAAGTCTGCTACTGGGAATCCCAAGAGGACAAAGACACGCCTGGGTGTCAAAGCAATCCACAGGCTTTAGGGGAAATACCTGACTTCCCAGAGAGGTCCCGAGCTGTTCCTGTGGACCAAGTAGAGCCAGGGTCATGGGGAGAGCACGGTGGCGGGCCAGCATCCCCAAGGCAAGAGCTACATCATTTATCCTCCAAATTCCCATGCAGGGCAGCCCGGCTGGCCACAAGGAAGTGTTCCCCCAACATTCGTTAGCTTGAACTGTACTAAAAACATCCTGAGAACATTTCCTGATACTGAAGATGGGTCATTCACAGGGCTGGGCACAGAGTGTCTACTGAATGAATATGTAAACCCACAATTCTCTGTGTGCCAGCAAGCTGGCTCTGCCCACTTTATAAGAGGTTCTGGCCTCTTTCAGGGAAAAAAAAAAAAAAAAGGTAATTGTTCCCTGGATACCAGAATCTTTTTTCACTCCATCAAAGGCACGAATGGTCAGTTCTCAGACCCAAAGGAGTTCTATAAAGAAGCCCCCTGCCACTAAAGCCGACATGCTTCTCTCTCTAGATCATTGCTTCTCAAGTGTGGTCCCACAATCGACAGCAACAGCATCACCCAGGAACTTGTTAAAAATGTCAATTTCCAGGACCCATCCCAGACCTAATAAATCAGAAATTCTGAAGATGTGTAGGACCCAGAAATCTGTTTTAATAAGCTCTGGAGGTGATTCTAAAGCAAGATGGTTTGAGAACCACTGCTCTGGATAAAAACGCGCCCACAAACCCTGTACAAAGCAAACTTCTTCCTCTGAGTCGGGGGGGGAAAAAAAGTTGATGTCTTGATGTCATAGATTATGCATTATTAGCATCATATCAAATTCCTCCAGAATCACTTATTCAGTACCTGATCAATGTATGTCTACATATACCTACATACACACAAGTATATATAATATTGAAGGGGAAATACACATAAGCACATGAATATATCCACAATAATTTTAACAAGTTATGTTTTTGTGTTTTTGCCACTAATTTCCTAAGTTCCTCTACACTCCCTGAGCCTGGGACTCAGTTAGCTTTCCCTGGAGGATGGGCCCACCCCTGATGATCTACCCAAATAGTTGTTGAGTCCACTCTAGGGGAGCCAGAAGCTAAGTGAGCCAGGAGGATCCCTGCAGAGTTCACACCCAGCCTGACCCCTGGGGCTTACAGTCCAAGACACGTGTGAAAGCACCCTTCACCCACCTAGCACATAAGATCCCCTTCTGTTGGACACTTTCCACTCCCCTCCTTGCCCTCTTCCTGCTTGGTGAGTCCTGTCTCACATGCTCTGGAACTATGCAAGGGCAGAGCCCATTACTCCCGCCCACCTTCATCCGGAGCCGCTGATTGGGCCTGGACATCTGGTTCCTCTCTCCCCTTTTCCCCAACTAACCTCGCCCAGTCAGCTTCAAGATGATCGTGGCTCCAGCTGCCTCACTGTTCAGAGTGAGACACTGCATTGCCCTCTTCCCGTGTCCCCACCCAATCGGTTATGGGCCCATGGCTACTGAAGGACAAGTAGGCCCAGCCATGGATTCGTGGGGTCCCCCTAGGAGCGTGCCACAGACCAGCCCAGCTGGAGACCTGGGGCTGCAACATGGACCCCTCTGAAAGCCTCATGAAAGCATTCCAGGATGTAATAAACCCGTCAGGCCCTGGTTAATTTATATCTAAGCGGATGCTTTCCCATTTTTCAGAATGTAAATGTTTAGATTGCTGCATTCCCCTGCCACGGCATCCGGGGTCCTGGCACGTAAGCAGCGAAATCAGCCGGCTTTCCCTCAGGGATCCTTAGATGGAAGAGCCACGATGCCAGCCTTCCTGACTGGGAAGAGCTTCCTGCCCTCCAGCGGCCCCATGCAAACCCCACCCAAAAGCAGCCCGTGCTCCATGCTCTGGGTCACACTCTCACTTTTACAGGGAAGGAGAGGAGAAATGGCATTTCAGAAGGCAGGACTTCAGAGCCAACAGCCGCTCAGATTAGCTAGGTACTCTAAGAGATCGTTCCTCTTCTATTTCTTTCTGTAATGTTCCTCTTTTGCTCTGGCCTCAAATACATTTTATTAGATCTGTGCAATGTATAAACAGAGAAGTAGATTAGCGGGAATAAATATAACACAACTATCCAAGGAAACAGTCCAGTTCAGCCGACTGAGCCCAAGCATCCCACCGCCCGCTCCGTCCAGGGTTGCAGGCACTAACCCATGGGACCCCACCAGCCAACATCCTGGGTGGTCCACCAGCATGGGCAGTCCCCAGGAAAGAGAAGCTCTCTGCCAAGGATGCCAGAAGCACAGGAGATCACTAACCTCTCCTTGGGGTCCAGACACAGGACAGCCAGCTCACCAAAACCAAGGGAACCACAGACAACAGCCCACATGATAAACCATTGGCATCCAAGGACCTCAACTACTTTAACCAAAACACAGCCATCATCCCAGCACCATGTTCCACAGACAGGCATCAAGTAGTTCCCGTGTGAGTCAGGCCAACCACTCAGCTTTTCAGTTTCCCCACTGGCAAAGCAAAGCTGACAGTGCCCAACACTCGCCACCCGCAAAGAGTGCTATGAGAAGTCCAGAAACGCCACAGGGGAAGGCTTAAGAGTCACAGGAGGTCACAGGAGTCAGCCATCCAAGGAGGTAGCAGAAAGCTGTGCCTCACAGCACCGGCTCTGATGGGAGTCACACCGCCCAGTTTCTGTCCAGCCTCTCCTGACTGCATTTCCTTGGGCCAAGTCACCTCACCAAGCCCCCAGCTTCTTACCAGTAAGACAGAGATGATGTGGTATCAACCTCCTAGGTTGTTACTAATACTGAACACATATTGAGTATCTAGTCTCCTAATCTGAGGACAGCCAGGTGAGATCACGTGAGTGGCCTGGGCACCTGGAAAAATGTTCCTTCCCTTGAGTGCCCACTGGCTAGATGGTGGAAGACGGTACTCAGGCACCATTTCGAGAATGAGTTCCAACACGAGACTGCGCATGTTGCAACCTGCTCCCACACGCAAACAACAGACTCTGATCCACCCAAAGGGCCAGGACTCAGCCTGTGGTTCTCAGCTCAGGCCAACACCACCCCCTTTATCTGGAGTAGCAGCAGAGGATAGCTGGTATAACCAGTGACTTGATCTGCTCAACCGTGGTACCCTGCACTTGTCCTCAGGACCCAAAACAAAGACAGTCAAGCCCACTGGGGGCTGCCCCTCACCGTCAAGACACCAGAGTACAAGCTCGTCAAGCAAAGGCTCAAAAGTGAGCCCAAGTTCCATCCCAGCTTTGCCCTAGGTCTGAATCTCACTGGCAGCCCACAGCTCCAAGTCACTGCTTCAAGAGACCAAATCCAAGGTCTCCTTCGGTCCTCAAGGCTGGCCAGGGCACCAAGGGGCTTTCCTCCTGTCTCAAGTCTCCGCAAACCAAGCTGTGTCCAGCTTCCTATTCAGCCTCATTTCCCTTCCTGGTCTTGGCGAAGGGGACAAAGCTGTGAGGATTAGCAAGGACCCCCTGGCCCCCAGTCCAATCATTTGCAGACAGTTTATGCTTCCTCCCCTGGCTTGCACATGATGGCCCCAACACTTGCTGGCCAATCCTGACCACAGAACAAAAACTCTCCCTGCCCCACCATTGGACAGCCTGGCTAGAGATTTTCTTTCATTAATTTTCATTCTGATAATTGGAAGCAGCTCTCTTCCATGCTCCTGTAGGATTTAACAAGCCACATAACGTCACATTTCCCACTGAGGCAGCTTAAACCTGCATTTCACCCAAGGATGCCGCCATTCCATCCTGCCCCCTGTATGTCAAGCCGCCCAGGGTCCCAAGCCTTGCCAACGGCCAGCATTTCCTCCTCCCTGGGGTCCAGCCTTGGAGAGAGCCAGGAGCTCAGGCCTCCACAGGGACCTCCAACAAACAAACCCCTTGGTAGAAAGCAGAGTAGAATACTCTTTGGACCCACGTCCACATTATGGGTAATAAAGGCCTTTATGTGCCTATAAAGCAAAATTCCTGCAAAGCCTTTCCATCTCAACATGCCACGTGCAATAAAGTGACAGCTGCTTGAACATGGCCTTTACACATGCCAGGGTCTACCCACACACACTGCAACTAGGCGATGCCCATACTCACCTGACCTGTGCATGCATAGGGGTCCAAATTCCACCCCTGGTGCCTACCAGCTGAGTCAGATGGACCTACCATTTCATCTCACTGAGTCTTATCTGCCTCCTCTGGAGCACGGGACAGCAGGAAGACTGAATTCAACTGAACGATATAAAAATCCAACTTGCATTTGAACCGTTCATTTAATCATCGAATAAATACCTATTGAGTCACTATCCCATGCCAGGCCTGCTCTGGGCACAGGAGACAGAACAATGAGTGTCAAGATCCACATCCTCACGGCTTCCCTTCTAGCAGCAAGTAACCAACGAATGGACTTAAATTTCCAATCATGCAGGGGGCATGAACACGACGAGACAGGGAGCCATGGTAGCACTGGGGGTGCTAATTCAGAGCAGGGATTAAAGTCACACCAGGTCATGCATGTGAGCCCGATAGGGCTAGAAAATAGAGCTACTGTAATATTGTACTACATTAATATATTAAGAATCATCTATCACTATTAGTTGTGGTGTATGATAGTTTATTATCCTATATCACAGTATAGCTGGGCTCATTGAATCGTGAACAAGGCCCCAAAGGTCAGGTAGCCTCACAGAATACGCTGGAATCTGTTAGGCTTTGCTGCTGCTGCCACTTCATTATCGGGGATGATTTCTGAAGGCTCAGCCCAGAGGCAGATTATACCCCTCCCACCAAGACCTCCTGCCCTTGCTCACAGTGAGTCTGTATGACCTCCCCTAAGTGCCAGGACCTCGTCTGTCCTGCCCAGTAACCACCACAGAGCAGGTGCTTTGGAAGGTTGAAGGTGCTAAGCAGAACTCAGGAGATGCTCCAAGTAAGTGCTCCTCAGCGCCCCCCCCAAAACACATCCACCCCACATTTTGTTCCTCTTAACAGTAACACCCAGACAGGACAAGAGACTCATGGAATGCCTCTCCACATCCCTCCCTGCCACGAAGGTGTCACTCACCCCCAATAACCAGCTCAGACATGCCTTTGGGCCCACCACCACACCCCAGCAGCCAGGGTGACAGGCCAGACCCACTAACCCCATCTGGCAGCTGAGGCAACAGCCATGCAACAAGGTCACACTGAAGTTGTACCGGTATACTGCCTGTCCTGATGGAGAAACCCTGACCCATCCACATCTCACCTCCTACAGGGCCGGATGGGTCTGCCTGGACCACAGTGTGTGACTGGCCTTCTGCTGCGCACCTGACCCTAGGCTGAGCAGCTCAACTGGCATGGGGACACAGTGACACCAGCCCTGCCATCAGAGGGCAGATAACGACCCATGCCCTCTTTCCGCACATGTCCTCCAGCCATTACCACTGGGTCCCTGTTAAGGTAGCTAGTGACGCGGGCAGCAAAGAATTGCACCGAGAGTTTATCCACTCCCCACGGGAGTAGAGGGGTCAGACATCAAGAGAGACGGCAGCCCAAGCTTTTGTTGGGCTGGGCTCCTCAAGGTTTTTCATTGTTTAAGGATGGGAAAGGGGTGTAGCTGCACCCATGGTGAGGGTGAGGAGGGGGTCGGCCTTCAGCCAGGTAGAACACGAAGTGGCAGTTTTCTCTGGGGGCTTTTTCTGGGGCTCGTCAGGCTAGAGAAGAGTATGTTTTGTAGTTGGGATCTACTTTCCAAGAATGGAGAACCCCCTGACCTAGAAAAACAAAGAGTTAGGGCCAAGTGCAGACACCTATGAGTTTTGTCTGCAAGCCCTGGCTGGGGGTGGGGGACTCTGAAGACGTTCCTTTTAGTCCCTCGCTGGACAAGTCATGGCGAGTGGTGGCGAGATAGCAATAGCTACATGGGTAGCAGGGCTTGGCACCATTAGAGGGAGGGGAGGCCAGACTGCAGGGGATGGTGGGGTATGCCAGGGCAAAGGTTAAAGCCAGAGATGGAGATCCCGGAGCCCCAGTCCAATAATGCTCCCGATTACATACAGTTAACCTTAAAAATACAACTCCCAGGGCGCCTGGGTGGCTTAGTCGGTTGAACATCTGACTTCGGCTCAGGTCATGATCTCAAGGCTCGTGAGTTTGAGCCCTACGTCAGGCCCTGTGCTGGCAGTTCAGAGCCTAGAGCCTGCTTTGGATTCTGTGTCTCCCTCTCTCTCTCTCTGCCCTTCCCCTGCTTGCACACTTTTTTCTCAAAAATAAATGAACATTGGGGCGCCTGGGTGGCTCAGTCGGTTAAGCGGCCGACTTCAGCTCAGGTCATGATCTCGCGATCCGTGAGTTCGAGCCCCGCGTCGGGCTCTGTGCTGACGGCTTGGGGCCTGGAGCCTGTTTCGGATTCTGTGTCTCCCTCTCTCTGACCCTCCCCTGTTCATGCTCTGTCTCTCCCTGTCTCAAAAATAAATAAAACGTTAAAAAAATTTTTTTAAATAAATGAACATTAACTTCTATTAAAAAAAAAAAAAAAAACTCCCCCCAAAAATGGGTTTATTCAGGAATAGGAAAGAACTGCGATCCAAGACAAGGAAGCTATAGCAAAACTACAGGCAAGTCTGGAGAACACAGGAGAGGAGTGCTCTTTTATGGAGGAAAGGGGAAGTCAGGAACCCTGTTATATACAGAAAATCCACTGCAGTAAACTGGGAGCTGGAACTACAGTGGCTCCTCACTGGCTGAGCTGTGAACATCTCTCATTGGCTGGGCTATCGCTGGGGGCGGGCAAGGTCAGCCTTTCTTCCTCCTGCTGTGATTGTAAAGTAGTATCCACCTGCAAGGTGCAGCACTTCCCGTCGGGTCTGCAGCTGACAATGAGTGGTAGGGCTTGAGAGCTCCCCTTTGGCCAACCTACTGACTATTCCAATGAGGTTGCCCTTAATTAATTTTCACAATACCAACAACCTGCCCCTGGGGATGCCTCTTCCTCCTCCTGCCTTAGGGCAACTCAAACACAGGGCCAGGTGTACGATTGCATGGGGGTCAAACATCTGCCAGAGGGACTCTGAGCCCTTTGAGGACAACAGTGTGACTGCCTCCTTCAGGAAAGCCCATGAGGATGCAGGAGAGTGGAGACTCGAAAGGCCAGAGGCCACCACATGGTGTGGCCCTGCCCAGGTTGCCCAGCCTCTTACGCAAGCACACGGAACCAGAGTTTTCATGCCCAGCGTGGGGTCAGGAACCCTTCCTCTCCCATCTCCAGTGCTCAGGGCATTTGACAAAGCTGTTCAACCTTACCTTTCAGGGATGTCACCCCTCAGGGCCCACACTCTGGTCATCTGGGAAACACCTGGGACCCTAACACTCAACTCAGCCCCTTGGCAGCTACCTCGTGTCACATCTGTTCCAGACCCCAGTCCACAAGGGCTCACTAAAATCTCTGACGGGGGGCTGGCAAATCTAATGCTTCCGTCTCCTTTCTGGAATGATTAGGGGTGGGAATTCATGCCATGTCTGCTTACCTACCTCCAGAGATGGCAAGTGGCCCCAGGCTGGGTCCCTAGAAGGACATCTATCACCAATTTTCATGGAACAGTCTAGGCCCTGCTCCCCGCTCCCCCGCCCCCCGCCCCGAGGGCACACAATCAGACGGCCTCCTCTTCTAGCTGGCCCTGGTGGTGTCCCGCCTTCCCTCATTCATTCATTCATTCATTCATTCTTCTCTCTCATATGTGGACTCTATCTCTTTCACCCTCTAGAACCATCATAGGGCACTGCCTTGCAGTCTGGGAAGCTTCTCCAGCCAGTCATGCCTCTGCCCTGACGTCACTGGATTCTGGTGCCAAGTAAATTGAGTCGGGGTGGCAGTGGATGGCCCCAGGCGCCACCCCAGTAATTTTCTCCCTCCCTAGAGAATCCATGGCACCTTCTCTGCTCTTTGCATGTACACGCTGGGGGCAGAGAGAAGACGCAAGGTACTACAGTACCTGCCCTCAAAGAGCTCAGTCTTCTCCCAGATTCTGAAATGGCACTACCATTACCCCTTCCCTCCCAGAACTCACTCACTCAATGAACACTTATTAAGCTCCACTCTGCTGTCGGTACTCGACAAGTGTATTTAAAAGGCACCACCCTGGGGCACCTGGGTAGCTAAGTCAGTTAAGCGTCCAACTCCGCTCAGGTCATGATCTCACGGTTAGTGAGTTCGAGCCCTGAATCCAGCTCTGTGTTGACAGTGGGGAGCCTGCTTAGGATTCTCACATTCTCTGTCTTGCTGCCCCTTCACAGCTCGCACTCCGTCTCTCCCTCAAAAATAAATAAACATTAAAAAATTTTATACAGGGGCACCTGGGTGACAGTCAATTAAGCACCCAACTTTGGCTCAGGTCATGATCTCACGTTTGTGAGTTCGAGCCCCACATCAGGCTCTGGGCTAAGAGCTCAGAGCCTGGAACCTGCTTTAGATTCTGTGTCTCCCTCTCTCTGCCCCTTCCCCACTTGCATTCTGTCTCTCTCTCTCAAAAATAAACATTAAGTTTTTTTTTTTAATTTGTATAAAAAGGCACCACCCTTAGGTCACTGCAATAAATCCCGTGCCCTTCACCCTCCAATGTGTGTACTCATCCAGTATGTCGAGGTGTCCCATACTGGACCAGCACTATTGAACACACTGCCTAATGTAAACGTGATGATCAGGGTCCTGGCCTTCATGCAGCTGACCTCAGAGATCATACAGAGAATAAACAAGTAAACAAACAGGTTAAGTGCTATGAAGGTAAATATAGTAAGGTATTTAAGTGATAAGAGGGGGAAGGGGAACTCCGGATAAGATGCTCTGAGAGGTGACTTTTAAGCTGAGACAATGAGAAGGAGGTGTTCCTTGCAAAAACCTGCAGAAACAGTGCTTCACTATGAGGAAACAAGAAGTGCAAAGGCCCTGAGGTGGGAGAGATGGTGGTTTGTTCAAATAAGAAATCCAGTGTAGTTGGTGCTTAATGAGCAAGCCACTCATTACAAAAAAGCCACTTGCTACTTTTATAAGCTCTTAAATTTTGATTCTAGGCTGGACGCCAGACTTAGTACCTTTATTCTCCCCCCTCTTTTGCCATCAGGATGAGCTAGATTATGCTGCAATTACAAACAACCCCAAAGTCTCAATGGCTTGAACCCACACAGGGCTCCTCCTTGTTCATATTACACACTCGCCACAAGCCAGCTGGAGCTTCTACCTGGCCTTGACTTCACTCTGGGGCCGAGCAGACAGATCAGCCACTCTCTGGAATTCTGCACCAGAGTGAAAAAGAAAGGAAGGCTCATGGTACTCTGGGTTTGTATACGGCGACATGTAACATCAAGGGGACAGAGAAGTACAGTCCTATTACATGGCCAGGAGTAGAACAGAAGTATTTGATAGGCAGGACTTATAACTACCATAGCAAATACTTATTTACTGCATAGGGTCCTGGGGTCCCAGTGAAACTGGCCTGTAGTCAGTAGGACCAAGGTCACTGACAGGTGCAAATGTCTCCAATGAAACCAAGGACTCTGATGGACGACGGGAGAGTAAGTGAGGTCCAAAACCATGCCTATCTGCCCGTCCTTCCCTGCAGTGAAACTTCCCCCTCTAAGTCTTTTGCTGTGATGCAGACTCAATCATGAGTGCCCACCCAAGAGGCCCTGCACATACCAGACCTATTCCTCCTACTTCATTCCCTTGCCCAGACTAGCCTCCAGATGCACAATGTGAATCCCTTCATGAGGCAGAAGGGGGTCGAAGCAGCAGCCTAGAGTTAGAAAGGCATCTCACTTCCGTCCATTCATCCTGCAAGACTCCGGATTTGCTCTTTGCTCTTCTCTCCCTCTACATGGGCCACCAAGGAGAGGACCTCAGATTCTGATGCAACCATGGCTCCTCTGGGTGAGGCCAAGAAACTTCCAAAACCATAAAGATGTCCAAACATTGGCCCAGCTTCCTCCAAACAGACATAAACTGCCTCACTCACATCCGGGCCCACCACGCCCCTGCTCTGGACCTCAGGCACCATCTGGCACCTCCACCCTCAGGCAGCCCACAGCTACATGGCAGTAGAAGAGGAAATAGGGGAGAGGGACTTGGCCACACCCAACCCCAGCGCCCCCATGGCTCCGGGGGGGAGAGGTGCCTTTGATGGTGCCTACCTTCATCCCTCGGCTAAGCAGTGGCAGCCTAGATTCAGTGCCAAGCCACCCCAAATCCAATTATTTTCAGTCTGTTTGTTTATCCCATTTCAAGCTAACTGTGTCACCACTTGTTATCATAACAGAGAGCACCTGGATGTGTCTCGGAAAAGCAACAAATAAGCCTTGGAGAGTGCCGGGGATTGCCAGAAACACCAACTGTGCCTCCAGCCCGATGCCCTAGTTGCGACAAAGCAGATTCCTTTCTTCCCCTCACATGAAAAGCCTAATCCAAATAAGCCAGCCAACAATGGCTGCCCGACCTCCCAAGACATTCCTTCCCCCTTGTCACCCCTGTGCCTGGTGACAGGACTCACACCCGGGGATGTCAGCCTGGCACAGGGCTGAGTGCAGGTTCTGGCCACACACCAGGTCCTGATACTATCAACGATTTCCCTCCCCTCCACGAGCCAGCCTCAGGCCAACCTGTCCACCAATGGCCAGCGCAGCCAGGGATCAGGGCAGTCATGAGGACCAGGTAGGTCGGTGACATGGTCACCTCATCAGACAGGCCAGCAGGGCACAAATATCATCATCCTGACCACATCTTGCCAACACCGCCCGCTGAAGGCCACAGACACTGCAGCAAGGCCGGGCTTCTGCTACCACGGCCACACAGTGGGCCACACAGCAGACCCAGGGGGGCTGGCAAGAGTGAGTGCTCTGGCAGTGGATCCAGGGTGTCATTCTCACTGTGATCTGACTCCTGCAGCGTCAGACCCAAACTGGCTCTCTGCATGACTTCTCTCACCGCCATCAAGGGGTTGCCGTGAGCTAAGCACCTGCTGTGGCCCAGGTGTGCTAGGCTCCTTACAGACAGTGCCCGAAGTGATCCTCAAGGAAAGCCTCATCATCACCCTATTAACCCATTCAACAACTTACCTTGGTCACCGCCTAAGAAACAGGAGAACCCAAACACCATCTACATCTTGCTCTGTCTGACTCTCGTCTCTGCTTGCAAAGAACAAAGTGTGATAAGCAGCCCACTGGGAATGCCTTTCCACCCAGATTTTACCCAAAGTCAGGGTCCAGATCCAACCTCAGCCAGCATCTCCCCACTGAGCACCTACTCTGTGCTACCCATGTGCGAGGCACTGTGCGGGAGGCAGGTGAAGCTCTAACAGCCGGCCCCACTCTGCCCTGCCCTGACCAGCCTGGTGGGCAGATCTATGCCTGGCACCCAGAGATGGAGGTCTAGAAGGCACCGGAGAGGCACTCCTGCTCCATCAACCTTGAGAACAGCCTCCTCTTCTCCAGTCCATCCATGCGTGACCAGGTGACTGTCTGATCACGCCACTCTGCCACTCAAAAACCTTCAGTGGTTCTCATCTTCCCTACATCCACCAGCTCGTGAGCCCCTGCCATGTGCTGGAGGTAAGACACCAAAGCTGATGTCCTAGTTGAGTAAGCAATTCTTGCTCCCCCTGCTAAGGTGAGATCTTAAGTGTCTAAGAGCACGAGCTCCGCAGTCAGACTTGAAGACTCATATCCACCACTCACTGCATGTGCTGGCTGTCATTTCCACAACTACCACTGCCACGACTGCTCCCTTGGACCCCGGAGACTGGCCCCAGCATGACCCCTGGGCAAACAGAGCATGTAGTGCAGCAGGAGAACACCGCCTTGGTGGTGGCCTTGCCTGCCGTCTCAAGGGACGCAGGTGTGAAGCAAATAAAGAGGGAGATCCCAGGCTAGAGGAGTGGATAGAACAGGGTAAGCTCCCGGTAAGTCTGGAGAGGGTAAGCTGGCAGATGTGTATACACACAGAGATTTGGAGACAAGAGTATGACACAGGGACCAGCCACAGAGGTGGACTCTGCTCTCTATCCACGAAGCTCCTAGGTGTGCGGCCTCATGCCCAGAACTGCCATTAGGTGATGGAGTTAGCTAAGGAGCCATAGTGGCCCAGCGGGTGGGAAGAGAGTGGGAGCGGGTGGAGTCACTGAGGTCAATGTGAGGAGGGCCAAGGGATGCCTTTGCATCAGGCAGGGTGGCATGGAAGGGAAGAAGGTAGGGCATCGGGAACAGGCCTCTACAACTGATAGCGCACAAGGGCAGGGAGCTGGGGAGCAGGGCTATGCCTCCTAAGGACACCTGTGGGGCTCCCCCACCACATAGGTATGGCCACACAGCAAGCTCCAGGCAGTGAGGATCCGCTGGCTTGGAGCCTGGCAGTGAGGAGCAAGGTGTCGCCCAGTAGGTACCCTAGCTCTCTAAGGCATCTATCTCTGTGCCTCCAGGAAGGACTGCCCACCAGGTCCAGCAGGGAGAAAGCTGCACCCCATCCATCCCTTGGTCTAAAGGGCTGCTCCATTTTTCCAGTGAGACACAGCCAGGCCCTCCCCAGCACCACAGACAGGCATCCCCCTCCTCACCCAGCCCTTGACGGTATGGCCCCACCAGCCCTGTCCCAGCTCTCCTTTGCCCATTCCCACCCGGTGTCTATAAAGGAATGAGCACTAGATACAGGCTGTTAGAGGGAGTAAACCCACCTGCAGAGGGAAGGTCACAGCATCACTCAGAGAGCACTCTGCTTCGACCTGCCTCGAGAGCCACACCTGGCTTTTCACATATGGACAAGAGCTCACCCACATACAACCACACCAACTGCAAAGTGCAGGAAGATACCACTTCTCACCAGTCAGACCGGCAAAGGTCAGCACGTTCGACAACGCTCTGAATGGGTGGAGCTATGGCCAAGTACACTGCTTACACGCTATTGCTCACAGAGGAAACTGGTACAGCCTCCTCACGGGGCAACGTGGCAGAATCAACACAAGTCAACAACACATACACGCTTCAACCAGCATTTCCATTTGCAGGAATTGTTCCCACAGGTGTGCATGTTCACTGAGACACCCACTGCAGTGGCGTGGCTTATTACAGCCAAGAAAGCAAGCAAGTGCAAAGCCCATCAGTGGGGTGCGAGTCAAAACATAAAAATACGTATGGCCCGGCTTTCGAACAGAATAATAGGCAGCCGTTAAAAAGGAGTCCACTCTGCATGAGCTGATACAGAAGGAGGGCCAAGATACGCCAAGCATGAAAAGGAAAAAAGGCAATGGAGGAGCTCGGCATGTAGAGAATGCTACTGTCCACGGAAAAGAAGAAGGATGGAGGGATCACAGCCATGCACATCCCTGCCTGCTGGACTGAGCACACCTCTAGGAGGGCACCAAGCAGGCACCTGGAAAGCAGGCTGGAAGCAGGCAGAGGGATGCTGCTTTCACCTTAAGTACCAACTAACCAACCAGAGTGTCACCGTGTGGCCATACTACCTTAAGGAAATCAACAAAGGGGCGCCTGGGTGGCTCAGTTGGTTAAGCGTCGGACCCCTGGGTTCAGCTCAGGTCACGATCTTGCAGTTCATAAGTTTGAGCCCCACATTGGGCTCAGCGCTGCTGGTGCAGATCCTGCTTGAGATTCTCTGCCCCCCTCTCTCTGCTTCTCTCCTGCTCTTAACTCTCTCTCTCTCAAAATAAATAAACCTTAAAGAAAAAAATAATCAAAGAACTCTCCCATGAGACACCCATCTGTTAGGCTGTTCCAGCCCCTACCTCAAGAAAACACTCAGAAATGTCTTCCCTGAATCCTCAGTGCCCAACACTGTGCCTGGCACATGGCGTGCTCAGCAAGGGGCTGGCTGGGATGGCACCAGCACTTTCAGGTCCGAGGTCTCCATTTATCCCTGGCAAGCTAGCAGAGACCAGGCCTCGCTCGCACACCCAGGGTATATGGGGGAGGCGGCTGGGCCAGGCCACCAGCCTGCAACTACACTGCTCTGCAGTGAGCACCCCACCATCCCCAAAAGCATACCCATGATGGTCAATGCTCTGTGTCCTGCAAAGACCACGAGGGTAGGCAGGGTACCTGCACAGTGCCTGCACAGAGCTGCCTCTGGTCCTGGGAATGGCTTCTGTTGACTAATTTCTGTACATAATTCCACCCAGAATGAGTCAACAGCAGGGCAGACAGAACTCACACAGGCCAGCCCCAAAGCTGTTGAGAAGGGTGAGAGGGCAGAGCACTGGGTGCCCCAGCCACTGAGAGAGAGCCCCCAGCCCCAGGCCTCCCTCAGATCAGGCCACCTCCATCTACAGTGGCTTCTGCAGAGATAATCTCCCCAGGCCCTGGAGCAGCACGAATACCTAGGATGGGGAACTGCTCCCTGATCCTCAGCAACACTCCAGACTGGCCCCTCACTCTGTCTCAGGCCAGTGCTTCATCACGTGGGCTGGGCTGGACCAGCCCACTCTACCAGATTCCACCTAACCACCCCTCAGAGGCAGACGCTGATTACGAAATGCCATCATTTATCAAGTCCTTCATCCCCACCAAGTCACGGTGACCTGGCAGTAGGCCCCGGGACTGACCCTTCCTGTCCCCGCGGGGTACCTGCCTGAACAGACAGGCTCTTCCAGGCGCCCAGATGCTACCTGGCCACTCACTGCCTGGGTCACGTGGGGCCAACTCTTTTGTTTCTGGTACCTCAGTCCCCTTGCCTCTCAAATGGGCTCATGACCCTCCCCCTTTAGGGGTGCCATGAGGGATGAAGGGACTCCTACCCAGGGCACTCAGCACATGCCAAGAGCTCAGTAACTGGCGCCTGCCATCAGAATTTCCAGAAACCTGTCCCAACCCCATCCTTGCAGCACACGAACCTGAGCAGGGAGGGGCAAGACAGGGTCCGAGGAAAGCAGGGCCACTCCCACCCTGCCTTCCAGACCAAGCCCAGTAGCAGCACCTCCGTCCACACCTATGTTTGCCATCCCTTCTCCTCTCGTCTGCGCTAGCCTTCCTGGCCCAAGCCCCTGCTCCCGGAGCAGCAGCAAATCCTTGTCAGCAAACAGCACATTAATTGCTTCTTGGCCCGGTTTCAAATGATATCACAGCTCACACAAGAGCCCAGGATGATGGGTAGCTCCAATTACTAATTAATTGACTGCTCACATGGAACAAATCTGAAACCCCAACAGGTCGGACGGGTGAGCCCCAGGCTTCCTGCCAGCCCCTTTCTTTCATCAGAGGACAGCAGAGCTCCAGTCTGGTCCACTTTCAGGAGGGAAGAGCCGGAGCCCTGCTGCCCACCAGCCAGAGGACCTAACAGGGCTGTGAACCAGACCCCGTTCACTGGGTCACTGGTCCTGCCACCTGTGGAGCTCCCAGTGCACACCGCTAGACTGTAAGCTCCAGGAGAGGGGGACTTGCCTGGAGGACTCACTGCTGCACCCCCATCCGAGCATCAAATGAGAGCAAAAGTTGCTCAGTAAATGTATATCACGTCAATGAAAGAATGAATGAAACGCTGAATACCAAGTATGATGCCGGATTTTCAGGAACTGATACTGAACAAACTCAACACAGGTCCCGGCCTTATGGCACTTACATTCTAATGCCAGGAATGCAGTTAACCAAATCAGCAGATGATTAAAAACTAAATTGCAAACACAATAAGGGCCATGAGGATGCCCGCAAAGGCAAGACAAAGGTAACAGTGGAACATTTCCCCTACGGGGAAGCGAAGAACCCAGATGCTGAGCGAGAAGGAGTCTGCCACCTTCCCAGTGTGCCAACCCCACACCCCCTGGCCTCTGCCAGCACGGGCACCGGCACACCCCTCCACCATAGAAGACTACCCACTCAGCAATGTCACCAGCCACCAGGTGGGGCAGGGTGTTGCCTGGAGAGGATTTCCTGCAGAAACTCAGTTCCAGGTCCCTGCTCTCCTACAGGAGGCAACAGGCATGAAAGGGCTCACAGGGTCCTTTGATGCCCAGAACATATGGAACCCCAAAGTCCCCAGGCACTTTTCTTTATCTTGGTGACTTTCTAAGACTATCAAACCACCCCTGCCAGCTGTCTCCGGGCTTCTCAATGCCCCAATGTCATGATGTGGCACCGTCCAGGTCACCTTGCTCTCCTAGAAATGGAGAACTACAAGCTTCTGAAGAAACTTACTTGGGGAAGTGAGGCACAAGCCTGGGTTTGAGTCTCAGCTCTGCTCCTTCCCAGCTGTGAGATCTGGAATAAATGGCATCCCTTTTGTCTAAGATGGAGTAAAACTGTCTGCCCACGAGCTGCTGGCAGACCCCAGAGGCTGACCACAGAGGACTTCCTTTCCCCTGGCTTCCTTCTCTGATTATTATGAGGGTGGAGTATGGGAAACCATCCTGGACCCCAATTTCTGTTTCTCTCTCCCGATCTTTCCACCTGTCCCACGTTTTAGCAGCCCAGGTGTGTGTGTGACCAGCTACTACCTGCATCTTCCCTGAACCAGGAATCATGCAAATTAGGTCCAGAGTCCTTTCCCACCTATAACTACCTCTTATTTGGAAAGTGACAAATCATTTTGATATATTTCCTGTATCAATATTAATCCGTGATGGCTCTAGAATGTCTACAACACAGGGGCATAAAGGCGGCTGGCGCTGCTTAGAAGGTTAGCAACCTGTCTAGAAACACACTGTGCATGGATTATACGTTTATTTCAAGTATCTTTGGGAGGTGTCGATGGAGACTGGGACAGGGTCATCCTTGGTGCCAACACTGTTTTTAATAGCAAGCACCACCACCAGAGATTGTACCAAGCACTGTGCCAAGAGGCTTACGTATATCCTATCATTTAATTCTCTTAATAACCAAGAAGGCATTGTCCCCATTTTACAGGTAAGTAAACTGAGGTTCAGAGTCACTAAGTAACTTGCCAAGATCTTGCAGCTGGCTCAAAATAAGAGGCAAAACCTGAACCCAGGTCTGCTGCATGGCAAATCCACTGCTGTGGCTAAAGCAAACTGCTGCCCTCCTGCCTTGCTCGCCAGCTGCCCCAGGCTCTGCTCTCCTTCCACTCCGAGGACACCCGTCCCACCCATTCGACCACCCAGGCCGCCAGTCTGCAGCTGGAGGGCTTCAAACTTCAAACTTCCCACAAATGGATTTCTGAGCAGGAGGTTTTTTTGTTTTTTTTTTTTCCTCTCCCTTGCTGAAAAGACTGTTCCTCGTGGTTACTGCTGTCTAGTGCTTTTGAAAACATAAGCGGGGCTTAGTCCAGCTCAGGAGGCCACTGGGTGCTCATTCAGGTCTGGGTTCCCAGCTTGGGCTCCTCCCCCAAGTAAGAGAAATGTGGGGCCTGCTCCAGACTCCCCCTAAGGAGGGTGCTCCCTTCCCTAACACACCTGACAGATTCCCCTCCACACATGCCGGCCCAGCCCCTGGGACAGCTCCGCACAATGAGGCCCGCACCTGCAAGAATGTCTGTAAATCCCGGGGCTCTGCACAGGGCAGCCGGATCGCAGGGAACGGCAGCAGATCCCAGGATAAAAGCAGAAGCCATCCTGTTGACAGTTCATTCCTGTTTCTCCCCCAAATCTATCCACAACAGAACTGTTAAGCTCATGCTTCCTCTCCTGTTGCAAACAATTGTAAAAATGATTGGTATCTGCCCTCAATGTAGAGCCCGTCCGCTTCATCCCCAGGCTAAATCTTTCTGCAAAGGCTCCATGTGTGAAAAACATTCATTCCCAAGACACACGGATAATGGTTAGTCTTAGAGACCCTAATCACTGAGCTCAGAGAAATGCAAAGGCTGGCCCACATAACTGCTGACTTTCTGGAGATGGAAACCTACCCCACACTCTGAGCTGGGCACCCGAGGGCAGGAAGGCTCAGGATTGCATCTGGAGCCTGGGCCCACCTACAGGGCGTCATTCTGGTGCTTGACCTCCCATAATGAGACCTCTAGCCTCCTGCAATGAGTCTCCCCTGCCTTTGTCCACGGCTCTAAAATCTTTTTGCAAAGGAGAAATTATAGTGAGAGAAGTGGGGGAGGGGGGTGTAGGGAAGAGAGCTCAGACAGGGCCAGGATGCCTGGTTCCAATCCTGGCTTTGACATTGACTAGCTGTGCCATCAGGGAAAAGCCTTTGCCTTTCTGGCTTTAGTTGTCTTGCCTGGGCATTTGGAACACAAGACATCTAGGGACCCACACAGCTGACATCCCGTGAGTGCAACAGGCAGATAGAGAGATGTTTCAGCCAGAAAGCACCTAAGAGCCCAGCACCAACAGCCAGTCCCCAGGTAAGCCAGGGAGCTGGCACCAGCAAGGCAATGTGGCTCTAACTGGATAGGTAAACACAGTACTGCAGGGGCTGGAGCTGATAACTGAAGAGGAAAACACCTTCTGATCTTGAAGGGGCCCAGAATTGATGCACAGATTTTTTTTTTTTAATATAACTTATTCTCTATGGTGAAAATACCTTGTATTTCCATCATATCCATCTCCCCTCATTCCAGTAGGGGACTTAATTTTATTGGAGGATCCATCCTTCCCACACTCTCATTCCATATGGGATGGAGGACACATCCCAAATCTAAGCCAGGGCCTTCCCCTGGCCAAGTAATTGGTTCAGGGGAGGGCACGTGACCAAAGCTGTCCAATCAGAGAGAGCCCCAGGATCTCCATTAGGAAAGTTGGGAATTCTCCATCTATTCCTCGGGACCAAATGAGGGAGGATGTGGGGAGAGACCTGCTGCAGCCACCTTTTAAACCATGTGAGCTTGAGAATAGAACTTTGCTTAAAGGAATCAAGGAATGGGGAGAAATAAGCCTTGTCATAGAGACAGTTTGGGTACTGGATCAAGCCAAACCTGATCTAGCCATAGACAACTCAGATAGAGAATATTAAGGAAATATCCCATGTGATCCCTCACATTCCTAACCTTTCTCTGACAAAGTCCTTTGCCGATTTGGAGATCAGAAGAGACACCCAAGCACATCCAGCCAATTCCCAGGGCTGGAAACAGATGCATTCAATCATCTATTGATTCAACAATATTTAATGAATGTCAACTCTGTGTCATCACACCACTCTGTGATGTGCACAGTCCCTGCCCTCAAGAACAATCAGAATGGGGGAGACATAACCTCACCGACTAGCAGTTTTGCTACAGTGTGACGATAACCCAATGGGAGGACATATGAGGGGCTGCAGACATGCGACCTCTAACCCAGTGAAAATCAAAGATTTGCCAGAGGGTGGGTACAGGCAGACACTGACTTAGATTTAGAACCCACAAGCCTTTCACTAACTCATCTCAGCAGTCCTCAAAGCAACCCTGTTTCAGAGGCTGGACAGGGATAGCCATCCCACTTTACAGAGGAAGGGGCAGTGGCCAAGACATGGACAACAGCCCATGCAGCCTCACACAGAGGGTCTGGGGCTAAACAGGAAGGAGAATCAGATCTTACAAATCCCATGTATCACATCCATCACATTCTCTCTGACTTGATGACGGCACAGGTTTCAGAGTTGGCCTCAAAAGGACAAAGATCAGCCATCTGCCCCCAGAGGATGTCTGGGGTCTCTCAGGAAGGTGCCACCAGAGTCAGAGGCAGGCCACGCATCTGCTCGCCAGGGAGAGGGTCCTGTGTGCCCCTGCCACCAGAGCAGCCCTTCTAGAGGTATCACAGACCCAGGCCAGGCTCTAGATAGGACTTCATCATCCCTGGGGGTCCTACCAATGGAGGGAAAACTTCCTAGAACCACCAATACTGGACACAAATTCTTCAGTGGAGCCCTGATCAGCCAACCACATTCAGTATGGTCCCTGAGGATGGCAAAGGGTTTGTGGCCACAAACTGGAGAGGAAGGGCTAAGCCCCGGAATCATCCCAACACACAATCCTTGCTCTGAGAGCAATGAGATGCAGGAGGATGAAAGCATACCACCCACCCTTGTCTTTGTCTTAACATGATAGGACCAAGATCAAGAGAATATAAAAGCTGTTAAAAGAGATTAAGAGTATGGACTTCAGAATCAGAAACTCCTGAGTAAAAGACATTTAAGAGGTGGTATGTATACACAGTGGAATATTACTCAGTCATAAAAAAAAAAAAGAATGAGATCTGGGGCACCTGGGTGGTTCAGTTGGTTAGGCGACTGACTTCGGCTCAGGTCATGATCTCACAGTTCGTGAGTTCGAGCCCCACGTCGGGCTCTGTGCTGACAGCTCAGAGCCTGGAGCCTGCTTCAGATTCTGTGTCTTCCCTCTCTCTACCCCTCCCCTGCTCGTGCTCTGTGTCTCTCAGTAATAAATAAACGTTAAACAATTTTTTGAAAAAAAAAAAATGAGCTGTTGCCATTTCTAACAACATGGGTCAATCTAGAGAGTGTATTGCTAAGAGAAGTAAGCCAACGACAAATATCATATGATTTCACTCATATGTGGAATTTAACGAACAAAACAAATGAACAGAGAAAAAAGCGACAAAAAAAAAAAAAACACTGACTCTTAAATACAGTGACCTGGTGGTTGTCAGATGGGAGGGGCAGGGAGGATGGGTGAACTAGATAAAGAGGATTAAGAGAACACATCGAGATGAGCACTGAATAATGTATAGAATTATTGGATCATGATATTGTACACCTGAAACTAATACAACACTGTACAGTAATTATACTTGAATTTTTTAAGTCCTGAGTTTGAGTGTATTTACTACGCTATGTATCATGTTCCTTCAAATAATATTAACAACTAGTAATTACAACAGTCAGTGAGGAGTTATTTTATTTATTTATTTTAATTCCAGAGTGGTCAGTTAGGATTTCTAAAACTCAGTTTCCTCATCTGTAAAATGGAGCTAACACCTACCTCCTGGGGCTCATAGGCAGCACATGTAAAAGCACAGAGAGACGCACATTAAATGTGGACCTAACAGTAGTAATCTAATTGGCAACACTATCTTTTGATTATTATAACTGTTCCCCCATACAGATGGCCACCCTCTGTCCCCTGAAGATACACACAGCTATAAAATAAAATTACAAACACATTAATTGAAAACGAGAGACAAAGAACCTAGAGACTAGGATACCCTCCCTCCAAGCAAAATATGAAGGCAAAAAAGGAAATTTCACAAAAGCAGCCCATGGCCCCCACAGAGCTCCAGAGCTCATGACTGGACAGCTATGGCCTGACCCCCTGCTCTGTTTTCCCACACAATCAAATGAGGACCTCACCCGACAGAACTATGAAGGCCATGGGGCACCTGGGTGGCTCGATCGGTTAAGCATCTGACCTCAGCTCAGGTCACGATCTTGTGATTCATGAGTTCAAGCCCCAAGACAGGCTCCGTGCTGACAGCTCGGAGCCTGGAACCTGCTTTGGATTCTGTGTCTCCCTCTCTCTGTGTTCCATCCCCCACTCACACTGTCTCTCTTCCTCTCAAAAATAAAGATTAAAAAAATTTTTTTAAACAAATATCAAGGCCAGATATCAGAACCTTAATTTTCTCTCCCTGGGAGGGAGCTCCAGGCCCCTCAAAAGGAGCCTCTTAACACTCCCCTCCACTGTCCCCTCCAATGCTCCCAACCCTATACCCTACATGCCCTCAGGCCAAGTGTCAGGAGAACTGTCAGGTTTCCCCACATAAGGTCTGGGGAAGCCTCTTTGTTCGTCCTTCTCAAAAGCAGGCCGGCTGGCCGTGGTGCCAGCCTCCTGAAGGTGCCTCCTGAGGGCTGTCACAGCCCAGGTGACTCCAGCGATTGGAGGAAGGCAGACAGGGGCCAGCCCGGTTCCCACTGGGAACAAAAAGTCAGCTGTGGAGCCCAGGGCATGATGGGAAGGCAGGCTCTGCGAAGATCAACTTCAATTCACAGATGACACGTCACCAGGTCCTGGGAGGGCGAGTCGTGGCCTTCATGGCCGAGGAGAGCTAAGCAGGAGACTAGGGCTCAAACACCCCCTCGCCCAGTCTCCTCTTGTGCTGTTCCCACAAGTGGAGATCTGAGACTCCAGGCAGCCTGAGATCCCAACACGACCCTTCTCTTCGCCTGTCCTCACATATCTCCCTGCAGCAACACGACCATCTCAGACAGCAGCCCTACCTGCCCGGCACCTCACTGGAAGGAACCTGTTCCTCAGAACAGATCGCTGCTCAGTCTTCTCCGCCCCATCTTCTCCACCCTGGGTCTGTCTAGCACCTGAGACAACCATAGAGGGCCCCCATCCCTCAGAAGCTCACGGGTGGCTCTTCCAGGTGGCTCTTATATTGTAAAGCTCCCAAGTCTGCAAGGCAAGTATTGCATTCCCTATGA
Source organism: Panthera uncia (assembly GCF_023721935.1). NCBI lineage: Eukaryota > Metazoa > Chordata > Mammalia > Carnivora > Felidae > Panthera > Panthera uncia. The sequence continues at coordinate 28,209,975 of NW_026057577.1, read as the reverse complement.
TACAGATAAATAAACTGAGGAGTTCGACAGCGAAGGTATCTTCCCAAGGACACACAGAGATGGGCTGCAGAGCAGAAATATGAATCCCAGGACGGTCTGTGCAGAAAGAACAACACCTTCCAGGTCGGCTGTCTGCATACATCTTTCACTATTATGGGCTCGATATTTTTCTTTAACAAGAATATTCAACAGCATCAAGAGCCGACACCAACAGAGTACGTATTATGTGCCAAACACTTTCTAAATGCCTCACAGAGATTAACTCACGTAATTCTTACATCAACCTAGAGGGAGGGTATCACTCCAGGAAACCCTGCCTGAGGGAGGAGAGGACCCAGCTAGGAGAAAAAGGGTCCGGAGCCACGGCAGGAGCCTCTCACTCTGGTGCTAGGCGGACATCAGCCAGATGCTTGGGGACCCAGCGCCGCCTAGAGCAGGGAAAGTGGTGAGGAGGCAGAGCCAAGAGGGGCTTAGACCAGCAGCTCAGAAGGACAGCAGGCCCTCAAAGCACTTCAACTCCACACCCAGTGCCTTCTGCCCCATGAGGGCCTTGCAGGGGGTTAGCTGAGTCCACAAAGAGCACAGAGGGACAGAGACTATGGGGCCACCCTGCAGCTTCTGCCATGACCACACCCCCTGCCTTCCGGCTGTTTCCATGGCAACAGGAGATGGTTCTCAAGGTAGACAAATGGTTTGTCTTCGTCTAAAAGCTCCCCTAAAATGAGACACCACTGTCTGTCCTCTATCCAGGTATTTGTCAAGCCTTGAAGACCAGTCACATCACCCAAGGAGACCTCACTGCCCCCAGAGCGACATGGTGTCACTTCACACCACGAGACGCTCCACCCGTGTCCTTCCTGGGCACCAACACGGCAACACCAGGGGGCCCACTTCAAGTAAAGAAGAAACTAGACGCTTTGGCAAATGCTCCTGCTTTTTCTACCCCCTCTACTGTGTTCTTCCTCAGAATCTGCACTAGGTGGCCCCTGAGGTCATTCCCTGGGTGGCAGACACCCAGCAGACACATGGCTAGGCTGCTGCTAGACAACACGCGACCCCATCAAGAAGGGGTACAATATGCTGATGTTGGAAGACAAAGGGCTTTCAGAAGCAATAATCTTTGTACCAAGCTTTATGGTTTTCACCATCCTCGGACACACCGATGGCCCTGGGTGTGTTACTTCATCCTTCAGCTTCAACAACTGTCTTCTCTCAATGTGCTTGGTGAAAGTCTGTTCCCTTGCTATCCATGCAGCCATCTCAGCAAGGACTCAAGTTTTCCCCAAAACTATTCCCACAGCCCCCGACCCCAAGCTGAATGCTCCCCGATGACCTACAGAGTGGACGAACCCATCCATTTTGGCCAAATGTCCCCCAACCATACACAGGGAGATCCAGCGGGTTCCTTGACGATGCCTTAAATCAAGAACTCATCTCACAACTGGCATCTCATTGCAACATCACCACCACCGCCGCCACCCCTTCCTCCCCATCACACACCTCTGCAGCCAGCTGCCCTCCTCTCTTGCCCCAGCCTGAGCCTAGAGATACATTCTGCTTCTTCCTCACTCGGCTCTCACACCACACATATACCCAAGCATGTCCCAGCTTCCAACCACCCACTTCTCAGACTGGACCTAGCCATATTGCTGTCTGCTTTTCAGCCAGGAATAGATAATAATCGTAGTGGCAGGGGTGCAATGTAAGAGTGTGATGCCTTTGAAACTCTTGACATGTTTGAGAGCACCATCGGTGAGCTGGGCAAGAACGTGCTATGGTATCCACCTCCTGGTAAGCGGCCCCTGGAAACAGCCAGGAAGAACGACATGGTGTGATCTCAATTCAGTCACCTAAGTCTTGCTCCAGCTCTACCTCCCACCTTGGAATGAGGCTCTTAGCTTTGGTTGGCCGGAGCTGGCCCCATGCTCTCCTCAGACAATAAGCCGGACCTGAGCCACAGCAAAGCTCTCAGTCCCAGACTCTGCAAGCAAGAGAAGCAGCCTGGGGCACCTGGGTGGCTCCGCCGGTTAAGCATCAGACTTCAGCTCAGGTCATGATCTCGAAGCTCATAGGTTCGAGCCCCGCCCGGGGCTCTCTGCTGTCAGCGTGGAGCCTGCTTCGGATCCTCTGTCCCCCTCTCTCTCTCTGCCCCTCCCCTGCTTGTGTGCTCTCTCACTCAAAAATAAATAAACATTGTTAAAAAAGAAGAGAGGAAGCCTGCTTAGCCCTGGGTTTGGACAGTGAGCAGCCCCATCCTGACCTGCTCTCTCCTCTCAGCACCTAACACTATCCTGCACATCCCTGGGCACAGAGGGGGAATGGTCTTCAGGAAAACACCAAGTCCCCAGGAATAAAAGCTGCAGCAGAAATAGTGTGAAGAAGCAGGTGCTTCTTCCCAGCCACAGGCACATGCCAGAACCTCCCAGCCACAGGCACATATGCCCAGGAGACCGCCCAGGGTCAGAGGCAGCTCTACCACTCTAGCTGTTTGACCCCCACGAAATGTTATTACTACATGCGTAAAAGAGGAGGAGTCATGTTCACCTCACACACCTGTGGTGAGAGTTACAAGAATTAATTCCCATCAGGTACCCAGAACGCTTTCTGACCTATTTATAAACACTCCGTCAGCGTTATGGTGTGGGGGTGTGAAGAGGAAGGAGAGGGAGAGAGGGGGAAAGAGAGAGAGGGAGAGAGGGGGAAAGAGAGAGAGAGAGAGAGAGAGAGAGGAAGAGAGAGAGAGAATCTCAAGCAGACTCCACACTCAGTGCACAGCCCTAAGTAGGTCTCAATCCCACTACCCTGGGATTACAACCAGAGCTAAGATCAAGAGTCAGACGCTCAACCAACTTAGCCACCCGGGCACCCCAGCTTTATCATTTTTTAATTTTCAATTTAATTATTATTACTTCTAGTCTCCAGAGAAGAGCCCCTCAAACAAAGGGCCTCCAAATCTCCTGTGTCAAATCCTAACTTCTGTCCTCACGTGGTGAGAGCCACACCTCCCTCTCTGCCATCCCCTTCCAGCACATCACATGGCTCTGAGCACACAGCCTTGCCCGGCAGTATCTGCCGAAGTGGTCCAGAATGATTCCAGGTGCCCCCTCACACCCATGAACTTCCGGGTGTCCTTGCTAAGTGCGGCATGAGGATTTATATGGTCCTGCCATCTAAGGAAGCCCCTCCCCCCAAAAAAGCACCAAGACAACTTTGGAAAACAAGACAATGATGGTGAACAAAGCCATGGGGGCAAATCCGAAGTGTCCGTGCTTGACTTGGAGAAGTCACGTGGCTGTCTCCTTGCAGGAAAAGCCCATTCAGGACTGAAACTAATGCCCCAGGAACCAGAGTGCAGCAATACAGAGCCCCTCCACTTCCACATACCTATCACCTGGCGAATCGTCGCAGCAGGATGGGGCCAGGGCTATGCAGATGCCACCTTCACAGCTGCTTCCCCAGTCAGACACACAGGCTGGAGGATTCCAGAAGGAAGTGTGAGTGCCCACACCCTGCATCAGTAACAAAAACGGAGCCCGCCAGTGTCAAGGCCCCACATTTGTACAGACAGGCACCCGAGCGTTTACAGAGGCCTGCAAGCCCTTCTCACATGATGTAAGACGCCAGAAACAGCCACGGTTCCCGTTGCTCAAGAATTCTTAGAGCAAGACCACAGGGGCCCACACCCCTCTCTTCCACACAGGGGATGCTACAGGACAGGTCAGCCTTCAGCATGAGGGGGTACTCTTACAAAGCAGCCACAAGACAACAGCCCCCAAGAAGGGGCCGCTCTCCCCTTCCCATGTGCCTTTATAAGGGCTCCTGGCACGCTCGAGCATTTGCGTCAAGCAAACATGGGGAGAGACAAAGCAGCGGCAGTGAACTTCCCAGCCACACGCCAGCTTCTAGTTCAGCCCAGTAAGGCCAGGAACACGAAATCCTGGGCCCCGGTTCTGAGAGGCATCCTTGCTTGCTAATAAGAACTTGACTTCAACCCTGCTGAACCCTCAGACCACATGACAGCTCCTAAGAGGTGCCAGTTAAATATGTTCAACTGAAAAACTGCAACTCGTAGAACCCAAGGCTTTGCCATTTTTATTCAAAAATGTTTACTTCTTGTTTCCCTATTAAATATAAGCAACTTCCCCCTTGTATATATTTGCACCACATCCACACAATGTGTTCCCCATCAACATTTGAATTATGGGCACAGGCTTTGAAATGTTAGTTTTGTGCTAAGATAAATATTGGAATAATATTCACTCTGCTTTTTTGAAGTAGTCGACAACACCATTTGTGATTGAAGAAGAAGGCACCGTTTGCTTTGCGAAGTAACAGAAGGATAACAAGCAGTGCTCTCGGGGGAAAGGGATCACCATGGCCTCTGCAACACTTGTATCTCCTGATAAAGAAGCAGCACAGCTTCCGTGAGGGTAGAAGGCAAATGTCCTGAGCCTCTGAGCCTGGCCTGGTAAGGATGGCAGTGTTCACGGTGTGACTGGCCCCTGCCACCATCTGCCCCAGCCCCCATGGCCAAACCCAGCCCGGGTTTCCCGGTGACTTTACCTGGGGCTCCACAAAGAAATAAACACAAAAAGCAGGGTAATGGAGGACTTACATAGACAAGGCCCCTCTCCAGTTCCTTTGTGGCCCACACTGGCTGCAAAATGGACATGCAGTGGTCCTCCATTCACATGCCCCTGCTCCTCCCACAAGTGGTTCACCGGGGGGCCTGCCTCTGTGGCCTCCAGGGACAGCTCAGAAACACAGCACCCTCGGCTCGCCGTGCAAGATGCGCACAAAGGCCATACCTGGGGAAGCCCCAGGACTCAAATCCAGGCCCCCCACAGGCAGCAGCCCAGCCCGAGTTCTGGCAATCCTGACCACGCTGGTCATTTTGAGCTCAGAGGGATGCCTGGCTTGAGCCAGGAAGCTTCTCCTTCTGCAGGTGATAGCACTCTGGCTGTGATGATTCAACCAACCTGGCAGCACTTTGCTGAGCCCTCTCACCTGGATTCTTTCTCTCACGGGCATCAAGAGCCAATCCTGGGAGGGATTCGGGGCAGGTGTTGGGATCCCCATTTCGCAGGTCTGGAAACTGAGGCTGAGAGAGCCTTACCTAAGATCAAGTGGCTGGTGACAGAGATCTCACGGCCCTCTCCCCAGTCTGTGCATCATATCTGCTCAAGGGATCTGTGTCTAAGAACTGCATCGCTGGCACCTCCCCTCCGTGCTCTGGGACATCCGAAAACCCGGGGCCAGGGTCTGTCATGACCAGCCTTTCTTATAGCCTCTCAGCACCCAAGTTCCCTGAACTGTAAAATAAGGACACTACCCTGACATTATGCCCAATCATTATGATTGCTACTGCCACCAGAAATATCAGTACTTCATGATCCCTTACAAACCTAGCTTTCTCTCTTACTGTGACCTTCCTTTGAAATTAGAGAGCTAGGCTGAGCTGGGAGCTATGGATCTTCTACAGAGAGCGCCTGCTACCCTGGCCCCTTCTTCTAGAAGCCCCCTCAATGCTCCCAGCCTGGTGGTCTGCACCCCCAGAAACTCAACCAACAAGGCAGGGCAGAGCAGAGGCAGGCTGTGAATGACCGGGCGAATGAGCTGGCGGCTTCTCCCCGCCCTACAGAACACACTCGTTTCCCTGTGGGAAAAATGTGACGAGGCTGGATCTACCATGAAGAGCATTAAGTTATGATAATTTGAGCTCCATGCAATTATTCCTATTAAATGCATGAGCAGAACACCGTAGCTGGTGGGCTGGATTCTTGTTAAGAAAAATAAGTGGCTTTATATTTCAAACTGGAAGACAACTCTAACCCAAGAATCCAAATGAATCAAGTAACTTTAGACCTTTTCTTCTTCGGCTGTGCTTTACTCACAAAAGCAATGTGCCTCATTTACCAGGATTCCAGGCCCGTCCTGGTCATGTGCTCAGCCGAACCCAGCTAATTAAATTAAGCCACAGCCACCTCTTTCCTAACCAGGAGAGAGGGGGCCCATAAATTATGCTGCCCTGAGCTCCCCACAAATTGCCTCTCCCCGAAGAGGGCTTCGCCATTTGAGAAAACACATCCAAGGCGGTGCGTGGCGGCGAGGCCCTGGTAATTGGCCGTCCCTTTGGCGCGGCCTCTCCCACTCACCCGCCAGTGGAGAAATAATGAGCTGCCAAAGCTTGGGGAGGCTCGGCAAACAGAGAGAGGAAAAGGGCTTGTGCTCCAGAACCCAGGCTAGCTGGCCAGTCTTGCTCCAGCCAACCCAGAGTGGTAGGGAAGCAGTGGGGCAGGAAGGTCTGGAACCTTCTCCTGGGTGTGTCCCTGCTGTTCCATCTTGGACCTACTTCTCATAGCACACAAGCCACACTAGCAGGTAGTCAGCGGGACAGGGGGCAGTCAGTAGGTCCTGTGGGTACTGCATGTTGCCAAGCCCCTGGGGTGCCTTGTGTAATCAGTTGTGTCTGTGAACCCCATGGGGGGGGGGTCCCACCTCTGAAGAGTAAATAGACCAGGCAAGCCTCCCTGGAGGAAGAGGAGGAAAGGAATGACTCTTGGAACTCCTACACAGTAACCTAGAGAGGGCCCTCCTTTGGGGCTCCTTCACTCAGGTCTCCCTGATCTTTCTGACAACAGCCAGAGCGGGGGACGAAGCAGGGAGAGTTGTTTCAGACAATGTGTCTGCCTCTCTGCCCAAAGCAAAGGAAAAATCTCTCCATCATTGTAGCAATGGGAGTGGCCCCCATTCTGTGTGGGAAGTCCCCCCTGGTATGAAGCGGGGAGCAAGAGATTCAGGGCAGGGAAAGTAAAAATGCAGGCAGGCCTGGGATGGGAAGTTTGCAGAGCGCTAATCCCCCCGCACCAAGGGACTGATTTTAACAAGGCAGGTTGTTTCAGAGGCGCTCCGTGTTGACTCACATGTGCTGTTGTGGCAGGCTCTTGTGCTTTGTTCTGCGTTCAGAATTTTCTTATTCCGGGATTTCTGATCCAAAAATGTGCTTTGAAAGCCAGCCCCGTTTTGGACAACTCCTCAATTTAAAGGGCACTTTCTATACGTCACTTCTCTGCACGAGGCTGCCACTCACAAAGGCAGGGTGGAGAGGGGGGATTCAGGGCTAACTCCCAATGCCCATCTGCCCCTGCTCCCAGCCGAGCTGGGGCAAGGACCCTGGGGGGAGAGGCAGCACGCCTGGATGAGGGAAAGGCTGCGTAATTGGGCTCTACAGCTAGGAAAGCCCAGCGGGCCACAGGGGAACCCAGGCAGGTCCCTCCCCACGGCTCTCACTGGATTTGGACAATAGCTATAATAGCTGGCATTACTGAGCACCAGGCGGCAGGCACCCAGCCAGGCACTTTACACGCACCATTTCATTTCGTGCTCACAGCAGCTCTGAGGAGGGCACCATTACCCCTCTTACAAACAAAGAAACTGAGGCCTGGAGGAGCTGAGGAGGGTGCCCAGGTCCCACAGCCGACCACCGATGGAGCTGGGTTTCCAACGTGGTGCTGACTCCCAAGCGCCCATCCCTCAGCACCCCCTGCCTCTCAGGCTGTGCTCGCATCTGCTCCACCCTGCGATGGGGCACTGGGAAGCACTGGGTGCAGGGAGATGGCTGGGCTGGGCTGGCGGAACTGGTGAGCCCAGGAAAGGAAACCCAAGTGTGGGTCTCCCTGCTTGCTGGGTAAGCCAGTCCTGGCATGTGACTGGGCGTTGGACGCCCAGGTATGCTGGGGATACAGCTGCCACAGTCCCTCACCAGATCCCCAGTCAGGGAGCAGTTAGGAGACCTTTCCTGGAGCCTGAGGGTCAGCGTCTGGGGTCGTGCCAGAAGCGGCTGGGACCTCAGAAAGCCACTTCTCTCTGCACCACTCGACCATGTCTGCCAGACTGCAGGAGCAGGAGGCAGCCGGCTGGGCCACTTTCTGAGTCACAGAGGGGTGTGGGTGACGCCGGAAAGCCGAGCTGAAAATTGACCTTCTCCCTGAGGTCACTGCCAACACAGTGCTGGTCACATGGCAAGCATCTGCCAATGGCTTAAGCCACTTCACAGGGGGAGAGGGCAACTAGATGGGCATGGGATGTCACCAGCATTGGAAAATCCACCAGTCCCCTCCTCCAGCAAGAAGGGCCAGGGCACCACGTCCCCAGCAAAGCCAGTACCACGTGACAAAGGCCAACCCCAAGAGCAGGCACCCATCCGCCCGGTCTCAGTCACTAGCACACTGGGATGGGGTGGCCACACCTTCCCCAACAGGCCTCACTTCTCTCAACCCACCCCCTCGCCCCGCCCCGAGGTAAACACAAGCTTGACTGGCACTCACTTTGAAATCTGAAGCTCTTGAGATGGAAACCCAGGGTTGTAAGCGATCAGACTTTGTTAATTTTGCCAGGCATCACCCACAGGACTGAGCACGGTTCTCAGGGTGTGGCCGCCATCAGCCAAACCAGCCACATCTGCTTGCATTTCATCACCAACATGGTAAAGTTTGACTTTCAGCTGACCTTGAAATTCACAAACTCCAGCAGGGGAGGGCTGGCAGTGGGGGATAGGAGCCAAGTGAAAGCCGCTAAAAGGAAGCAGAAATAAAACAAGCTGGGGCTGCCCTGTGCCCCCCAAAATTAAAACCAAATGAGCATATCAAAGGGCACTTTTCCCAGTTATTTTGGCTCCAACACTCCTCAGCTTTAATCAAGTCTCTGGGAGAGAAAGCTTCAAGTGGCTGTAATTTCCTACCTGCCTTCACCTGCAATGCTTAGACCTGAATCTGGGAGTTATTTGGGGCTGATTTCCCCTAATGCACAAACCCTTCCATGATGCCTTCTCCCTAAGCCGAGCCTGGCTCCCTAGGCCCTGGCAAAGGATGTCTGCTGGCCTGGGCTTTCCTGGCCATGAGGAAGGCAGCAGCATGAGAGGCAGGAGTTCATTTACCTCTAGGGTGTATGGAAGATCTGGAAGGAGAGTCCCTCCACATAGGGCCAGGCTCTGACAGACCAGGTCCCTTGGACAAAGAGCTGGTGGGTTGCCCCAGGCCACAGCTGGTAGGCTGGAGTGCTGGGAGAAGATGCAGCTCCATCTGGGCTGTTCCATGACGCCTCTGGGGGCCTTTCCAGCTCTGGCATTCACACATCTACTCCCAAGACTTCCATGACATTTGCTCCTGGGGAATCTCCCCTAGAGAAATCACAGCATCTGTGCTCTGCACTGAGGCCTTAGAGTCCCAGAACAGAGGGCAAGCAGATGAGAAGAGAAAGCTAGAACAAGTCAGAAGCACCATGTTCCAAGCTCCCCTGCCCCACCTACAAGAAGGAAGAGCTATGAGCACTTTCTTAGCGTCTACTGTGTACCCAGTGCTTTTATCTGATTCCATCTCCCACAAGCCTCTGAGATAGGAACTCAGATGAATCCCATTTTACAGATTAACTCAACTACTGTGTGATTGCTCACCATGTGTCAGGCACTGGAGGAAACAGCTGGCAGCTTAGTGAGGCGGCCGTGAGGTCCTGCTTCAAGTTGGAATAAACCTCAAGCATACCAATGTCATTTGTGGGTAGAATCCCACAAATACTCCATTTTTTCTTCCTGGATTTGTCATTCTTCCTCCTCGAAGCTACCTTTTTGATACTGTATTCTAGGAAGCATGGACTGTGAACAAAGAACTCATGACAGAGGCTTGCGCACTCCCTGGCCTCAGTGGGACTCCATGTCTAGCTATACTGGGCTGGCACTGGGGACAGCTATCCTGCCACAGAGCACAGGCTCTTGTGGGGACCCATGTCAAGTCTGCTTTGTGTCCAGGTGGCCAACACTGCCAGAGCCCCCACAGGGACAACATACGGGGGCTGGGGGGGGGTGGGACATGTGTTGGCTCAGAGCCACAGCTCAAAGCCCCGTCTGCAGAAAAACCCAGCCCCGGCCCAGTACCCTTAAAGCTGGAGGGCAAAGCAGCAAGCCTAGCCCCAAAGGACCTGAGCCTTCGTGCCCCTGCTCTGCCGATTCCCTTCCTCCTCTCCTTACGCACACAGTCCTTCCTCCCCCCAGATGGGACATCTTAAACCCTCCTCACAGAAGAACCAACACCCAGAACAATCAAGTGATGTAGACTCTTGACGTTATTCTATCCTACAGAGTTCTTACTCCTGACCCCAAATCTCAGCTACCTCCAACATGCAGTCCTGGCGGCAGAAGGACCACAGACTTTGGGGCCAGAATGTCTGGATTCAAATTCTGCTCTGACCTTCACCTCTCTGAGGGTCTGTTCCCTCGTGTGTGAAATGGGGATACTGACAGGGTGGTGGGGTTGGGTGGGCCAAGCCTCCTGCCTCGGAGAAGGGCTGGGAGAGGGCAGGTTACAACAGGTGCGCAAGAAAGTTAGGGCACCTTCCTTGTGAAGGAAGGATGGGCAAAGCACGTGCAGGGCCAGACCTACCAGGGAGGCTTGGTATGGCACACGCTCGGTGCACCCTTTAGCCCCAAAGGGGTGAGAACACCACCAAGGAAGAGAAAGGTGTGAGACAGACTAGCAACAAACATTAATTAAGCAGTTACCAAAAACAGGTGAGAGGACAGGGGAGAAACCAAATGTGTAGAGCTATGGTATCCACAGCTCAGGGGGCCTCCCTGTCCCACACGGCCTTGGACTCTACCCTGAGGTTCATTTCCATGACCCTAGGGCACTGCCTGTCTCCCAGTGAAGCCAACTTGTGCCTCCAGGCACAGGACCCAGTAGGTGTCTCTACATACTGGGTCACCTCTGCCCAGTCCCAAACAACCCCCTGCCACACTCAGGGAACACTTGTGTGCACTCTAGGCCCTTCCCTGGATGCTCACAATCCTGAGGCTGCATGGGTTAGGGATGGAGGTGAGGATATGGTGGCAAGCAGGTCCTGTTGGTCAGGAAAACTCTTTAAAACCCATAAATGAAATAAACTTTAAAAAAAAAAACCCACTTGACAGGGGTACCTGGATGGCTCAGTCAGTTGAGCATCCAACTTTGGCTCAGGTCATGATCTTGCACTTCATGAGTTCGAGCCCTGCACAGGCTTCTCTGCTGTCAGCTCAGAGCCCACTTCGGATCCTCTGTCCCCCTCTCTCTCTGCCCCTCCCGCACTTGCACTCTCTCAAAAATAAATAAGCATTAAAAAAAAAAAAAAAACACATACACAGAACTACCACTCCCTGGTCAGGGGAGTCACTATAGGCCCCCCAGGGTGGCTGGACATCTTTGAGCCCACAAGGATGTGACACTGCAGAGTAACCCAGAAGAGGTAGAAGCTAGTGAACCCCCTGCAAAGCATGGCCCCTGTGACCCTAAGGAGAGCCATGCAAGACATGGAACAGTCCTATCTCAGGTTTGAACCCAAAGCCTGGCACTTACCAGCTGCCAGTAAGGCCCTGAGTCACAGCTTCTTCCCTAGAGGCTACCCCTGGGGGGGGGGGGCGGGGAGGGGGTGCACAGGTTTCCTACGAGAAATGGAGTGGAGGAAAGGATCCCCAGGTGGATGCTGCAGGACCTTTCTCCTGTACCCAAGTCCTCCACTGCCAAAAGTCTTCCTGGGGGCAAAAAGTCTCTGGATCCAGAGTGTGATGCTGAATGATCCCAGAGCTAGGACAGTTCCCCTTTATAGGGTGAGCAAAAGTCAAACCAAAGGTCCTTATGTGGGCTCCCTAATGGTGGGCTCCAAGGGTGGGGAGATTCCAGGGAGGGAAGGAAGGCGGTGCATCCCTCTGTGATGAGGGCCAGGAGGAGCATCTTCGCCCAGGTGTGGCCAGGACAGTGTTCTTGCTTTGATTAGATTCCCCTGGGGGAGGGAGGAGGAAATGAGCTCTCTCCCGTCTGCCCCCCAGAAACAAGGCTGCACCTGCCAGGACCTACATCCTCCAGGCTGCAAACCAAGGCCCGATCCGCCACACAGCAGAGAGCATGCTGCCCACATCTCCACTCCATGCAAGGGCTTCTTGACAGTTATTGGCAGGGCCTCTATTACCCAAGGACGGGCTGGGGGAGGGGAAGAAGGAAGAAAAGCCAATTTTGTTTCCCGGAGAGAAACGAGATTGCTGCTGACAGCTGTCCGTAGGAAAGCGGAGGCTCGTGCCCGCGTAATCTAAACTCGAGCGGCCCAGGTCTCCCCTCAACCCAGAAATGAGCTTGTTAGAAGAGTCTGGATCCCGGCCGTTTCCCTTGACAGCTTCCTTCCCCTAATACACACAGCAAATTGGCAACCTGTCCTCGGGCATTTGCATCCGGAGTCCCTGGAGGGAGATATCTCTATTATTCTGTTTTGGATAAAGGAGGCCGTTTGAGATGACAGGTAGCAAACGCCTCTTTAATAAAGCATACAAGCAGCCACAGAGAGCCAGGCAGTGGAGAGAGGCTTGACAAATAGGTAGATTTGCAACCCAGGAGCATTAGTAGGGCCAGCCGGAGCAGTGAGCAAGGGAATGTTGGGGCTGCGGGCTAAATCACCCCTTGTTATTCTGATTTAACCGTCTCGTGGCTGGAGCCCCTGTCCACACCCCTCGGAAAGGCAGACTCAGAACATGGACACGCAAACGGCTTTGTGGCCCAGCATGTGCAAGCTGCAACTTGATCCCCTGAGTTCATCGCCTGCTGTGGTGTGGCACAGCTTCCTTCTAGCAGTTCACAGATCTTTGAAGAATGGTCCCTAGCCTTCCCTCATCTCTAGCCTGGTCTCCACTGTCTTTTTTTTTTTTTTTTTTTTTTTTGCAGTAACCTCAATTTTAAGAGAAATAAACATTTACTCAGCATTAACCATGTCTCACCCCAAGTGTCACCCTAAGTCACAAGGAGCTCGTAGCCTTCCCCTGTCGTGTCATTTCCCTTGAGGCAACTATTTACTCCACTGCACAAACAGCTTCCCATTCAATTCTCCTTAGCTCTAGCTTCTCCTCCATCCTGAATCTGAAGGAGCCAGGCCTAGGGTGTTGGGCTCTGTCCAACGATGCGCTGGCAAATATTTAACAGCCAGCTCTCTGAGAAAATAAATAAAAATCTGATTTGTGGTGTTTGCCGATTTCTGTGGTGTCAATACTCACACTGGGGCTGACTCCAAGCTTCCAAGGGGGTGCCACTGAAGTCAGTTGGGAGGAACCACACCAAGAACTCCACAGCTCAGACCACTGAAGTCACGGCTCGTCGCTGGAGAATACCTATGTGACTTGGAACATTCCATAACTATGCTGCACCTTACCTTCCACGAAGATGGAAATGCTAGGTCATGAGGAAGCGGAGGGCTAACTGAGGCCACGTGTGACACCAGTAAATACTCGATAATGTTGGCAATTATCCTCCCCATCACCCACTTGACAGAGGCAGCTTTGATGCAAACACAGCAAGATGCTTCCACTTCCTCGCCCCAGGAGCTTGCCACATCGCCGAGGGTGGCCTGAGCAGGACTGTGGTTGGTTTGGTTCTCCAGGGCAAAGAGATGCAGTTGTGGTGACACCAGGAGTAGAGCCGTGAACTCCTGCCACCCGCCTCCCCGCTTCCTAGGACACCTACTCTCTTCACGAGACTCTTCCCCATCTCCACCCTGGCTGCACACCAGAATCGCCTGTATTCGGGCCAGGTTTCCCATCAACCTAGATTCTGATTTAACAAACCCAGGTTGCCGGCTGAGCATCAGGATTAGTTTTTTAATCTCTCCAGGTGATTCTAATATGCAGCCAAGACGGAGAGCTGTGTGATGACTGATGAGGAGGACAATTCACAGTAGCAGCAGAGCATGAGTGTGAACGGTCCACCTGTGTTCCAGGCAGGCTCTGGCCTCAGCCTGCATTTGGATGCATCCTTCCTGATGCCGAGCAAATCCCTGGGGCTGGAGTGACCCACAGAGACCAGACTCCAGCAACCACAGGGGCACAGAACTTTGAGGGCTCCCTAACCCAGAGTGCTGTGTCTCTACACAACCCCCATGTGCCCGCCTTCAAATACTCAGACTCTTTCCTGCTCCAAGAACCAGGCAAGAACTGTGGCCATGTAAAAAGTATTCTTGGGGATCATGTGTTCACAGCTGACATGACCAAAGTCAGCGAACACAGTGTTTGAGTGTGGATGGCCAAAACCGAAGGTGTCCCCTGCAAAACACAAGAGTGGGACTGCTGTTCCCCAGTACGGTTTCTACAGGATACTATTTCTATGGGATATTCATCAGGACCATGCAAGAGAGAGATGCTCAGATTCACATGCCTCTGATGGAAGCTAGAGTAGACCATGCTAGGTCAGGCTCTCTACTGCATGACTTCGGGGAATCTTGGTATAATAATGTCTTTGGAATCTTCAACAGCCAAGATAAGGTAGGGTGCTTCCCAAACTTATTAGACCATGGAAACTTTCTCCCACATAGAACCTGCCACCACCAGAGATCCATAAAACATGTTTGGCAAAGGCTCGGCAAGATCACATGGCTAACAGGCCCTGCCACAACACCAGGCAGAAGGTAGACCTGCCTGTCCCCATACCCACCACAGGACAGTCACCAGGAGGAGAAGCTTCTCTGTACACATGAGAATAAGACGCTAAGCCCAGGATCCACTCCAGATCCCACAAATAGGCTTGAACAGGCTTGGGCAAAGCATGGATTATGTAAATACGTATTTGGGGACTTTTTAAACACAGATTATTCACCCAATTAACTCTAATGGCCCCTCAGAGCTGAGAGAGACTATTGTGTAAACATGTGGGGCTGAATGTGGCCTCAGCCCCAAGATTTCCTCAAAAGACGGGGTTTACAAGTCCCCCATAAGAGTTCCCTCTGGGCCCCAACTTGGCAGATAAGTTCATTGCCCGGAAGGGAATTCTTGCCTAAAATATGAAAGGGTAAGAGTGAAAAGAAGGATCCAGCTCCCTTTAAGCAAGCAGGGAGCTCTCTGGGTACAGATTTTATATATATTTTCATTTGCCATAAAACATACATTATATGACACAGAACATCTGGTAGCCTCCAGTAGTCTTGCTCTTTCTCAATACTAGGAGAAATGGGAGATTTCTTTCCAGCAGCCACTTACATTCACATATTCTAAATGTTTCCCTGTGGATACAGCACAGCCAGGAGGGAAGCTGATCCCATGCCTACCTCAGCAAGGCAGTGGGAGCTCCACCCTTGCTGGCTCTGCCTGAGACCCAGGAGGCCGAGCACACTGGCGCCAGCATGGATCCCCCAGGAGAAGCTGGGCCTCCTCCAGGAGATGGGTCCAGAGACCAACTGGCCAACACAGAGAGCCTTGGAGGCCAAGGGAGTATGTCCATGGTCAAGTGTGCTGACAGAGGACTAAGGGCTAATTTTCCAACATCAACCAGGAACAGTCTTCTGGAATCCTCTTGGGCCCTAAGGGGCTGTACAGGAGCCCTGGAACCTGAAGGCAGGGAGCTTGCACACCTGGGGGGAGATGAGTTAAGGGCTGGTCTTCCCTTGGCTGCCAACCTGCTCTCCATGCATCCATACACCATCATGTCACAAGAGCCAGAACCTGAGAGGAGGCCTTGTTTTCCTCCCTCTCTCTTACCACCCGTGTCCCACCCACCAGCATGCTGACCAACTTGACCGGCATGTCTCCATGGCTGCAACTCTCACGCCAACCAGCCAAGGCTCTCCCTTGCTCAACTGAGCTTCCTCCTGGGCCTTCTCAATCTTTGGGGAGATGCAAATAGGACCATGTCCTACTTCTGTGGGGAATCCTTCCTACTACTCTCAGGATAAAGACATTAGCACAGCTTATGCCTGATTGAGTCCCACTCATTGCTTCCCTCTGCCCAGAACTGTCTTCCTTCCTATCTTTTCCATGTCACCTCTCAGCCACCAGAGCTCAGCTGGAATGTCATTCCCTCCCAGGGTCAGATATGGGCTCTCACAACCCTTGGTACCAAACACCCAAACTAAAGTCATTCTCATTGCCCAGCACTTGGCATACAGTAGGTGCTCAGTAAATATCTGTTGAATGAAAGGTCTTCACCGAGACAAACAACCAAGACACGAGGCACCTACAGGCCTAGCAGTGAGAATGGAAGTAGAAGCAGGAAGAGAAGAAAGGGCAGGCACATCCTCCCTCAGTTTAGCCCTCCCGTCAGCCCTGTGAGGTCAATGCCCTTGTGTATTTGAAATAGACCCAAAGAAGTAACATGAAGAGCCAAGAAGTGGTGAACGCAGGGTTTGAACCTGCATCTAGCTGACTCCAAAGTCCATGCTTTCTCCCACAGGATGCTACTGGGGAGTCTAACACTGTTGACTGGGAATCAGTCATACTGATAGTGGAGGA
Source organism: Panthera uncia (assembly GCF_023721935.1). Lineage (NCBI taxonomy): Eukaryota > Metazoa > Chordata > Mammalia > Carnivora > Felidae > Panthera > Panthera uncia. The sequence goes on along the minus strand of NW_026057577.1, from coordinate 28,193,696 downwards.
AGCAGGGAGAGTCCAAGAAGAGGGATCAGCACAAGCAAAAGCATGGTGGTGGGGGCAGCCAACACATCTGAGAAAGAAAAGAGGTACAGTAGGGTGGGAAGAAGTTCCAGAGAACACAAAGCCAGAGCGGTCTGCAGAGCCTGGGGAAGGAGGCCACTGCATGCCAGCCTTGGGAGTCAGAGTGTTATCATGGACAGCCAAGAGCAGGACACAAACTTGTCCCCTGCTCCAGAGACAGTCACCAGCTCCTTTCGTGCTGCACTTCGAGGTTAGACCATGTTAGCAGACCAGCTTCACATCATCAGGCCCACCACAGAACGGACAAATGAGCAAATGAACAAGAGGCAAACGCAATACACCTCTCTCTCAAAAATGATCCCCAGTTAGCAATTAGAAGTCCTTTAGAATTAAAGGGGAAACATGTCCTGCTCCTGGTACAATCTTCTAAGAGCTCCCAGGACTGGAAAAGACAGAGAACTAGGCCCAAAGAGAGTGAGAACTAACCATATCCGCTGTCGAATTCCAAACCCCTTACTCCTTCTTGTCCAGGAAGCCTCCCAGGTAGAGAGAGCAGTTAAGTTCAGACTCAGCCCCTCCTCTCATCCACCACCCAGGTGCCCTCTCCCCCTGCACAGCAGATAAAGCATGGCCAGGTTTGTAACATCAGAGCCCTATGAGCTCACTAACCCCTCATCCCATTTCTGGCACATCACCACCATGGCCCTCTCAGATCAGAGCTTCCTGCAGGGCTGAATGAGCCCATCTTACCCCCTCTGAATGGCCACCAGCATGTACTGGTGAGCACCTCATGCCCTCCCAGGCCTGAAAGTGTTTCAGTCAGTGCTTATATACTGGCTAACTCCAGACCCACCAGGCAACCAACATTTACTGGGGGCCTTCTATGCACCAGACACTGATGAGGATATAAAATGGTGTGAAACATGAGATTACTGCCTCAGTCAACAAGATTTCATCTCATGAAAAACTATATAGCAATACAAGCTCTATGGAAAAGTGTGAGCATGTGCTCAAGTACCATGTGATTGACAGAGAAGAAAGCTCTTGGCATCCAAAAGAGTGAGAACAGTAGAACTGTGGACTGGGCTGGGGCTGAGGACTTCACAGAAGAGCCAAAGGAAGATTCAAGCTGACACTTCAACATGAGCCCGAATTTCGATGTGTGGAGAAAAGGGAGACAACAGTACAGCTGGGCAGAAGGGCCCAGGAAAAAGCACAAGAGAGGGGACTCCCAAGACTAGGCTACAAAATTGCACCCACAGACTCTGGCCAAGTAACTCTATGATTTGGCACAGACAGCACTGTGGGGACACAGCCGTCCCAAAGACTAACAACTCTACACACGCATGTGTGTGTGTGGCATGTGTGTGCATGCGCAAGGACACACACATCACACACTGCGTCACTAGCCACGGTGATTACTCAAATCTGAAGCCAGGCCACTTCTCCCATGGGAATCGGCCGGCAGGCAATTCTTGGAAGTGCTACTAGGAGGTGACAATCTCAGCGTGTATGCTTATCTTGTTCTTGTAAAACTCCCAAGGTGTCAGCCACAAAGATCATTGAAACAGGGAAGGCCTAGAAAAGGAGCCTCAGCACACCACTCTCCCAACACTTCCTACAGCTGTTTAGCAAGGCCTATCTGCAGGGCTGTCCCAGAGTTCCAGGAGATTAGGCTGGGGTTTTACCTAATACCTTCCTACCACTGTCCCTGGCAACCAAGACCTGTTTCAGCTACACTTCTTACTCAACAGACCTCATTACAAGGTGTGGATTTCAGAGGGTGCCCAAGATCACCATGGCACAGGGAACTCTGGGCAAGTTTCATCCCTTCTCTGGGCATCAGCTTCTTGATCTAAACATGGCAGGAGTGGACTGCATGACCTCTAAGGACCTGTCTATTGTACAACTGTAAGACCCAAAAGAATCCTGCAATTCCCATCCACTGAGCATTGGGGCAAGAGTTTACCTGGGCACTAACCTGACCCACTTACTTCTATGAGGGAGACCGCCAGCCAGCCATGTCTGCAGCACAATCTTGTGTAACAGCTTTGAGACAGGGCACAGATAATCCCATCACCATGCCAACAGGCCAGCTCTCTTATGACACTGAATTGAAGATACAAGGTCAATGAGCTGACAGTCAGTCCCAGCCTTGGCTCTCCTCTAACCAGGCTGGGATTGGGGCAAGCCACTGTTCTCCATGGTCTCCATTTTCAATGGTGGGAAGTAAGCCAGTTACCTTTCAGCTGGCATTCTCTCAGCCCAATCACCCTCATGCCATGGAGACTATGGAGAGGGGTCACATGAGGCAGGTTGGAGCAGTGAGAAGGGCCGGACTCAGAGCCAGGTATTCCTGGGTTTGATTCCTGAATGATTGCACCCACTACCTGTCTGAATTTGTCCAGATCATATATCCCACAAGCCTTATTGACATTGGGAACACTGGATCTACACCCTATAGGGTGTTGGGAAACATTTGAGATAAAGTATATAAAGTATCTGAGACATAGTAGGAACTCAATGATTGGTAGTTATTATCAAAAGCACTTTTATAACCAAGAATACTAGCAAACAAATGGACAAGGAGAAAAATCCATTAACAGATGCAAACACCGATTGGAATTTAGTGTATGATGCAGGTAGCATTTCTACTCCATGGCCTTAAAATGAATTATTTAATAAATGGTATCAAGACACATGATTGCTACCTTTTGTTGGTGGCAAAAGCATGAGAAGAAATATTAGATCCATACCTTTCTCCTTAAGCTATAAAAAATTCTAGATGTAGCAGAGATTCAAATATAAACCATAGAACCTTAAAAGTTCTAGAAGAAAACATAGGTGAATGGCTTTAAAATCCTGCAGGGACAAGGGATGCTTTTTCAGTGTGTCATTAAAAAAATAAAAATAAAAACCCATAAAGAATGAAAATTTGGAAAAAAAATTAAAAAAAATTTAAAAAAAGAGAGGTTAGAGTGGGAGAGAGCCAAAGCATAAGAGACTCTTAAAAAATGAGAACAAACTGAGGGCTGATGGGGGGTGGGAGGGAGGGGAGGGTGGGTGATGGGTATTGAAGAGGGCATCTTTTGGGATGAGCACTGGGTGTTGTATAGAAACCAATTTGACAATAAATTTCATATATCTAAAAAAAAAAGAATGAAAATTTGGGGCACCTGGATGGCTCAGTTGGTTAAGTGTCCAACTTCGGCTCATGTCATGATCTCACAGCCTGTGGGTTCAAGCCCTGCGTCAGGCTCTGTGCTGACAGTTCAGAGCCTGGAGCCTGCTTCGGATTCTGTGTCTCCCTGTCTCTCTGCCCTCTCCCACTTGTTCTCTGTCTCTCTCTCTCTCTCTCTCTCTCTCAAAAATAAATAAACATTAAAAAAATATTAAAGAATGAAAATTTAACAACATGAAAGATTTACACTTCTAATTTAAAATAAATTTATGGTTAAATGAAATTTTTGCAAGACATAAAAAGTTACTTGTCAACAAACATTTAAGGGTCTACTGAGTACCTGTTGCTGCATTCCTAACATTCAAAGAGCTCTCACTACTCAATTCTCTAAAATGAGCCCCCACTAGAAAAATGAGCAAAGAATGTGAACAGGCAATTTGTAAAATAAATAAAAATGGCCACTAAGAATTAAATAAATGCAAAAAGACAAAATATAATTTTTCCACAACCACACCAGTGAAGAATAAAAACATTAAAAAAAATAAAACAGGTTGGCTGGGATGTGGAGAAATGCATCATCATGCTGTGTGAGTGCCCTTCAAGGAGAACTGCTTGGCATTATGTATCAAAATTATAAATGTGCAGATGCTTTGACCCCACAAAGAGATATCCACAAAGATGTTCACTAAAGTTTGTTATAATAAAGAAAAATTGGAAACAACAACCTGAATATTCATGAAGGGAAAACTAGCCAACTAAGTTAGGATATTCAGAGAATACTGTGTTACTGCCTAAGTGAGCCAGAGAGGTGGGAATCTCAAGGCTCCATCAGCAATGTCACAAGAGTGGCAGCACAATGCAATCTGAGAGGGGAGGGCATGTTTGAGCATGACCCTTGACAAACAATGGAACAGCTCAATTCTGCCCACTGTGTGAAGGATGGGGTGATGGGGGGAGGCATCCACTGAGCCCTGGGGATCCAATCCAGAGAAGAGGCTGCGCCCACAGGGGACTACCTCCATGCTCTGTGATGGAGGGCAGGTTTGTGAATTACACCCTGGCCACCTGCCCTCAATAGGGTGAGGAGGAGAGAAGGTGGCTATACTATGGCTTTGCTCCAACATCTCAGGCAGGAAGACCCCTCCCCCAGATTAATGAGTAGGCAACAAGGGCCCAGCATCTGGGTGCAGATACATGGCTCAGGAGCCAGGCCAACACCTGGGCAATCAGTGTCCTCAAGCCATGACCCATACTCTGCCCTAGACACACAGAGTCCACCTGCTACACCTTGCCTGAGATCTACAGTCCACCTGGGTCCAGGCTTTGGCTCAGAATCCACCAATTATATGTAGATGTACTTAGATCACCAGGCCTCAACCCTGGGGGCCACAATGCAGGGAGAAGTGGGGCAAGAAGGAACCCAGGACACAGAAGAATCTGGTTAAGGGAGTTTGGAAAATGGGGATCTCAGGCATTGTCTGAAGAAAGTCTTAGCACAGAAACCTCTGCTCAAACAAAGGTTAAAATGGAACCCCAGATAGAAAACACACATGGAGGCAGTTGCATGTCAGGAAGGCTTGGGGGCTAAGGATATATTGTGTGCTAGCTCTGTGCTTATTCCTCTGTGAGGGGGCATTCCCTCATCAGGAGGAGTCAGAGCCCTGCTTTCCAGAAGCACACAGTCTGGTGAGGAAAAGGGACTCTACAGAGGTAAATCAGAGGAGCGAGTGCTTATATTAGCCATCTGGAGATCAGAGTGACTCCTGGGGCAGAGACTGCAGTCAGTTCAGGAAGATCTGGAGGTCCAATCTGAGAATGAGGCAAAGTCAACTTCAGAATCCAGGGAAGAAACACCCACAGGAGAAGCCCAAGAAGAGGTCCTTGCCAAAAGGTGGCTGGGTCTGCTCTGGTCAGAACAGGAGGAGTGATAGGAGAGAGCACATGAGAGGTAGCAGGGATACCTGGGAGCTGCCAAGAACCTGGGGAGCTAATGACTTAGTGATTCTTCTTTGACTGGAAAAAGCCAGGGCTAGAACATGGTGAATCGCTCAGGCCCGTGCTCCTGTGGCAGCCCATGTACTTGCCAGCCTGCCTTCCCCAGGTAGGCAGCACCCACTTATTTCAGGTCCCCAAAGGCTGGCTCTCAGCCAACAGGAGGAAATGAAGTCAATACTCACAGGGGCAGTGGAGGAGGATGAGGGTGCAGGGGCATGGGGTTCTGTCACACAGAAAACCCTGACAGCAGGTAATAGGAAACCTCTGGGGAGCTATACGCAGGCCTGGTCTGACTTTAGCCAAGCGAGGCCAGAGAATGAGTAAGAGGAAGTAGAAGAGGTTTTTCAGGGAGACCATCTGGGTGGACGAGTGGTGGTGAGGCCAGACCTAGGCAGGGGTTAAGAGCATGGAGAGGAGATAAAGAATCAAGAAATACTACAGCATCAGAATGGGTGGCACCATCCCCCCAAAAGGCTAGAAACCTGGATCTTTCACGCCTCTTTCTCATGCCATTGGCCTAATTGCCCCCCAAAAGAGGGCTGCCCATGAAAGAGGCAACAAACCTGGGAAGGGGGTGTGGACAGAGACCGTCAGCTTGAGTGTGGCCCAGAGGGCACCCACTACCTGTCAGGACACACAGTGTAATACTTGGTCACATATACTGCAACACCTCACAACCTGGACTGCATCTTCCTCAATGCCATACACCTGGACTAAACCCCACGCATGTGACTGCACAGCACAGGAACTCATCCTGAACTGAATGGAGGATGCCCGGTGGGCAGCTGGAGGTCTTTCTCTGGAAGTTAGCCCAGAGATGCAGCTAGTGAGAGAATGAGCCACTATCAGCAAAGAAGGGCAGCAGCCAAAGCTTTGTGAGTGCTAACCTGCTATTAGGTACCATTCTAGGAGATTTGTAGCGCTCAACTCAATCCATCGTCATAATCACCCTAGAGGTAAGCACTATTATCACCCCCAGTTTACAGGTGAGGAAAGCATGTCAGAGACAGCAGTTGAGAAACTTGCCAAAGGTTACACACCTAGGAAGTTGTACAGCCAGCATTGGACCCAGGCAGAATGGCCCCACTTAATCACTCTGATGATGATGGAAATCAGGCCAAGAGGAGATGGGATAATGTGCAGAGAAAGGAAAGAAAAGGACCAAGGACAGAGCCCAGGGCACTAGCCATGAGCAAAGAGTAGCCACAGGAGATAAGGCCACCAGAGAGGAGGGAAGAGGAGCAGGAGAAAATCAGAAGCACCACCTCGCTTGAGGAGTGTTCATCAAGTGGCTGAGTCAATGAATTAATGAGTAAGTGACGGCTAAGGAATGGAGGTGACACAGACACCACGAAGCAGACAGCTGGAGGAAAGAAGGTGTGTGCAGTCAGTGGGACACCACTGCAGAGAGGCCAGGAGGGCCCCAGATTTGGGGCATGACCTGGCCCTTCCCAGCCCACAGACACGGTGCTTACTCTGGAGATGGCTGGGCCACAGCAGGCCTTAATCTGCTCTGCACGGCTGCAAAACATTTGCCTTCTTTCCATCCACTGGGGACTCCTGCTCTATGCCAAGTTCTTTCAAGTGCGGAAAGGATGTGCTCCCCAAACAGTTCACAGCTATTCTAAAGTTGACATTGCAAGATGTTGCCTATTTATAACCAGAAATTCCTCCATAACTAAAGTGGACCAAGAAGAGTGGCAATTCCATATTGTCTTTGATTTTGTTTTAAATAAGAAGAGCTCAGAATTGTATCCTTGACCGTATCCAAGTTATTCCTTTTCCCCATATATGGCCGGATCCACTGTTTGCCAGGACAAGCCATGTTTTCCTTATTAAGCAATATACAAACTTAGCAAACAGAACCCGCTCACTGTCCCACACCCCAATCCCAACTGCCATCGCTGAAGCAAGGGCCTGACCAGGCTGCAGAGAGTCAGAGGGTCCTAGCAGCAGCGGGGCATGGACCAGAAGTCTGGGCTGGAGCCTGGGCAGCCTGACCCAGATGCTAGGCACCAACAGTGGTCGTGCCTCGTGGGTACCAGGCTCCGAGAGAAGTCATTTTGGATCCTGATAACAACCCTAAGGTGTAAGGATCATTTTCCTCATCTCACAGATGTGCAGAGTGAGGCACCGAGAGATCATATCATCTGCTCAAGGTCATCCAGCAAGGCTGGCAGAGGTGGAGAAAAGCCCATTTCTGCCTCATCTTATCATCTTTTCACTCCCCATGGGTCATCTCTCCTCTCTGAGCCCTGGTTTCCCCACCCACACAGGGATATGACTGGAAAAACGACTTCTCAACCCCCACCAACACCTGCACCCACTGCTTCTCTGACGGGTATCAGAACATTCTAATGCATCCCTTGGTAAAGATCTGGCATGGATGAAGGCTAGCAGGTATGTGGAGACACAGGCCTCCCCACCCCCAGCAGAGTTCTAAGGCCACAGCTGGAGCAGGAGAGCCTCCACCACCTGTCTGGGACTCAGAACAGTCTCTCCCTCAGTGCCTCTCGGCTCCCAGGATTTTCCCAGCCCTTTAAGACCTCCCCTCCAGGAGCTATTCTGCCCCGCAGAGCCCACACCATGTCCACAGCCTGCTATCTGAGCCCCGCCGGCCTGCCTCTGATGCCCAGGCCTCTGGAAGTTGACACCTAGGACATAAGAGGCAGAAGGGATGGCTATGGAATTAAAAGGAGGGGCCTGGAACTTACATCCTCTCAAATGAACGGATACAGTATGACCGCCCCTCCTTCAATAGTCATCTTTGAAAAATGCAAGGCTGGGACTCATCTCTCCAGGTTACTGCTACTCCTCAGAAACACCTGAGGTGGGCAACTGGTTCAGCCTGTGGGCTGCAGGGCTCCAGACCACACTTCTAGAGGAATCTCTGGAGGCGGGCCCCAAACCTGCATGCTTAGCCAGCACCCGGGATTTTACACCGGCATCAATGTGACCCACTGCCCTGAGACAACACGGTGGTTTCTCCCCTGGTCCTACCACTTCTCATCTTTGATCCCAGCACCCACCCCTCTTCTTAAAACATGAAGCCGGTGGGGCCCCCACAAAATGCTGTGCACCTGTGATTTTTCCTTCCTAAGCTGCACTTTTCACTATTTTTCACATTAATCTGACAAGAGTAAGTATCATAATAAACCTGCACTTTGATCTGCTTTTCCCACTTCCAGGAACTATAGCATCTTAGTCCCCACGGGGATAAAAAGTGAACACTTGCTAGCCTCTGTCTTCTTGGGAACCCACCTTCTTCACCTTGTCTTCCAGTGTATGTTCCACAGAGGTTAGTATCAACAGATCAGTTCAACAAATCAATTAAATATCAGTTATGCGAATGAATGAATACCCACCCTTTAAGGAGCCAGTCTCAAGCAGTTGATTTGTTTCACATTTGTTTTAAAATTTTTTAAGATTAGCCAATGTCCCAAGAAATGACTGCTACCCTTGGATCACAGAAGCATTTTAATCCGTGATGACAGTTTGTCTTGTATCATAACCTGACATACCCTTTCCAAGCAGGTGCTGATTGGGTGCCACAGTTTTCTAAAGACACTTCATCTCACCCTGCAACCACATACCTCTGCCCCACTACAGTTCAGAACCACTTTGTGGAGCTCTGCCCGCAGAGCTCATCAGCACCCAGATTACTTTAGATAGCTTGTCTTCTCTTTTGTTTTGAATTAAAACAAAATATTTATCATTTGAATTAGTAGCCTGTACTTTTGTAAAAATTTCAAAAGAAACCAAAGGGAAGACAAACTGAAATATGAAAGCCAAACCCCAACACGGGGACTGTGGGCAGAAGGGGTGGCAACGTCCCTTCCTCTCAGGAGATCCCACGGCCTGAGACTCTCTGCTGGCTTATGGGAACTCACCGAGTACAGCTCACACAATTCCACTCCACCTGAAATTTCTGAAACCAGGGGCCAGGTGACCCTCAGTACTGCTCTGTTCAACACAAAAACATTTCTGTTTCCCCCACGATCATCACAACCACCTCTCTCCACCCCAAACCATCTTACCTACGGTACTTAATCACATTTCTTTCTTTTCCTTAATTTTGACTCATCAAAAATAGCAACACATGTCACTGCTCAATACTGGCAAGAGTTCTCCATCCCCAGAGGGGAGCCCTTCCATCCCTCGAAGACCCAGGCCCTATCTACTTTTCCAGACATAGTCTCCCATTTCACCTCCATGCATCCTCTCAACATCCCCCATCCCCCTCTACAAGCCCCCCCGCTCCTGTCTTCTTAAATTTGCTCAAGACTGTCCCATCTGGAAATGTTCTCTGCCCCAACTTTGCAGGACCGAATCTCTTCCTCACATGCCGAGACTCAACCCATAGTCTTCCTCTTCCATGATGTCTTGCCTGACGCTGGAACTAGGTGGAAGCAATGGTTGACTGCTCCCTCTTTTGACCTGTACAATAACATCATGAGGAGCCATTTCTCTCATGTCTTGACTTCTCAGAAGACCACGAACTTCATGGGGGCAGACACCTCTAAGGTGCTTGATCCCTCCATAGATTCCAACAGCGCCGAGCACATAGTAGACACACAAATAAATGAACAACTAAGGACACTGTATGGATAGATGATGCTTGAAGTCATCTGAACAGCAAGCTACGTGTGGCTGAAGAGGAACATCATGGAAGATGCAAAATGTGCTGGTGCTAACACTTGCAGTGGCAATAGAAGATAGAAAAGCAGAGGCTCCTAGGACATGTCCCCTGAGAAATGGTGTCCTAGGCAAGGACAACAACCCAAAGTTCTTAGAGGTGAGAAGTAGTAGAAAAAGAAGATGGGGGGCAAGACAAGGTCAGATTCAGTTTCAGAGGTACCTTATGCCAGGACAATGTTCAAAGTCAGACTACTGACAAATACTCATCTGGTTACTGGGATGGTGACCTATGGGCTGAGTGGAAAAGAAATACACCTCACACTTCTCACATTAGCTCGAGATTTTCTCTGCCTGAAGAGACCTTCTCTACCTTATCTCCATAGGACCACACGTTCCCATCCTCCAAGGTTCACACGAAAAGCCACCTTGTCCATGAAACCAGAGGCTGAAAACCAAGACAAGATCTCATCATAGGTGAACCATATATCAGGAAAGGTGTCCGGTAAGAAGGATCTAATAGAGATTCACTGGATTTTCTTAGTATGGAAAGATAATGCTACACAATTTAATGCAATAGTATTTGCTGAGCCGGGTGAACAACACACACTTACACTTACTAACACAGAGTACAGATGTAAAATGAGGTGAGCAAGGAATGACTTCCTTAAAAATAACAATGAGCTGAGATCAAAAACACCCATCCTACATTAATTTACATGTATTCATTTGAAAAATATATGAGTACCTACTATGTGCCAGACACTGAGTGGCTAGAAATTGGCCATGCAGAAGGGCGGGGGCGGGGAGGGGTGGAATATTCTAGGTAAAAGAAACAGAATCTGCAAAGAGGTCAAAGATAAGAGTCACAGGATCAGGTCTGACTGCCCCGGAGGGACAGATGAATCAGACAGGCAAGAAGGTTTGTGAGAAACAGAAGGAAGGCTTGAACCAGAGCAGGGGCAATGGCTCAGGTGGAGAGAAGTAGACACGTTTAGGAGAAAATATGAAGGCAGAGTTCATAAAGTTGGCTGATGGGTGCACAGTCAGAAAGGCACAAGCATCCTAAGCAAACCCGGTCCTGGAAGTAGGCCTCCCAAGACAGCCATGCTCATGCACCTGGCCCAGCTATGTACCTGGCCAAGTCAGGAGCCATGACTGGTGGCCCAGCATAAGGCCACAGGCCAAGATTACTGATCCCTCTACAGCTCCCCCCGATAGCCTGGGTCCTCACCGACAGAGCGGATTCTCCCAGCTGGCACTGCTGGAGGTAAGGACAAAATAATCCTAAAACCTGAGCTCAGAGCCCCATCCACCAGACTCAATAGAACATACCATCCAGGCATCACATGGCTTAACATGACCCATTTTTGTACTTTTGAACACCAAACAGATGCATTCCCTACCAAAAGCTGGAGCCAAGTCCAGATTGTCTATGGACTGGCAAGGAGTAGGGGCTGGCATGCATCCTAGGAGGCCACAGAATACCTCCTGTACATGAAGAGCCTACAGTGGATTTGGCATGTACTGAATTTCAGCTTGTACTCCAAAGTTCTAGTCCCCCAGAGGGACACTGGTATAATTAGGCAATCTACAGGCTGGTGGTCAGATCAAAATCTAAAGAGAAATGAGTCTGTTGCACTATGTAGGTGGGAGGCAGCATTTGGGGCTGGCACAGCTCTTCTGCCTCCAGCCAATGCCCAGAGTCTCCAGGATCAGCTAGTGTCCCTGAGATGAGCCTAACCCCATGCAGCAAAATCCATCTTTCTGAGGCAGGTCCTACTTTGCCCCTTCTTGCTTCTCTCTCCCCTACTCCCGGTCCCCTTCATCCTAACAGCAGGCGAGAGGTAGGCAAAGGCCCCACTGTGCACATGCGCACACAGGTGCACGTGCACAGCCCACAGGTAGAAATGGGAGAGCCGTGGCCACATCCCAGTCGGGATGCCCTTTCCCCAGATTTGGCTGGAGCTGCGCCACTCAAGAGTGACAGCTTAGTGGGAGAACCAGTGATAAGCCTGTATCCCTCATGCCAGGGACTCCCACAGCCCTGTCCCCAGCCCTGATCTCTCCACTCGCAGCAGACTCCTGCATCCAACAGCTTGGGAACCTCACACACAGCTCACCTAACAGAACTTGCCTCTTTCCCTTGAAACCTGCCCCTCCACAGCATTCCCTGACTCCACAGTGGCCCCACTGCCCCCAGGCATCCAAAGAGGAAGGGTCAGGTCCCCAGTGACCCCTGCTTCTCCCTCTCCCCCTCAGCATCTACCCCTCCAATTCTCGTTCCAGTTTTCCCTATCCCACAGCTGACACCGCCTCAGCTTCCTAAGTGGTCTTGCCTTCCAGACCCTTCTCCTTCCACAAGGCACCAGAGTGAACATCTTCAAATGCAAAGCTGCCCACTTCAGTCCCATATCCGAACACTCCTGCAGGTAAAGCCGTGTGTTCCCAGGGTTCCGCAATTCTGGCCTCTCCCATCGCAGCTCCTACGGCCCCTCCCTTATCCTCTCCTCCCCAGGTGCACTGCCCTTCCTTCCTCCTGAACGTGCACACATCCTGTCCGTAGTAGGCCTTTGCACCTGTTACTGCCCCCTCCTCGACCCCTCTGCCTGGCCATTCAGCTGGGCCCATCCTCTCCCTCCTTCATGACTAGCTTACTCAAGAAGTCTTCCCTGGCCTCCACTGCTGCATTCTAAGCCCAGTAGTTCCCAGTTAACTTGTCTATCCATGTCCCTCCCTGCACTGTCCACTACCAGATGGAACATTCCATCACCACAGAAAATTCTACTGGACAGTGCCACTCTCGGCCTTGAGTTCCATGAGAGCAGAGACTGAATCCACCTGCCCCTCACTATCACCCAGTGCCTGGCACACAGTGGCAAGCTCCATGTGGGCTGAACAAGCAATGCGGCAGCTGAGAGGGAAGGAAGTAGAGGTGGGCATGTAGGCTCCGTGTAGGGGCTGCGCTTTAATGGCTGTGGGCATTCCACTTGGGGGCTTGTCACTGGGGGAACACATCCCATCTGGAGAATCACCAAGGGCTGATGCAGCAAAGGGAAGTGAGGCACCAGAATAGGAATGTTCTTCAGCTGGCCCACCCCAGAGTGAGAGCCATAGTCCTACATTCCCTCAGCTGCTCACATCCCAGCCCAGTCCATGAGGACACTCTCCCACACAGAGAGTGGTCCTCCTCTGAACCCTCTTCTGTGAGAGGGAAACTGCACCCACATGACATGGCCTCACTCCCACACAGGCTAAGGCCAAGCTGTGCCATGGAGGGTGAGTGCTTCGTGACTAGCCCCAAACCTCAAGCCAATCAGACATGGCCTTCAGGCCTATCCAAATCTTCACACTCTGGATTCCTGGACTTTCTCTGCTACCTGGGGTTCCATCCAAATTCTTGGGGTCTGAAGGTTCCCTGAGTCTGTCAGGACACAGGTCAGTGGAGGGGGTGAGAGGTAAAGCGAAAGTCACAAGAGTCAAGTGCCCATCCCCCCACCAATCAGAACACAGCACCCTTGCCCACAGCTGCCACACACAAAGTGGTCCTCCCACGATGGAGGAGTACCCCTCCCTGGCACAGAGTCCTAGGGTAGGATGCCAGGGAATGGTACAGCCCAACAGTCAGGGCAAGGCGCCAGCCCCAGTTGCCACAGTATTGTTAAAAGTCAACCATCTCCCAAGGAGTTGGTAACATGGGTGTTAGCTTTATAATAATTTGGGGGCACCTGGGTGGCTCAGTCAGTTGAGCGTCCGACTTCAGCTCAGGTCATGATCTCATGGTTTGTGGGTTCGAGCCCCTCATTGCCAGCTGTGCTGACAGCTCAGAGCCTGGAGCCTGCTTGGGATTCTGTGCCTCCCTCTCTCTGCCCCTTCCTGACTCACATGTGTCTCTCTCTCTCTCTCTCTCTCAAAAATAAATAAAACATTTAAAAAATTTATAATAATTTGGTAAACTAAACATTTCTATATGTGTTGTATTTCACAATTTTTTTAAGATTAAAAAAAGGCAGCATCTTTGTGAACAGTTAACCAGGCATAAACACTGGTAAATGCCAAAACTCAGACCAGTGCCAGAGTCACCACCCAAGACTCAGCCACTAACAAGGCCATGTGCAAAAAGCAGCCCAATGAGTCAAGCACCCCAGAGGGGCCACTCTGTGCCTAGGGCCTGCCAGCACCAGGCCTGCACTTACGGGGGAGAAGACTATGCCAACACCTAATTAAGTGCCTTTGTGGGGGGAAAGGGGAGAAACTGGGGAGAGCACAATGCTCTCTGGCACTCCCCAGCAAGACGCCTCTTCCCACCATCCACATGGCCGGCCAGCCTCTGGACCCCACGGCCCACAACACTCGCGTAGCAAATCTAGGGATGAACTGAGGTCTGAGAACTCCTTTTGGAAGAGAGGGAAAAAAACACCATACAGAGAGCAAGCAGTTCACACAACGGCCAGAACACACAGAAGAGCTCAGCCTTACTGCTCAAAGTCATGCAAATCAAAACAGTAATGAGATGCCATTTTCACCCAACCTACTGGCAACAATTACAAAGCAGAAAAGAGAGGATTAAGCAAAGAGACGAGGAAAAGAGCCCTCTCATACACCAAAGAGTGGAGGATATAAACCGTACACCTATCTGGGGGGCAATCGGGACTGTCTACCAATGTCTTAGCTGTTGTACACCCACCTGGCAATTCCACTCCCAGGAAATATCTAAGGAGACAAAACGACAGGTATGCAAAGATTTGGTTACACAGATATTCAGAGCAGCACTCTTTACAGTAACAAAAAATTGAGAGCATACTAAATGCCCACTGTATAAATTATAACATAAAAGAACACTGTGCAGCATGTCAAAAAGAAAGCAGTCATTCCTAATTTATGATTGAAGGATGCCCACCACCTTTCTCCAAGCGCTGAGGGAACAAGACCAGTTAGAGAACAGTATGGTACAGGATAGGCTGGGAGAGTATGATTTCATGTATATTCACAAAGTGTAGGGGCAGGGGTTCACAAGTGTGAGTATTTCAGCACACATGGGCATAAAGATCATAAAGGCAAAACTATCTGCAAAGATAAATCGTTAATCAGCTCTGGACGAAGAAGGTGGATTAAGAGGTAGATTCACTTACCTTGGACTGTTTTAACTTCTTATAAGAATCATGTATTATCAAATAAATAATAAAGATATCCCATTAAAAGAAAGCACTAGGTAAGAAAAAAAAACAGACCTAAATACACATGGATAGAACAGGAGAGGAACAGACATTTCTCCAAAGAAGACATCCACATAGTCAACAGACGCATGAAAAGATATTCATCATGGGACGCCTGGATGGCTCAGTCGGTTAAGCGTTTGACTTCAGCTCAGGTCATGATCTCATGGTTCATGGGTTTGAGCTCCACATCAGGCTCTGGGCTGACAGCTCGGAGCCTGGAGCCTGCTTCGGATTCTGTGTCTCCCTCTCTCTCTCTCTACGCCTCCCTGCTTGCACTGTCTCTTTCTCTCTCTCTCAAAAATAAGTAAACATTTTTTTTTTAATTTTTTTAAAGATGCTCATCCTCACTGACCATCAGGGAAATGCAAATCAAAAGCACAGTGAGGTATCACCTCACATCTGTGAGAATGGCTAAAATCAACAACACAAGAAACAACAGGTGTTGGGGAGGGTGTGGAAAAAAGGAATGCTCATGCACTATTGGTGAGAATGCAAACTGGTGCAGCCACTGTGGAAAACAGTGTGGAGATTCCTCAAAAAATTAAAAATAGAGTTACTTTATGATCCAGCAAGCACACTACTAGGTATTTACCCAAAGAATACAGGAACATTTATTCAAAAGGATACATGCAACCCATTGTTTATAGCAGCATTATTTACAATAGCCAAGCAGGTCAAGTGTCCATTGATTGATGGAGAAGATATGGTGTGTGTGTGTGTGTGTGTGTGTGTGTGTGTGTGATGGAATATTATTCAGCCATAAAAAAGAACGTGATTTTGCCATTTGCAATGACACGGATGGAACTAGAGAGTATAATTCTATAAATGAAATAAGTCAGTCAGAGAAAGACAAGTACCATATGATTTCACCCACATACGTGGAATTTAAGAAACAAAACAAATGAGCAAAGGGGAAAAATAAGAGAGAGAGAGAGAGAGAGAGAGAGAGAGAGAGAGAGAGAGAAAGAGAGAGAAAGAGAAACCAAGGAACAGACTTTTAACTACAGAGAACAAACTGATGGTTACCAGAGGGGAGGTAGGAGCAGGAGACAGGTGGATAGGTGATGGGGATGAAGGAGGGTCCGTGTCGTGATGAGCACCAGCTGATGTATGAAAGTGTCGGATTCACTTGAAACTAATACAACCCTGATGTTTACTAACTGAAATTAAAATAAAAACTTTAAAAAAAGAAAGAAAGAATAGGAGGGGAAACAAGAGCAACAAAACGTGGGGAACTAGGAAGCGCGTAGATGAGAGGAGCTGACTTAACAGACCTAAGCAAACTAAATCCTAAGTCAGCAGTCAGGAAAGCCAAAAAGCCACCTGATGTTCACCAGAGAATTACACAAAGCCTTAGGAATTACAGGCACCGGGGACCAGAGAGAGGCGGGGCATGGAGCAGGAGGGCCGGCAGAAAGCCCTTGTGATCAGCTCTTAGGTGCACAGATCCCTCTCCAGCTCCCTGCAGCCAGGTGACTGCCCCTCACCTTCCTGGCAGAAGACTGGAGGATTATTTTCTCTGAAGGGTTATGCAGAAGGACTCTGGTCTGGGAACACCAGGCACAGTTGAGAGCAGGGATACCTTACTGAAAACGGGAATTAAGGGTAAGTTTATACTCTGAATGTTAAGACCCCCTTGCTTGTTTGCCCATCAGATTCTCGGAATGCTGGCAGCCTGGCGAATGTCCTCAAAGCTGCAGAATGGAGGAGGCTTCTCTGGGTCACCCAGCCAGGCCTAGAAAAAGAGTCATTAGTTCCCCAAAAGGACTGCTATTCTGTGAACAGCACACACACAGCTTTCAACCCACTTTTTAGTGAATATGAATAAACAGGCAAGGATTATCAGACATTGGAAGAGATTCTCTAATATGAAAGATAGAGGACAAAATAAAAAGAATAAAAAAGCAACTTGGAGGAAAACACACAAAGCAAGGAGAGTAAAACTTTCAAGAATAATAGTTCATGCAGTCAAATTATATGCTTCCGTGAAACTCCAATACGATGCTACAATGCAATGACAACAAGCAAAGAAGCTAAGAGTTCTTGGAAATTAAAAATAGGATGATGGCCATGAAAAATTCAGTCAAAGGGATGAAAGATATTGTTGAGAGAATCTCCCAGAAGGAACAGCAAATAGAAAAAAAGAAAGAGCAATTGATGCTAAGAGGTTCAACATCTAAATAATCAGATACCCCAGTTATTACCACAACAATGCTAAATAAACAGCTCAAACACCCCAGTGGCATATGATAACAAGCATGTATTGTCTATGCATCTGGGGTAGTTGGCGATCTTGGCTGGGAGGTTGGCTCGGCTCCACGTGTTTCTCATCTTCCTCCTGGAAATGGTAGGCTGACCTGGGCATGTTCTTCTCATGGTGATGATGGCAAGCAAACCCCATCACACAAGGGACTTTCCGACCTTTACTTGTATCATGATTATGACATCCCACTGGCCAAAAGCAAGCCACATGCGTCACCCCAGAATCCGAACGGAGGGGACCACAATGTTACATGGAAAAGGATATGGATTCGAGGAAGAGGCTATTTTTGCAATCAACCCAAGTCAGACTTTTTTTTTTTAAGATAGAAAATAGAGGGGCACCAGGGGGCTCAGTCAGTTGAGCATCTGACTTTGGTTCAGGTCTTGATCTCATGGTTCATGACTTCAAGCCCCGTGTCGGGTTCTGTGCTGACAGTGCAGAGCCTGCTTGGGATTCTCTTTCTCACTCTCTATCTCTCTCTGCCCCTTCCCTGCTTGCAGTCTCTCAGAAATAAACATTTAAATAAATAAATAAATAAATAAATAAATAAATAAATAAGAAAATAAAATAGGAAGATATTGTAAAATACATAATTCCAAGACATGTTCTAAAACTAAAGAACATGATTTTCTAGATTGAATAGCCCACTGAGTGCCTACCAAATGAAAGGAGATAAAATCATACCAAATATCAATTTCAGATTGTTGAGAACAAAAAGAAGTTCCCAGAAGACTCTAGAGAAAAAATAACAACAGGTTTCATACAAAACTTGGAGAATCAAAATGTCATAAGAATTCTCAACAGCAACTTCAAAAGCTAAAAGACAATGGATAACGTCTTTGAAATTCTTAAGGAAAACACTCCCCAATTACAACTCCATACCCAGCCAAACTATCAAATTAAGTGTGACAGGAAAATTAAGAGGCTGTTAACATGTACAAGGTTTAAAAACCTCACCTCCAGTGCATGTTTCCTCAGGAAGCCATGGAGAATATGAAGCCAAAAAAGGGGGTAAACCAAAGAGGAGGAAGGTGAGGGACACAGGGAACAGGAAACCCTACCCAGAAGAGAAGTAAAGCCAATTCCCAGGATAAAGGTGAAGGAAAAGCTCAAGAATTTGTTTAGATACCCAGCAGAGAGAGCAACCAGTCCAGAACAGGGCAAGTCAGAAGGTTCCAGGAGAGACTTTCTCAGGAAGATAAACCTGGTAGAATATTCGTGTCTGCATATATTGAGGGAGATGTATACAACTGGAGGTAGTGTAGAAATAAAATTGCATTATAGAGGCATAGGAAATTAAGCAAATAACAGCAGCACTTATTAACTGTGGTGAAAACAAAACATTCTGTAGCCAAAGGAAAATACTCACAGTTTCATAGGACATAGGCCATTTAATGTAAACAATGAATACTGATCATTAAAACATGTACTATAACTCTCCTGGAAGCATGGGAGAACCATATGAGAGAGTGTGTGAGTGTGTGTGTGTGTGTGTGTGTGTGTGTGTGTGCATGTGTGTGTGTGTAACAAGTGGACAAGACGTACAAAAAGAAGCTAGATGCTCACTTTCCACAGTGAAAAGTCAATAGATAATGCTTAGAAATAAAAAACTAAAAAGTAGCAATACAAACACATTTTGTACAATGATGGAAGTGGATACTGAAAAAGATCAGTTAAAAGGACTGAAATTGGTTGATTCTGGAAAGTGAAACTGAGGACAGATAACTGTATAGGGGGAAGGAGGGCTTCTTTTCCATAAACAAGTGTTGTGTAAGTATTTAATTCTTCATGGTAGTGTATAACTTTGGTAACAAGTGGAAATTAAAAAGAAAAAATTGCCCCCCTCAAAAAAGGGAAAGAAAAGCCAGAGAAAGTGCACTTGCCACTATCAAGAGCTCAAAAACCAGCAGGCAAGAAACCCATCCGTGCCAGGCAGAAAAACAAGTACAGGATCAAGAAGCAGGTCATGGGAAGAGGGACCCAGGAGGAAAGGGACTGAATTCTGAGCGGCAAAGGTCAGCAAATCCTTCTGAAAAGCAGGTGATCAGTAACTTCCAATACAGTTACATGCTCCAGAATTTTTCTGTCCATCTCAAAGAGGCTTTTCGAAATACAGTATTTGCAAACAGTATTTGAAAAAGTGAAAAACTGGAAACATCCCAAATGTTCGCCAATAAAGGACCTAAACAAATTGCAGGCTCTCCATACAATGGAACACAAAGCAGATGTCTGAAAAGAGGAGAACTGTGTGTGCTAATGATATAGAAAAATGCCCAAGACATGTTATTAAATGAATGCAAACCATTATGTATCATATGAGTCCATTTATGCAAGTAACTGTGTGTGTGTGTGTGTGTGTGTGTGTGTGTGTGTGTTTACACACACACCTAGAAAAGAATGGTAAAGCTTTAGTCAGCCAACTGATAACAATGGTTGTTGTTTCTGGGAGATAGACCAAGGGAACTGACACTTTCTATATTACATTCACCTATTATTCAAATATTTATTGAGCACCTAAATATGGTAGGTACTATAGTACTTGGACTTTTTATCACAAGAATCAGCAGAAAATAAACAAGGATTTAGAAGTAAGACAAAAATAAATGCTTAAATGATTAATTAAAACTTGTTCTCATTTTTATTTTTTAAAAAATTTTTAACATTTTTAAATTTATTTTTGAGAGACAGAGAGAGGCAGAGCGTGAGTGGGACAGGGGCAGAGAGAGAGGGAGACACAGAATCTGAAGCAGGCTCCAGGCTCTGAGCTGTCAGTACAGAGCCCAACATGTGGCTCAAACCCACGAACCATGAGATCATGACCTGAGCCAAAGTTAAACGCTTAACCGACTGAGCCACCCAGGTGCCCCTGTTCTCACTTATGAAATAAAATGTCACCCAGAGAATATAAAAGGATGTGTGATCCAATCAACCCAGGCTAGAAAGGGACCAGTGCAGAAAGTTGGGATCTGTAAGTGGTTCTTTCTCCCTCTTCCTGAGCTGGGAGCCTTAGCCACACTCATGGTGAACTGCACTAGCCCTACAGTCGGCCCCATGGGAACAGGACTCTCTATCTCCCTGGCACAATGTCACTGCTCCCTAGAGGCTCTTTGGGACATTTGGCCGGGACCAGGAGAGCGACCTAGCTGGCCTAAACGCAGTTAGGAATTCTCTGCTACAATGAAGTAGGAATATTATCTGGTGCCTGGAAGCCAGCCCTGGCAGCCTGCATAAGGCCCCAAGCACCTTTGCAATCTTGACTAACAGAACTTCTCTGGTGGTGGGGTTCCAAACTCCTAACAGGCATGGGCTAGGGATCCCCCTGTCTTCAGCAGCATGAAATGACTACAGGCCTGGGAGCAAGTCAGTGAGCTCTGGGCTCTGCTGCTGACACTATGGGACTGTGGTAAAGGCCCTCAACCACTCTGAACCTCCACAGCCAAGATAACAATGCTCGCTGGAGAATTCATCGGAATGAGCCACATGAAGTAGTCAGCGAGGTTCCTGGTGCGGGTAGGTGCCCGACTAATCCCTATCTGGTGTTCAGAGAGGGGTCCTAAGACCTGTTCTAGCAGGGCAGATCGCTTGCCCACCCTCCTTCAAAACCAGCCACAGCTGGTTCCCTTTGTGGCCTCAGGCACCAGAGGAGAGGGGAGATCAGGGAGGGTGCGGAGGTGAGTAGAGGAGCTCACAACTTCAAAGGATGACAGTGTTGTGTCAAAACACAACACCAGCAGGTCCCTTACCAGAAAGGCAGAGGGTTCTTAACCAGAACAGCCTTCCAGAGGCACACATGAGGAAGTGGACAGCTTCCTTGAACTCCATAAGGCAATCTCCCTAGAGACCAGCAAGGCTGGTCAGAAAGCCTCCACAACTCTGAGAGGTAGATATTATTATCCCCGTTTTGCAGATAAGGAAACTAGGTTCAATGTAACCTGCCCAAAGTTACCCACTTAGTAGATGAATTCAGCCTCTAAAAACAAAATAACAGATGTCGGCTCCACAGCATTGTCCCAGTGGACAGAGGACCTAATGCCAGTAACAGAAGAATGCAAATTAATGTACAAATACTAAATCCCTATGGGGCACCTGGGTGGCTCAGTTGGTTGAGCATCCAACTTTGGCTCAGGTCATGATCTCACGGTTCGTGGGTTCGAGCCCCACATCAGGTTCTGTGCTGACAGCTCAGAGCCTGGAGCCTGCTTCAGATTCCGTGTCTCCCTCTCTCTCTGCCTCTCCCCCTCTTGTGCTCTGTTTCTCTCTCTCCTCTCTCTCTCTAAAAAATAAATAAACATTTTTTAAAAATACTAAACCCCTTCTTTTTTTTTTACCAAATCAATAGACATTTTTTTTTAATTGATAATCCAGAGTTAGTAAAAGACATCAGGAAGCAGACATTTTCAACCTCTGCCAGTAAGAGTGTAAGCAGAGCCTTTCTATAAAATAACCAGCAATACATGTGACCATTCAAACACCCACACTGACTTGGCAATAGCTGTAACCATTTTTAATGGATGACTCTCCAACTCAGTGGTTCCACGCCCAGCATTTTCACCTGCACAACTAAACCAAGATGTAAGGCTGTTCACAGCGGCATGCTCTGTCATTTTTTAACATGATACAGCTCCACCACGAAGTTGTCATGTGGATGTGGGAAGTTACCCAGAATCCACTCTTAAGTAGAACAATCACCGTTCACGCTGTTATCAAAGTTATGAGTCAGTTTATATTAAAGAGGTACGCACACACACACAACTTGTAGAAGGATCCCTAAGAACTGTTAAGAGAGGTGACTTTAGGGAGCAGAGGTTGAAAGCCTTCAAGTTTTCACTATATGCCCTCCTGCACTCTAAGCTTTAACCACGAATGTGGTAACTTTAAAAGCACCCATAAAGGGGCACCTGGGTGGCTCAGGTGGTTAAGTGTCCGACTCTTGGTTTTGGCTCAGGTCATGATTTAATGGTTCATGAGTTAGAGCTCCACGTAGGGCTCACACTGACAGTGCAAAGACTGCTTGGGATTGTGTCTCTCTCTCTCACTCTCTCTCAAAATAAATAAATAAATTGTTAAAAAATTAAAAAGAAAGAAAGAAAAAATAAAAGCACCCATATGATCACTTCTGTTACAGAGAGGTTGTGGGAGAGGGATGGGCTGAATGGGTAAGGGGCATTAAAGAATCCACTCCTGAAATCATTGTTGCACTATACACTAACTTGGATGTAAATTAAAAAATTAAATTAAATTTTTAAAAATTAAAAAAAATAAAAGAAGACAATAAAACAACAAAAAAGTACCCATATGATTTAAGCCAGAAAATCCACTTCTAAGAATTTACCCAAGAAAAATGTGCCATGCTCTCCCCCAATATTTGATGAATAATAAATGTGAGCATAAAGCCAGTGAGGAGGGTGTTCACCCATGTGGAGGAAGAAGAAAGGAAGAAGCAACCTATGTTTCCATCCACAAAGTACCATTGTGAACAGGAGCCACAGCCTCAGGGCAGATGGTCAGGAATACCCATGGAGACCCACATGCACACACAGTACAAGAAGAGGAAAATCTCAGTCACAAAAAGGTGGTCTGGACACCATTTTGGTTTTTATAACGAGATAGTAAGATTATTAAACTTTTTTCCTTTGTATTTTCTTTCTAGAATAATCATATGTTGCTTTTTAATAAGGAAAAAAACTTTTATAAGTACATGATAAAGCTAGAGCAAAGACTTGGGTGAGATGCTTGCCTCTGTATACATTGAATGGTTTCCATAATCTCGAGTGATGAAAACACCCAATCATGGGGTGCCATCGGATGTAACTCACTACCGGCACATCTCACAGCACCCAGGGAAAGAATGGTACCCCACCTTTGACAATAGGTGGTACCCACACTAGGACGTGGTCATGAAATACAGGCTCCCCATCTCAAGTCCCTATCATTCTGCCCCCTTGGGCCTACAGGAGGTCAGCAGCCCAGGAGGCTAGCCCCAGGCTGGCAGTGGGGAGCAGAGCATGGCACCAAATGCACTGTGTCAGGGGTCCAGGCCAGACCTGCTCTGTCATGCTGGGGGACCTTGCAAGGGCCACAGCCCCTCTCTGACACTGTTATCTTTATACATGACCATAACTCCTGCCCTGCCTACCTTACAATAGGACTGACAGAAGGAGCAAATGAGAGGCCTAATGTGTGCCAGGCACCAGTGGAATACATGTGAATGAGCTTATTCCTCTTCGATTCCATGCCTGACTCTCACAGAGCCAGGACATAAATCTGGAGATGCCCCCAGGAAGCTGAGGAGGTAGGTTTCCAGCCAACCCCCACTCCTACCACTGCACCCATCCCCCCTCCCCGAGCCACCTCGCAGAGCGCTCAGCCACACACACCTGCTGTCCCCTCCCTGATGCGTCTTCAAGGAAGTCAGAGTCCCAAAGAAAAGCAAACCCTTTGGGCGGCTTCTGGAAGCAACAGTAGCCTTACTGTCCCAGTTATAAGAATCCCTTTGCAAAGAAAGTTTTTACAAAGAGAAAGGCAAAGAGAAAAGGGGGGGGGCAGGTTAACGACAACAGAAGGGCAGAGCAAACCATTTCAAGTCCTGACATAGGCAAACTGGTTCTTAAAGCACCTGTTTCTGAACAGGAACGCAAAGCTCTGTCCCGTCATGCCACACAGCTGGGGCTCAGTGCACTGCCAACTAACTTACATAAGCTCATGAAAACCCCATTCTTTTGAGTTCCCTGTTTGTGCAAATAGTGTCAGGGGCGCATCCGAGCACCGTGGCCATCCATCATCGCCTGTGCATTTCCCAGGCTGGCGCTGACTCACCTGGGCCCGAACCCATGCTGTGTACACACCACGGGAGCGGTGCCTGCTACAGGCCGCGTCTGTCACCACAGGGCCTTCCGGCCTGTGGCCACCTCTTTCGCATAGATCAGGCCCACAATAGCCATACTAATGATGATGAACCCCCGAGCATTCAGAGGGAGAGGAAAGGGGCCTCCGGAACTGAGACGATACATGACGTGTTTATTTTGATCCATCAGCCCAACCAAAGGTTGGGGGTTCGGAAACCACTGCTCTGCCAGCACATCTGCCCTAGAAAGAAGACAGTTAAGGGGCTTGAGATACCCTGGCAGGAAGCACCAGCGCCAGCAAAACCTCAAAGGGGACCTTCACTCTGCTCCCAGGGCACAAGGGACAGTGGGGCCCTAATAACCCAGGATCAGCAGCCAGCAACTAGCTACCAGCTGCCCTCCAAGCCAGTTACTTAACCCACACACAGGAAATCTTTTCTAGAAGTCCACTTTAAAAAGAAAATACACACATACCCATTTGGAGCCTCAGAGCACAAGACCCAGAGGACAAGAGGGATCTGGCTGCATGCGCCCATCATAGCCTGGATTCAGGAGAATGAATCAGGATCAAGGCAATGCTTTGATTTTCCACAGCAACAAACACCAGGCAAGGCCCACTTCTGTCCATGAAAAATGAGGTACATTTACTTAGTTACATATTTGACATGAGCTCAGATGAGCAAACGGTATAATACATCCCACTATGATACTTAGAAACTTTATGCCTTAAATTCTCTGTGTGTATTGATCTTTGCTATTTATGTACATAAATAAAGACAGACACATTTAGGCATGTAGCTAATGTACAAAATCTGCCTAATGTCAACGTTACCCAAACAGGCTGGAAAGTGTTAACAAAAACCTGTAACGTGGTTCTCGCTCAATCAACACCCTTAAAAATCAACACTTGTTGCTTCTGTGTGTTCCTGAGCAGAGAAACTGGGTAGGTCTCCTTTGGAGCACAGATCGATTGGTCTTTTCTCTGTCCCCAAAAAGGAAGTACTTTCCAGGAGACCTGGTGGGCCCTAACCACAAATGTATATCTATGACATACGTCTCATTCTGCCAGGGAACACAAGCAAGCCCAGCTATTTTTGAGATTCGATCTTAGCTATTAAGCATCTATACGATCTATATACTGTTCCAGAGCCTAGAAAAGCAGCAATGAACAAAGCAGACAGAACAGGCATATCCTTAACCTCATGGAGCTCACATTTTAGTACCCTTACCCTTACCCTTTTGCTTTTGCTTGATTTGCTTCCTAATACAGGTGACAAAATCCTTTTAACTTCACACTTTTGTCAAGAGTTTTATTTTTCTTGGGGTGCCTCAGTGACTCAGTTGAGCATCTGACTCTTGATTTTGGCCCAGGTCATAATCCCAGGGTCGTGGGATCAAACCCCACATGAGGCTCTGTGCTAAGCGTAGAGCCTGCTTGAGAGTCTCTCTCTCCATCCCTCTGCCCCTCTCCCCACTCGTGCTCTCTCTTAACAACAAGTCTGATTTCTCTCAAATTTTTAAACCTTGGCTTCCATCAATGTATCTGTTAAAAGGGCCACATGATCCTGAAGTCAGTTCTAGGCTGAGAAAAGAGATCCGTGAATTACAACATGGGGTCCTATCTTCTGTTTCTGAGTTCCCCAGACAGGTCAGATGTCAGCCTATGTTCAACATTTCTGAACTTGTTGTCATCCAGCTGTGGGAAAACTTTGAGCATCAGACCACCTACCAAGAATCCAGAGAGGTCTCAAAACATCTAGCAAGTCCTGAGACGCTTCAGTGATGCCCTCAAGAAAGCAGTACCCGAGAGTTAAAACCGTCTCTTGGAAAAATACATCACTGGATAAGGATAGGTCATATCCAGTCACATTGGATAAGGATCTAATTGTGAGTTCCAAAGTATGTTCCAAAAGGCGAGTCAAGAAAGAAGTGCCATGTTGTCCCAGGCATGTATCCCTGGCAGGAGATCTGGTCTGACAGATCCCATCAGAGGCTCCAAATTGAGGCAGCTCTAGACACCCAAGGACAAAATAAGGGACAGGGGCAGTCTTCACACCTGCCTCTCTCGTGGGGTACAGGAGGACTGTCTTTCAGCCTGGACCTCTCACCTGCCTCACTTCTGAGGGAACATCTCGGCTCATCGGCAAAAGCGTCAGGTCCATCCATCCCTGGGCAAATCTCCAGACAGAGATGGAGCTTTTCCAAGTTTTATTCATTCTCCAACTCAGCTCCCAAGAATCTAGGGACAGGAGGGCTACTCAGCAGAGTTTTCTCAGAACTGAGATAATTTATCTTCTAACCAGAAAATACATCTCAGCCAGTTACCACCTCGTTCACTTCTCCAGAGTGATTATAATTATAGTATTTGTTCCATAATTACTGCCTACTTGCACATACAAAATCCCTGAATCTTAAAATAAATTATAGCTCCCTTTTTTTATTTAATAGCCATTGTGCTACTAGTTTACAAAGAGGACTAGATACCTCTAATTACTGTTGTATAACAAGCCTAAGGTGAGCAAAGCTTGAGTTTTTCACAGGTGACGTGACTTACTAGTACAAAAGAGAATTATCAAAAATAATTTTACTGAACAGCCTAATTGTGGATTTCTCAATTTAGGCTCAAGGGCCAGCAATAACAGCCTTTGATCTACCCTTTTTCTGGCTTGCTACTGACCTCAACACAAATGATGAAGAAACCCAAGCTAGCCATGGTCAGTGTCCCCCCACAGGGCGTTGGGTATAATAATCTGGCGACACTAATTTCTCAATGCCTATTTAAAGAGGGCTCTGGACTTCTCTGGAGAAAAAGGGGCATGACATAGAAGCCCACTCTGTGTCTAGGGGCTATCAGGAAACATCTCATGAGCTGGGCCTTGGACCTTGGCGCTCAGGCAAGCAGAACAGATTTGCAGCAGAGGCCAGGGCGGCAAGACTCGGACAGGCAGGAAGGCGGCTGGCAACAGGTTTAAACCTCATCTTCGACGTGCCTTTTGCCTCTGAGTGGGGCCAGAAGCTGACACAGCTGTCAGAGCCCAAATGAGAATATCTGCACTGACTCCGTGCTGCTATGCAGGGAGGAGGGACTGACAGAGTCACTCCCATCCCGGGAGATGTTTGAGCCAGGTGTGCCCAACAAAAGGCAACGCCACCGCCACTACCCACAGCGCCCGTTGTTTGCTCACCACGGGCAGGAGGGGCCTCCAGGCCCAGAAGAAGCTCACGAGAAGCAAAACCTTACCTTCTGAGGCAGGCACCTCCTTTCCCATGGGGGACTCTGTGGGAGTCTACATCCCAGATCCCAGACGGCGCTGCTCCCCAGACAAAAGTGAACTCGGCCGTGCGGAAGGAAAGCACCCCACAAAGCCGGAAGAAGGAGCCTTGGTCCTCCCTTGACCTCCCCTGACCCCCACACCACTGCCCCTGCCTGTCTGCCATCTGACAGCCATCAACTCACATACCGATTTATAGGGGCTCCCGTTTTGGGAGGCCCACATCCCAGTACTGAGATTGGGGGTGTAACTGACAGGCAATCACAGAAGTCTCACAGGATGTCATTTATAGAGATGAGCACCTTCCATGTCCCAGGTTCCAAGCCAAAAGGTGGTGACACGTGAAAGGACAAAGTGGTCCAAGTCCCTGTCCTCAAGGAACTTGTGGTGTAGTGTGGGCAGGAGTCACCCCGAGGCTCACTGCCAGCACATAACCTTGGCCATGCCTCTTCCCCTTGTAGTCCCAGCCTTTATCTGGATAGCCACTCATTATCGTTGAGTGACTAGATACTGATCGAACACCTCCAGATGCTATCCACGGGAGGCCAGCCGGCATGGTGGTTAAGGTTATCCCAACTGCCTGGGTTGGGATCCCAGCTCCTGTCCTTACTAGTTATGTAACTGTGGACCAGTTAGACTCCAAATGGAGAGAAGAGGAACACCTGCCTCCCAGGGCTGATGTGAGAAGTAAATCAGCAAACACCTGTCAAATGCTAAGAACAGTTCCTGGCACAGAACTGACAGTTACTAAGTGCTTATTATCATTAATTATTGTTGTAGCCACTCATTACTATGATCCTATGACATGCTGGAGATCCAACAGTGAAGAAAAGACAGTCCTTGTCACCAAGGGGGAAAGAAGTGCCCAGGTGCTTGCTTTGCACAGTGGTCACTGATTGCTGGAAAGCCCAGGGGAGGGCCCCTGCCCAACAAAATGGGGATCAGAGAATGCCCCTGGAAGAAGAGACATCCCAGGTGAGCCCCGAAGGCCAAGCAGGTGCTATCCAGGCCAGGCCAAAGGAAGAGGGGGAACGGAGGACAGTCCAGGCAGGTGGAACAACATGTTCACAGATAGAGGCCAGAAGGGCAGCATGGACTGGTGAGGGACGTGTGGTCTGGGACACTCTCAATGGACCACTGTGAGGATGAAGGGGACTGCCTGCCAAAGGGCACTGAGAACTTTACCCCTGTACAGGTGCAGGAATTATCCAGTTTGTTTTTCATTAGACTCCAAAATAAACAGCTAGAAAGAAGTGTTTACTGAGGCTCAAGGCAGCTCTGGGCTGGGTCCAGTGGAACAAATGGGCAGAGTAAGACCCTCCACTTGGCTCCAGGATCCCAGGGTCCTGACTCAGACCACGGAATTCAGGCAAAACCTGCCTGCCTCAGCTGAGATGTTTACAGATGTGGGCCCAGAGCCCCCCGGGACCCCCAGTGGGGCATGCCCTGTGCCTCTGATGGCCTCTCTCTGACACATACACACAGCAGCCTGCTGCCAATGTGTCACCTGGCATGGAGGTAGGGTTCCTGCTACCTCATAGACAGAAATACCTGCTGCACAGTGTAGGGGCCAACTGCCCTTTGTTGGATTGAGGTTTGGGGTTCATATTTTTTTTTTTAGTGTTTATTTATTTTTGAGAGAAAGACAGGCAGACAGAGTGTGAGCAGAGAAGGGGCAGAGAGAGAGAGACACAGAATCCAAAACAGGCTCCAGGCTCTGAGCTGTCAGGATAGAGCGGGGTTCGAACCCATGAACCGGGAGATCGTGACCTGAGCCAAAGTAGGACACTCACTGACAGTCACCCAGGCGCCCCGGGGGTTCATATTTTTAAAACAGAGTTCGTTTCTGTAGTTTCTGCTCTAAAGCCTGTCTCAGAATAGGTAAACTGCCCTATTGCACCTGATTTTGCAAGAGGCAGGCAGCTAGGGATTGGAGCAGGAGAGCTGGACCTGGCCATCAAGGGGACCACGGGGTAGGTTGTGAACACCAAGCAAGGGTCCACTTGGACCTTTGACAGTGGGGCCACCAACATCCATCCTAGCTGACATGGTCAGAGTCTAGCCCTAAGCCACTCATTGCATGGCTCAGACAACCAGGATAAGCCAGGTGAGAAGGCCAGTCAGCCCTTCCCTGTGGGGAATGTCTGCCAGCTGACAGCCCACCGTCTAATCCCGGACCATGACCTCCTCACCGTGTGATCTGAGGATGTCATTCACCCTCTCTGCGCCTCAGCCTCCTCACCCATAAATAGGTTTCCTAATCACCTGTAGCCCAAGAAGTTGTTTGAAGCTTTAAATTAATGACTATCGAGGGTCCAGGAGATCCTGGCATAGTCCAGCTCTCAGTAATGTTAGGCATTATTAGTCCAGTACTTTTCCGGAGGGGCAATGCCAGTGGGGAAGCTGTCACTGGCCTCCCCAAGTAGCATTTCCTGTCCTCCACTGCTTGGACACATGGGGGCTAATAGAAACAACCCTGGACATCTCCTGTTTGCCAGGGAGAAGAGGAAGTTCGGGGAGAAAAAAATTCATTCATAATTTTTATGGGCACTTTTTTTAACAGACTTGAGCACCAAGCACACCATCCCTCAAATCTGTTTTAAAATCTAAGGCAAGTCAAACAGTAAAGGCTGTAGAGCACAGTATGAATCACAATGAACATATTCATCCAAAACCAAATCTGGGAGGGAGGGGAGCTGTTCTTGGTGCACCGTGCACACTCGTGGTTCCTGGGCTCACCATGGATAGCAAGTGTGGACATCGATCCCTGTCTGTACAGCTGGAATCCACATAGGACTCCTGTAACTCACCATGATGACGACCGGGTGGGCTCTTCCTCTGTGATAGGCCGTCGAGTCTCATGTTCAACTCCCTCTGCACCTGCCTCTTTGTATGAATGGAGTCCCTTCCTCCACAACCAAGAACCAGGACACGAAGCCTCAGAGAAGCTCAGCCAGATGCGTTAGACACCAAGAGCTTCACAGACACTTCTGGAAGCCACATCGTGGTCACCAGAGAGCCCACATCTCCAGAATGCACTTTCTTGTGTCCCCCAGAGAGCCCCGTCAGGAGCTCTGCTCCCCCCGCCCTTTCCCTCTCCTCCATGGGAAGCCGCAGCCCACCCCAAAGGCCAGGCCAACCAGTAGTGCATGGGAGAGTTCAGACACCTCCCCCAGTGAAGGGCCCCTTGCACTGGGCTCCCATGCCCGTCCCAAGGGCAGCCCCCAGGCCTCCGGCCTGCCAAGTCACCGCATAGCCATCACAGAGGCCAGGGACAGCACTCAGCACAGCCAGCCAGGCCGCTGAACCGCCCCAGGGCCCACACCTTGTAATTAGTCCATGGGCCCGAGCTGGGGACAATGGCCTGGAAAAGCCAGCAAATGGGATACATGCATTAAAGCCAGGTTTCTGTGCCAAGTATGTGACTTAATTACATAGCCCAGGTACTCTCCTCTCCCGTGAACTCTCACCCCAGCCTGTGACGACACAAAGGAGAGATTAAGCACGGCCTGCCGCAGGCCAAGGAGGCCAAGACTGTATCCCAAAAGCAGAGAAGACCAGAGCCGAATGTGGCTCCAAGAGGGAGGAGGAGGTGGACAAGTTTTCAGCAGCCATGATCTGTGTGAAATTCTGCATCTACTTCCACAATATTTTGTGACTATGATGGCCTTCTAGTACAGAAGGCTCCAGGTTTCTCAATGGCCCCAGTGCCCATAGACTTCTTGCCCAGTTCAGGCCTTCTTGTTTGGTGGCCGTAACCCCAAAAGATGGCCACAAACCTCACATTGCCGTCTTCTCTGCAGCTAAGGCCAAGTCATGTGGACAGAATAAGCTACCAGCTGTGATGGGGGAGGCAGGGCCAAAGTGGACTCACTGTGCCTCTGTGGGGCCACGACCTGATGGCCACGGCTCTTATCATAAACTGATCACCCACACCTGCCAACCCTCTGCCTTGGGTGGGTCTGGCCCTCCCAAACCACATCTGGAAAGCGCTATGGTCAGTTCCTAAAGATATGGACAGCAGGGGTGCCTGGGTGGCTCAGTCGGTTGGGCGTCTGACTGCGGCTCAGGTAATGATCTCACAGTCCATGAGTTCGAGCCCCACATCGGGCTCTGTGCTGACAGCCCAGAGCCTGGAGCCTGCCTCGGATTCTGTGTCTCCCTCTCTCTCTGCTCCTCCCCTGCTCATGCTTGTCTGTCTCTGTCTCAAAAATAAATAAAAAAACATTAAAAAAAAAAAAAAAAAGATAGGGACAGCGTCAGGGAAACCCAGAGCAGCCCAAATGCTCTCTCTTATGAGGCCTTTCTGCTGATGTGTGTGCCCCAGGGCAGAGGGGATGACAAAGGCTTTTGTTACTGTGGACCGGGTATCTTGTTTGAGTCATTTCACCCCAGTGCTCTAGACTGGCCCCCAATCCCAGCCCTCATGCCTAGAGAGAAGGACAGGGTTGCCACCCGCCCAGGATCTGCCCCAGTGCGGAGTCAGGACTCATGGCTGAGTCTTAACAGCAGCAAAGCTCAATCCCTCAAACAGAGATGGGTGGTTCCAACGTGTGTCAGTAGAGGGGAGGGAGCAAAGCAGGGCAGCCCAGTCAAGGAATGGTCTGGCAGAGGGAAAGGTCTCCCCAAGCCTTGCTGCTGCCCTTCCCTGAAGAAGCAGGGACCAGGAGGACGGGAAGATGCAGGGTCAGACAGACACATGTCCCGTCGGGTCCTGCCCCGCCCACAAATGTGGTAGGCCCACCACCCACCAGCCTACAGGACAGACGGCAACAAAGCCTGGACCACAGATTTGAGCACAGGGTCTCTGGAACAGCAGCAGCGGCCCTGGAGTAGGGCGAACCCCCACGTTGAGGGGGCTAGACCCCTCGGCCCCTAAGCCCTACTTGAGGCCCTTGTCCGTGCCGCCTTTGATGTACGTGCCAGCTCAGCTGCCTTGAGATGCTCTCCACATTCCTAGCCCTGCTGAGGTCCCAGGGCTACATCTGTGCTGTCTGTCACTGTGCTCGGGGCCTGGTGGCGCCCCAGCCAGACCCCCTGAGGCTGTAATCGGCACACACCAGGCTCAGAGACTTGCCCAGGCCAGAAAACCAGCACTTCTCACTGCCCCAGAAACTAGTGTCCCCAGAGCTGTCCCTTCTGGTGGACAACACAGCAGGGAGCGGAACTCTGGGCTGGTCACCTCTTGTCTGTGGTCTAGGCCACTCTGGGAGCTAAGAGAGCACCCGAAGCACCACATTAGCTCCACCCACTGGGAAGTGTGGCAAAGCATCATTCCATCCACTGTAACAAGAGTGATAAAATAACCTCGCGGGGCTTCAGTGTCCCCATCTGTGAAATGGTCACCATTGTAACCCTGCTTCAAAGAGAAAGGAGGAAGCATTACAGTGGAGTGTGTAGCACACTGCTCAAAATACACATGTGGCTTTCACCCTGGGGCTCCTTTTCATTAGTAGGCTCTAAACCCCGTATATGTGTCTCCAATCTGTGGCTAAGATTAAGTACCAAAATTTGGTAACAATTTACCATTTCTGTAGATTTGGAGCAGATTCAAGGAAGTTCCTGTAGCAACATCCCTTTCATCACTGGCCTTCCAATTTGCTTTCCTGCGCAGCAAGGAAAAGGCAGAGCATCAAGTGAGTAGAGATGGTGGGTGGCCTGGCCACGGCCAGGGAGAGCAGAGTGCTGGGGAAAACAGCCCTGAAGCTGCACTGCTAGGCACAAGGCAGTCCCCACCACTCCAGGAGCAGGCAGAGCAGCCCAGGGTGGAGCAGCCTGCTCTGGGCTCAGACTCCTCGGGCTTCAGACTGTGCTTCCACTACTTCTTTGCTAAACTCCCCTGCCTCAGTGTTCTCATCTCTAAAATGGGAGTCACAATAGCACCTGCCGCTGGGGGTTGAATATGTATACAGAGAAATAGTGTGTAAAGCCAGTGGCAGAGAGCCTGGCTCGTGTCCAGCCCAGGGATCACTGGCTGTCACACCAGCCTCCCCAACACCATCATCCCTGCCGCACATACCAAAGGGCCTATGCTGGGCCGCTGGTCTCTAGGCAATGGCTATAGGAAGGCTGGCATCCTGCCGTCCTCTCTCCTCCCCACTCCCAGGCTTAGGGGTTTGGCCCCACTGTTGGTCAGGGATGAAGATGCTGCCTCCACTCTTTGCCCCCTGCTCCCGGTCCCCACTAACCAGGAAGAGCCCCCATGCAGGACTCCTTGAGAGTTAGGATGGGCAGAGGCAGGGAAGTCAGAGACAGCAGGGAGGAAACCCAATCACCTGTGAGCATCCTAAAATTGTCCCTCTCCAAAGAGGAGCAGGTCCAGGGGTCTGGAAGACTCCAACAGAATGAGCCAAGATCTGTAGGACAGGGGTCCAGGGTCCTATGGTGGGGTCATCCCAAGTGAGGGAAGAATCCAAGCTGGTCCCTGAGTCTCTGCACAGTTAGGAAGCAACTGTCCTAAAAGGAAGGGTCCTGAGTTTCCCAGATAAATACTCCTCCCTGAATATATCCCAGAAACAGTCATACCCCAGGCCTCAGTTTCCTCATCTACAAGATGGGACAACAGCCACCCTTTATCTCAACCCCCAGAACAGTACCTCATACCAAAGGAGGCAACAAATGGCAAATGCCTTGAGACCTATCTGGCCAGCTCCCCGACTGCAGGGCCATTTCTCCACAGCCATTGTTGGCCTGGGCACCAACTGAGGCCAGGTCCCCTAAGCAGTGCTGTGGGGGTGAGGGCTGTCCAGTCCTGCCCTGCAGGC
Source organism: Panthera uncia (assembly GCF_023721935.1). Taxonomy (NCBI): domain Eukaryota; kingdom Metazoa; phylum Chordata; class Mammalia; order Carnivora; family Felidae; genus Panthera; species Panthera uncia. The sequence continues at coordinate 28,159,504 of NW_026057577.1, read as the reverse complement.
ATATTCAAAGCCAGCCTCACTCTTCTGTGCCCTTCAAGAATGGGCTTCTGTGCCCATCAGAGAAAACAGGGAGGGGAGGAGAGTGACCACCACCCAGGGCATACAGAACCAAGGCTCAGTGGGCACCAGGAGGGACAGCGATGCCACAGCCATACTCAGAAGCAACCCTCACGCCCACTGGCCAGCTACCTGAGCATGACTCTGTACCACGTGGGCCCTCCACCAGTGGGAGAGGAGCAAACATGAGACATACTTCCCAAATGAGTTCAAGGAAAATTCTAATCTGTCTCCATTCTGAAGACTACTTTTGAAAAGTAGAGTACTTCCATGCTTGGCGGTCCTCACCAAATTGCTGACCTCATCAGCATGAGCACTGTGCCATGATTTTTTTTTTTTTTTTTTTGAGTGCCCACTCTGGGCCAGAAGCACAGTATTTCATTTAACCAGCACTTGAAGGTAGGTATTATTGTTTCCCTCACTTTACAGAGAAGGAAGACAAGGCTCAGAGAGGTGAAGTGACGTACTGCAAGCCACACAGCAAGAAGTGGTAAAGCCACTGACTCTAGAGTCTACACCAAAACACCCGGACACTGGGACACGTCTGTGGCCACGAGGACCAGAGAGGACAAGGGGCCCTCAGAAGGTGAGCAGGTGTAGCATGAGCTGAACTCCAATCACAGGCTTTAAAACTCAGCAGACCAGGATTCAAGTCTCAGGTCTGCCACCTCTTAACCACCCTAAGTCTCAGTTTTCTCACCTCTGAAGTAGACATGCTCTAATCCCAAGCCCCAGTGGCGCTGCCACGAGGCTCAGAGCACTCAGCAGGCCTGGCACTTGTCGGGACATAGTAATTACAAGGTTTTACCAGCCTTCTTGAAACTTCTGTCTGCCCATCCCACGTCATGGCCCAAACTGCAGGGCCCTCAGGGAGGCATAGGTGGCTTCTCGCTGCGCCTCCGAGGGGCAGTACCAGAGTGTGCTCCGTCAGGCCAGATGAGCCCCCTGCATCTCTCTCTCAGCCCCCACCCTGAAGCGACGTGGCCCTGACATGTCATGAAGTTTACCAAATCCCACAGACCTCATTGAACAAACCTGCAAATACACGTTCCAGTCGTAACTCCCTGGAACCGATCTTTCCCTACAACCTAAACGGGTCGGAAGGAACGCCAACCGCCACCACATCTCTGAGATCCACAGAGACAAGTGTCTGCAGTTGTGGGTCAGCTTTGCCACCAACAACTGGGAGATGTCAGGGAGGCCACTGCCCTCTCCTGCTTGGGTCCCCCTTTCCATAAAACAGGTGGCTGGACCAGGCCAGGACACGAGAGTCCATGGGCTTCTGGCCTGACCTTCCCAGAGGAAGGTGGAGCTGTTCAGCTGGAATATAACAGGTGCCATCAATGCAAACCACATACATAACTTTAAGTTTCCTAATAGCCCATTAAAAAAAAATAAGTGGGTGGGAATGCAAGCTGGTGCAGCCTCTCTGGAAAACAGTATGGAGGTTGCTCAAAAAACTAAAAATGGAACGACCCTATGACCCAGCAATCGCACTACTAGGCATTAATCCACGGGATACAGGCGTGCTGTTTCGAAGGGGCACATGCACCCCCATGTTTATAGCAGCACTATCAGCAATAGCTAAAGTATGGAAAGAGTGCAAATGTCCATCGATGGCTGAATGGATAAAGAAGATGTGTTATATCTACACAATGGAGTATTACTTGGCAATCAAAAAGAACGACATCTTGCCATCTGCAACTACGTGGATGGAGCTGGAAGGTATCATGCTAAGTGTAGTCAGTCAGAGAAAGACAAAAATCATATGACTTCACTCATATGAGGACTTTTAAGAGACAAAACAGATGAACATAAGGGAAGGGAAACAAAAATAATATAAAAACAGGGCGGGGGACAAAACAGAAGAGACTCATAAATATGGAGAACGAACTGAGGGTTACTGGAGGGGGTGGGGGAGGAGGGGTGGGCTAAATGGGTAAGGGGCACTAAGGAATCTATTCCTGAAATCATTGTTGCACTATATGCTAACTAATTTGGATGTAAATTTTAAAAAATAAAACAAGTTAAAAAAAAATAAGTGGGGCGCCTGGGGGGTTCAGTCAGTTGGGCATTCAACTCTTGGTTTCAACTCAGGTCATGATCTCACGGTTTGTGGTTTCAAACCCTGCGTCAGGCTCTGTGCTGATAATGAGGAGCTATGGGATAGCTCCCATGGGATATCATATCCCATGGGATAATGGGATTCTCTCTCTCTCTCTCTCTCTCTCTCTCTCTCAAAATAAATAAACTTAAAATTTTTTTTAAGTAAAAAGAAACATAAGATGTAATATTTTGTTTAACTCAAAATAATAGAGAATATCGTTGCACCATGTAATCAATATCAAAAAGCTATCAGATATTTTACAGACTTTTTTTTTTTCACAGTAAGATTTTAAAACCCTGGGCATGCCTCACTGCACCTCTCACTTTGGATTAGCTCTATTTCCAGGGTTCCACAGCCATCATGTGGCTAGTGGCTCCTAAGTTAGAGAGTCCAGATCTCACAGAGGCGGCAGAAGTCCTTCTCCCTATACTTAGTTTGGCAAGCTTGGAACCATGAATGCCTTGCTTTTGATTAAAAGTCATTTTAATTATAGAGTATAAGATAATAATCATTGAGTCATTCCTATGTGTCAGGCACATGCTTCACAGCGATCATGTGAGATAGGATTGTACATAGGAGGAAACCGAGGCACAGAGAGGGCAAGTCATCTGCCCAAGGTCACACAGCTACTATGTGGCAGAGGTGGGATTGGAACCCAGGCAGGCTGGACGCACAGTCCAGGCTCCAAATCCCTGCTCTACCCTGTCTCCTCAGCCTTACCTTTCCACCCACCCCTGGGCCAAACCTCCAGCGGTCCAGGAGGGCAGGGCAGTGCTAGGAGGCAGCTTGAAGCTGCTCTCTTCCTCCCCTCACCATCACCCCCTGCCGTTGTTCCCCAGCTTCCACAGCCCAGCCCTCCACCGGCTGCACTTGGGCGGCTCTCACCCACCACCACCTGCGAGAACTGGCAGGCCTGGCCTGGGAGGAGCAACTTCATTCACAGGCTGGTAAAGGGGCTAATTAAACACCCAGCCCACGCCCCCCATGACCCGGGAACCCAGCCACCTCGTTGCCCTGCTGCCAGCCCACAGGCTCAGAGCAATGCCACACAGAACTCGGCAGCGGGCAGAGCGGGGCGAAATCCCTCTTTATAGAGTTATTTTTGCTGTGGAATTTTCACTGGCCTGTAAAATATTTTTATATTTATTACACGTTTAACGGGAGCTCCTAGAATCAACAGGGTGTAAATAATGAAAACTAGGGCAGTAAAGGCCCCAATAAACCTCGCACCAGCCCTTTGATGCTCCCCGTGAGCTGCAGTTTCTCCTTCCCCCCTAGACCCTGTCCCCTTGCCCCAGAGCAAGCCCAGAATGCCGGGGGACCCTCAACAAGTCCTTCTTTGGCTCCCACAAATTAGGCTCACCTGTTGGCAGCCAGAACTGTGCCCTTAGCCAAGCCCACTGGATATGCTGACCGAGAAAGAGCCTACTGTGCACTTGGCCCAGGCAAGTGCTCATTGGAGCTAGGCCAGGAGGAGACCTGATGAGGGCTTGCTCCTCCCCCAGCCCTCCAGCCTCAGATGGCGCTCACAGTCCTAGATCCCAAAATCAGCCGCAGGGGTACAGACACTCACTGGAACATCACGTTCCCGAGGCCACAGCGTCCCAAAGTCTCGTTGGGAGCCCGAAGTCCTAGAAAAAACTGGCCCATCCACAAATGCTGACCTCCATGGGCTCCACAGCACCCATGCCCATGCCCATGCCCTGTGCCCACAGATAGTTTCCAGAGCCCCCATCTACACCCCACTCCCCACCCACAGGACAAAATCGGAAGGAAGCAGGACCTCACACCCTGTCCCAGACAGTAAGACCAGAAGCACAGAGAAGGGAAGGGACCAACCCAGAGGGTGGGTGTCCATTAGTGGCAAAGCCAAGACTAGCCTCAGGGCTAGGGCCCGCAGGCTCAGGCACAGAGACCTGGCCTGAGCCCCTCCCCAGGTAGAATGTTGACATTCTCTCCAAATGTCAACAGCAACTACCTTATGTCTGCCTCCTGGGGACCCTGATGGCTGGGACCTTGGTCCCTGGCAACCCAATCCTCTCCATTCTGGGTCATCAGGCTATCAGCAGTCGTGACAATCCATACAAATCCATACAAAACCAGCTATCTGCCGCCATCCCCTCACACATGCCCTTCACATACCTGGACAAAGGTAAGTGTCACTTCCCAGGCCATTCTCAGATCCCAAAGCACCCTCATAATTCCAGGCTACCCGTGCCTCTTACGGTGAGCACCCATCCCCAAGAGGATATGCTGTCCCCTCACCCAACCAACACACTAAACGTCTATTAGCGCATTTGGACGTGGCCTTCATAGACGTCAATTAAGCAATCATTGCATGTGACAAGTTGACTCCGATTCTGTAGCCAGAATCCCTGCTGTTGAGTCTGGTCTGTCCTTCCACAGACAGCATTCAGGAACTGATTCACGAACACTGCATTTGTCCTGAGAAAAGCCCCCAGTCACTGGCTGTACCCTGCCCCCGCCCCCCCGCCTGCTAAGTACCCATGTGCAAACTGCCCCTTCCCAGCTTGGCAGCCTGGACCAGTCAGCAAGACCACACATGGTGCCTGTCCTGTCCACACCTTCACAGTGCCTCCCCGTCACACTCGATCTGAATAACATCCATGTATCTGCCCCACCGAGAGAAGCACGTGGGGGCCCCCTGAGGGAGAAGTCCCCATGGGGCTACAGTCAGACAAATGCCAAGGTGAGGGGAGTGGACCCCACAGCTCTTCAGACACGAGTCAGACCGGAGCGGCTCCTCTCTGGGGACAGATCAGGCGGGGCTCATGCCTGCAGCTGCTACACCACCAGGAGATTCTTGTCTCTCAACCCCTGTAATTATAGTCCCTGGTGCTCGGTTAACACCCGTGTCATTGCAGGGTGTTGGAACAAGCAGAGTCTGAGCGAGGAAAATCAAACAACAACATTTGACAAGTGGCCCATCCCCTGTGGCACCACGCTGAGCCAGGCATGGGGACAGCTAACTAGGCCTCAGTAGCCCACCCGGGGAGAGCCCTCACCTCAGGGCAGGAGGCAGGGGGCAGGAGGCTCAGGCTGAGTAGGACAATGGCCTATCTGGGAGAAGTGAGGAGTGGGAGAAGGGGAACCACAAGGGCTTTGGGAAGAAGGAGGCTGGGAGGCCACCTGCAGCCACAGGAGCAGATTCAGGGTCATAGCAAGGTGCCCTCCCCCAGAGACCAGAGCTGGTAGGGAGACTGGGCCTCGCTAGATAGAAAGCAGCACGCCACAGGGGCACCTGGGTGGGTCAGTCAGTTAAGCATCCAACTTAGTTCAGGTCATGATCTCACAGTTCATGGGTTCGAGCCCCGTGTCAGGCTCTGTGCTGACAGCGTGGAGCCTGGAGTGCACTTAGAGTTCTGTGTCTCCCTCTCTCTGCCCCTACCCGACTCAATACGCTGTTTCTCTCTCTCTCTCAAAGATAAACATTAAAAAAAAAATTGTTTTAAGACAGCAGGCACCACTTCCCCACACTCCTGCAGTGGGTCCCTAGCCCCTCTACCTCGTGAGCAAGCAGGCCAGGGAGCAATGGGGTCATGGCAGATTGTGGCTTGAGCCCTCCGGAGCCCTGCCGTCTCAGCCCCCATCAGCTCTCCCACATCCCAAGAAGCTGCAGCCCACAGTGTCGGCACTGAACGCCGTGCATAGAAGCTGTCGAGGGGACTTTGCCCGTGCCACTGAGTCCCCACTGGGCTTCCATGCCAAGTACACAACCTCCATCCTTGGCTCCGTGAAAGCCCCTGGGGCCCCACAGTCAGTCAGTCAACAAACAGTAGCAGGGGCCAGCACACTGGGGCAACTTGCCACACACGGAGGGTCTGCAGAATCCTCCCCTGGACCCAGGGCCAGTGCCAGCCGCCCACCAGCCCTGCCCCTCACGGCCTCCCCACACAGGACCAAACTCGGGCCTCTCACCGAGGACCAGACACACGGCCCACTGAGCTACAACACCAGCAATGCTAGCACCTACCAGTTCCCAGCCCTGTGCTAGCACTTTGCAGCCACTCTCACTGAACCCAGCCTACCAGTTACTGTAACCACCCCATTTTATAAGTGAGAGAAGCAAGAAGGTCCTGAGAGGCTAAGGTGGCTTGTCTGAAGGGGTAGATTCAGGATGTAAGCCCAAGTCTGTTCACCCCCAAATACCAGAGGACATCTGAGGGTAGTGGGAGTCTTTTCTTTTTTTAATTTTTTTAATGTTTATTTATTTTTGAGGGGGGGGGGGAGAGGGAGACGGAGTGGGGAGGGGCAGAGAGGGAGACACAGAATCCGAAGCAGGCTCCAGGCTCTGAGCTGTCAGCACAGAGCCCAACATGGGGCTCGAACTCACAAGCCACGAGCTCATGACCTGAGCCGAAGTCGCACGCTGAACTGGCTGAGGCACCCAGGCGCCCCGTAGCCTTTTTTTTAAGGGACAGTTCAGGGCAACCCCAGACAACTCTCCCCGAGCCCCCAGTCCCCAGCGCAGGCCCCGGCTGCTTGCTCACCATCTTCCCATGCCAAGCTGTGGGGGAGAGGGAGGCGCCCCTCAGACACCGCCCAGAGAGAGGCGCTGAACACATTTCAGCTTCCCGGCACCCGCCATGAGACAGAACACATGTTTTCTGAGTTCTCTCCCTCCTCGGGCTTCCCCGACATGCTGGAGATATTATTATTATTTATTATTTGCTGAGTGCTGACAGTGTGCTGAGCATCAGGCCTGGGAGCCCAGGCCCTGCCAACACGGCTTGCCGTCAGACAGCCAACACGGCACGGCTCTCCTGCGACGGAGATACACCCACAGCTGCACGGCTGGCTGCTCGGGGCCTAGCCTCCGAGAGCCTCCTCTCCTGCCCTCCCGGCTCAGCAGCACATGCCCCTGGGCCTCTCGCCCACCACAGGAGGAAGACGTCTTCCAACTGGGCAGCCCGGCAGTTCCAGGGCCTGGGCCTCCAACCCCACAGGAGGAAGGGCAGGATTCGCTCAGTGCTGGGCTGGGGCAGACCCAGGAGCAGCCCCCGCCATCATGCCTGCCGGTGGCCATGTCACCAGCCCCTCCTGTCCTGGGCACCCAGCGAACACTCCCTTTCTCCTTCCTCAGGTGAGAGGACTGGAGGCCAGAGAGAGCTCCTGTGGGTATGGAGAACCCTAGGGCCCTATCCTGGAGGCAGGGCCGAGACCAGGGGGAGGCGAGCGAGGCCACAAAATGTAAGGGACACAAATTTAAGGAAGCGCTGAAAAATCCAGTAGTCAAGATTAGAGATATTTCCACGCAGTATTTTTTAAAATCAAAATTAAGGCAAAAGTCCATGATCAATAAAATGCCAGAATTTTAAGTACAGACAGGATCCGTGTTACTGATTTTTCCAATGCCTCAGGCTCCATTACGGCTCAACACAGCACTGCTAGGAAGGCCACTCTGAGCAGGCATGCTCCCCTAGCCCATCCTCTCCATCCGAGTGGCCTCCACCACCCTGTAGCAACGTCTCCCTATGTGAGGACACAAAGAGGTCATCGCCCACCCCTGAGGGCCTCTCTGGAGAAGGAAATATGCAGAGCTCAGCAGAAGCCTGTCAGCATCCAGGGGTTGGACAGGGGGAAGACGTACCTTGACGCACCTGTGTCTTTCCCTGATGTCAGAAATGGGTTCACAACCTAGGAGCTCAGAAGCCACTGTGCCCTGCTGCTCAAGGTCCTGTGTCATTTCGCCTTCCTCTCCCCAGACAGGCTGCAGAGAAAGCCTGAAGAAAAACCCACCTGGGGGTAGAACAAGCCAAGGAAGGGCAGTACTCACAGTCAGGATGCCTGCACCTGACCCTTGATGGTGAGGCCACACCCACATTGCCCAAAGCCCCTCAGCATCCCTACCATGTGACCGAGGCCACATGGACGCACGGCCCCCAGAGACCTCCCAGCCCCATGTCTCCTGCTGCCCCACCACAGCCCCTACCCTAGACAGCTGGGGACACCCACACACCTTCCCCATCATCATTCCTGATGCCCCTGCCTCAGTCCAGGCCCTCTACTCCCTCCACTGATTAATTCCTTTATGCATTTATTTCACAAAACTCATTGGTTACAGGCTCAGGGCAGGGCCCAGACCAGCCTCAGAGATGAAGAGTCCCTCTCTACCTTCAGGAACTCACAGGGGGAGGTGAAGACACACGTGGGCCCTGATGACACGGGCAGGGAGCACAGCAGCTGCCTAACCCAGCCAGAAGCAGAGGCAGGAAGGCAAGGAGGCAGGGCAGCATTCCGGGGGTGGTTAGCCAGGGGCAAGCAGTTTCTACCAGGTTGGGGTGAGAGGCAAGCGGAAGGAGGAGGGGGTTCCAGGCAGAGCAAACATGTGCAAAGTCCAGAAGCAAGAGAGAGGCTGGTAACTTTGGGGAACTGCAGGTAATGGGGTACGGGCATGGAAGAGGAGACAGGTGAGGTGTGGAAAGGGCTGTCTGAGGAGGGGTCTTCTACACCCATTTCTGGTTGGGAGGTTTCCATGGCTGTGGGTCATGTGGGGACCCCCCACCCTGGAAGCCAAAGAGAAGTCACATGCTTCCTTGCTCCTGACTGTGGAGATCCCTGGGCTTCTGCTGTGGGCAGTATGAGCCCCCCATTCCCTCCCAAAATGCCCATGTCCTAATTCCCAGAATTTTCTATTGCGTCGTTTACATAACAAAAGGGGGCTTCTGCAGACCTGATTAAATTTAAGGCTCCAGAAACGGGCCAATTATCCTGGAGTGCCTGGGCGGGCCCAGTCCAATCCTAGGAGTCCTTAAAAATGAGGAACATTTCCCAGCTGTGGTCAGAGAGAAGCAGCAGTGCAAGGAGAGCCAGATAAATGTGACGTTGCTGGCTTTGAAGATGGAGGAAGGGGCCGTGAGCCAAGAAATGCAGGCAGCCTCTAGAAGCTGGACAAGACAAGAAAACAGATTGTCCCCTAGAGCCTCCAGATGGAACGCAGCCCTGCTGACACCTTCATGTAACCCAGTGAGACCCTTAACTTCTGACTCACAGAATTGTAAGATGATAAACGGGTGTTGTTTTAAGCCCCCAAGTCTGTTGTAATTTGTTACAGCAGCGGTAGAAAACTAATACTGCCCCACAGCTGTCAGCCACCCTGGCCTTCCAACTCCTTAGGCTCTGAACAGAAGAGTCTCCCCTCGGAGGCTGCTGAAGGGCCTCAGCCCTGTGTCTGATGGAGCCTGCTCTCTGAGGAAGGGCCAGAATCTGTGCTTAGAGAGGTCCAAGCCCACAGGGAGCCAGGGGGCCCCCTGGCAGGCCTGTGTTTCCTGGCAGAACCTTCTGCCATCAGCCAGCTCAGACCCCTCATTCCTGGCACAAGGCCACTCCACCTGCAGGAGTCTGGATGACCCAGCCTGTCATCTCAGCCACAGTCCAGCTGAGACCACCCTGCCATGTGCATCTTCCTGATACAGCAGTTTCAACATCTCACTGCCCTGCTGCAAGACTCTCTCCAGCTCCCCAGTGCCCAGAGCTGTGACATCCAAACTGGTCCCCAGAATGCTGAGGCCTCTGGGGGTTGGGGGAGACAGTCTGAAAGGCAAGTAAACAGGGATCCAGAATGCCCCCAGCTGCTCTGCTGTCATATACACAAGAGATCACTTCAGCAAAGGGGCTTTAGATAAATAAGAAGTGTGAATGTTCTGGCATGAAGTGAAAAGTCACAAATCAGTGACAAAACTCAGCAGAGTCCCCCCAATCTCACACTCGGCATTAGTGCATCTGTGTCCCCTGGTGTGACTGCTGGAATCACAACTGTCCCCTATACGGGCTGTGAGTTCCATGTGAGTGGGGACCATGCTGATTTTGTTCCCACCTTGAAAGCCCAGAATCAAACAAGGTGATGGGCACTTGTGAATGAATAATTGTATGAATGAGTGAACAAATTACTGAATACTCCCTACCCACCTACCTACCTACCTATACACACACACATACACACACACACACACACACACACACACACACACACACACAGTAGCCCCAAATATTCTCCCCAGCCTCTCAGCACACTGTCCATAGCACACACCCAAGAGCTGCACTCTCAGGGGCCCCGCAGCACCCACACTGGAAGTGTTCCAGGGAAGGAGGTAGGGGAGAAGTCACCCATTCCTCTCCACTGCTCAGACCTTGCCCGGCTCAGGACTGGACCTGTCCGAGGTGCTAGCAACACCAACTAGGTGTTGGCCATCAGAAGCCCTGAAAGGGGTATAGGGTTTGGGGGTACCCCCGTCTGTAAGCCTCCCTCAGCTTCCTCTCTGCCCCCTGCTGCCTGCCTGCCTTTGAAGCAAACTCTTGCATGAGTTTGGTCAAGGGTAGGGGATCCAAATGTACTTGCCCAAGCTGAGGGCTGAGGGCGTTTACAATAGAAAGGTCAAGTTGCCCTGAGTACCCACACTGACCCAGCACCCTCCTGGGCAGAGGGACCCCCATGGGCTGAGTTGCTTGGGCCCTCTAAGCCACTGTGAGGAGGGATGGGGCTCCTACCACTGGGGCTCCTACCCTGAGTCTTTCACGCTCCCAGTCCAGAGACACCTACCACCTACTATATACCAGGCACTCTCCCCAGCCCTTGCAAGGTGCCTGCACACAGTAGGCACTCATCTCTTGCCTGCTGCAGCAGCTGCTCCCCAGAAAACTTCCCTGGGCCAGGAAGCTGCATCTGGGCAGCCTGACAACCAGCTCAGCTCAAGCCTTCACACGCATGTGGCCTTCATGCGCCAGCAAGAGGCTCCACGGGCCCAGGAGATACCATCAGTGAGACACTCCAATCTGTGTAGTGCGCAGTGATTCACAGCCCAAGACATCCCTCCCCAGGCTACAGCTGAATTATCAGCCCCACCATCTTCAATTATGAGGCTTTGTCACTCATCTCCAGCCATCAGAAGGAAATGAGTGAGGAGATTAATGTCTTTTTTAAAACTGCTTTCATCCCTTTCCTCCACAGACGCCATTTGCATTTCTAAGAGGAAAGGCTCCCCAACCTCTCCATCATCTTTGATCATCTTGTCTCTCCCAAGGCCTTCCCTGCAGGAAACCCTTCCAGCTGAGGCCTAGATGGGCTCTGGACCAACACCAAGCAGCCCCCTCAGGCAGCTCACCTCTTCTGGGTGCCCCTGAGGAGTTAGGGGCAACAAGGCTACAAGACCAGCTGTCCCCAAGCATTTCCCTCAGGGAGTATGGTATGAATTAAATTGTGTTCCCCAAAAAGATAGCTGAAGCCCTAACCCCCTGGTACCTCAGAATGTGACCTCATGTGGAAATAGGGTCATTGCAGATGTAAATAAGATGAGGTCAAACAGGAGTAGGGTAGGCCCTTGATCCCACATGACTGCTGGCCTTAGAAGAAGAAACATATTCAGATACAGACACTCAAGAAGGACGCCATGTGAAGATGGAATCATAGAAAGGCACCATAAATCTACAAGCCAAGGAATGACAAGGTTGCCACTGGAAGCTAAGAGAATGGCATGGGAAAGGCTCTCCCTCAGAGCCTCTGAAACGAGCCAACTCTGGTGACACCCTGACTTTGGGCTTCTGGCCTCCTGAAGTGTGAGAGAGTATATTTCTGCTGTTTTAAACCACTTTGTCTGAAGTACATTTTTAGGATGGCCCCAGGACACTAATTCCAAGTCCATGGCCACCTGCAACTGCTTCATCTAGGCATCTCCACGCTGGCTCAAGCCAGGGGGCAGGTACTGAGAACTGGGCACAGAGAAGCTCACGATTGGTCTCAAGATGAGACAGGTCCCTTCTCTCACCAACGTGCTCCCAACTACTCAGGTTAACTCGTTAGAGGATTGCTGTCACCAGCTGGGCCCTCTGCCACAATATTAAAATATGTTCCCCAGAGATTTAATGTTGAGTATGTCACTCAGCCGAAAGCTCAGCCTCCTCTGTCCAGACAGTAAGCAAATATAGCCCTAAACAGATAGAAGGTGAGGAAGGCATGGGGTCCTCAGACATGTCCAGGCCACCCCAGGGCTCCAGGTAAATGCCAGAAGGAGTGGGCATCACCTGGGATTTGTGCCATGTTGGACTACACATGAAAGCCATGCCAGTTGACTTGACCATGTTCCATCGGGGCAAGGGCTGCTATACCCTCAAGGCCTAGCAAGGGATTGACAGGCATGAGAAGCTTCATATATGTGTATAAAGGGAATCCATTTCCTGAAGAGGCAAAGGAAAAGGTACTACTGTGCCCTGCATGGCAGGTGGGGGGGGGGGAAGAGATGTAAAAACATGTCCAGATATATCACTAAGACAAATTCAGGAAAGTTCTCCACCCTCTGTGGGTATCCCCCACAAGCCATGCATCCATGCAAGGTTGCCAACAGACATCAGCACTAGGATCCACCTGGTATGGGGCTGCCCTTCACCTCCCAGGAGTCAAACATCACCTTGATACCTGGTAAGGAAGAAGCAATAGAGTTTGAGCTTAAGAGCCTGTCTGTCTAGGTTCAAATCCCAGCTCATCGGCTTACTGGCTGTGTGATCCTGAACAAGCAACTTACCCCTCCTGTGCCTCTGTTTCTTCAACTGTAAAACAAGAAGCTAACCACATCAATCTCTTGGGTTGTGGTTGGATCCAATGGGCTAACACATGGGAAGCACTCAGTACAGTGCCTGGCACATGGTTCATGCTTGGTAAGTGTAAGCTGACACTATTCGCTATCATTATCCCATGTCCTTACAACTCCAGGGAATAGATCCTCCCACTGGCTTTGCTGGCATTCACTAATGGCTCTTCTCTGTATGACAACACCCAGCAGCTATTTACAGAGAATTATGCCTCGTGCCAGGAACACACAGGAAAGTTACCAAGGCCCAGTGGGAAAAGTAGACACAACATTCTGAGAAAATGAGATACAAGGCATCATGAGCAGTGAAGAGTGACGTGGAAGGTCATGTGGGTGAAGGCGTATCAGACTAGAAGCCATTTGGGTTCTGAGGGTTGAACAGGAGTTTACCAGCTGAATCTCACCCAGCCTATAGGGGGTGTTCCACAAATAGGTAGTGACTAAATGAGGCAGAGTAGAAGAGGCACATTCCAGCCAAGGGAACTGAGGTTTTCTGGTTGTTCAAGGATAGAGAAGGGATAGACTATGGTTTAGCTAGAACAGGAAGTTTGTGGCCATAAAAGCAGGAAATAGGTTGAGACAAAGACCTTGGGGAAAGGTCTGAATGCCATACTAAGGGTTCTTGGCTTTATTCACAACTCCACAGGGCCAAGTCAGAGGAGGAGTGACAATTAAGAACTGGGTTTAGAAAGATTATTTGACTTGCAAAGCAGGTGACATGGCACTAAAGACAGCAGACCAGGGAGGAGGCCATGGTGGCCTGTCTTCCCTCACCAACTGAGCTCTGGTCTCCATTTACCCTTGAACTTTCTTCCTGATAGAGATGTTCTCAAGTTCACACCGCCAGCGACCCCACATTTGCAGCTATTCTAGTTAAGGACACGGTGTCCACAGCTGTCTGCTATCAGAAGTGGCCAAGACCTTTGGGGAAATGTTCACGTCTCCATGCAAGTCCCCAGCTGACAGATGGAACTGGGCTGAGAGACGAGCTCTTGACATACATTGGAGACCCCTGATGGCAGACTGGCTTCTGGAATTCCAGAGCACTGACTTTTCAAGTACTTAGGGCCTACAGCCCTTTCTTCTCTCAGCCCTCCAAAGGGCCGCTACTCCTCCACTCAGTCCAGGGATCCTGGCTAGTGGATTGCTTCCCCAACACAGGTTGTGATGTTCTGTGTCACGGACACTTGAGAATCCCCCTGAGGCTCTGTGACTTAACCAGCCCGGGTCCCAAGCTGTGCTGTGACCTCACCAGCCTGGCAGAGATGCTGCCAACATTGTGGGCACCACCCTGACCGTCTGCCTGGAGGCTGGGGCCACACTTAGGCAGCTGCCCCAGCAGGCACTAAAATTAGGTGACCCGTCAGACCCAGGACACGGCAATCATGGGCAGGCTGCCAAAGCTGCCCAGAGGGTCATCCCTGCTCAGGACCTGAACCAGGGCAGAACAAGAGCAGCCCAGAGTCCCCTTTTATGCCAGGGAAACTGAGGCCTAGAGAACAGCAGGACCACTCAAGGGGTGGGAACTTGGATTTTTGTTTATTCGCTCGGTAACTGTCCCTAAGGAAAAAAGTAAGACATACTCCTGGAAGAAATTTAAAATATATTCTATGAAGAGATAAGAGAATTTGAAAATCACCATCCCCATCATCTGAGCTAACTTCCACTCACAGTCCAGTGTATTTCCCTCCTTTGTTTTACACAACAGAAAATACACTTTAAAGACAGTCTGTAAAAGATTTTCTCCCTCTATGTAGAATCATTTTTAAAATCATTAAAAATCCTCTTATTTGGCGTCTGGGTGGCTCAGTCAGTTAAGCATCCAACTCTTGATTTCAGCTCAGGTCATGATCTCACAGTTTGCGAGATCAAGCCCCACATCAGGCTCCGTGGGGACAGCACAGAGCCTGCTTGAGATTCTCTCTCTCCCTCTCTCTCTCTCTCTGCCCCTCCTCTGCTCGTGTGTGCAAGAGCACACACTCTCCTTCTCTCTCAAAATAAATAAATAAACATTAAACAAAATTTAATCCTTCATATTAATCCACTTTATGTATAATATTCCATTTTATTAATATGCTATAACTAATGAAATAAAAATCCCCTATCATAGAAGCTGTTTCCCCCTTGTGCTTTTATAAATAACACCGCAGTGAACATCTAGGTACGCAAATCTTTGTCCACATCTATGATGATCTTCTCAGGTTGGATTCCCAGCAGTGGAATGAATGGATCACAAGAGAGGCACATGTTAAGGCCCTTGATTACAGACGGCCTCTTCTTTTCCAAAAAACCACCCCACACATACCTCTGCCAGCTCTGGCCATGGCTCCTTCCATCCACAGTTTCCTCACTCCTGGGATAATTTCTCTCCAAAGGAATTCTCTGTCCATAACACATGCCTGTCTAGCACCTCAGACAAATGCATCTCTTCAGGGCAACGCTTACCCATGGTTCCTTTTCCTAAACTAACCACGGCATCTGGGAGACACAGGAAGAAATCAAGACCCCGGGGCTCAGAGACTCAGAGCTCCTACTCCTGTGTATGTGGACCTTAACTCAGGGGTCAAAGTGAAACCCACTGACCGGGTCCTTCCAGACAGCCCCAAGGACCTCTCCTACCCCAGCTCCCCCGACTTCACACACCCAGGAAATTATTCCCTAGAGTGCTGTCCATCCCCAATAAGCTTCACTGACGACCCAAATCATGATGCCAAACCTAAGCCAGCAACCCATAAAGCAACTTGGCCAAGAATAGAATTGCCTTTTCACTTCCCAGCAGAGAAACTAAACTCCAGGCTCAGTGTAAATAGCCTGTCTCTGGTCCGACGTCAGCCGCGCTGCCGACAAGTTATAGATGGTACTGCCGTATGACCCATCATAAATACAGCCCCTCGGCTAAACAAAGCCGACAGTTTTGTGCCAATAACCTTTGAACCACTCAAGCCCAGTGTCAATTGTATTTGTCTTCAAGCTGCGGTTTACTCTAGACTGTCTGCTAAATCAGGGCTCATCTGCAGAGATAATTCAAATATATTACAGACTCCAGCCTCCTCCCCTTGCTCCCGGGCCTCCCCCACATGGCCTCACAAGGGTCTCACCAAGGCAGCCTGCACTCTGCACACTCCCCTAACCACTCGGCAAGTTTTACCGGGGAAGAACAAGAAACAAGGGGCAAGAGGCAACACTGAGCCCAGGATTATAGCCCCAGCTCTGCCGCCAGCCCTCTGGGACCCCCACCTCAGGAAAGTCACCTGCCCACGTGAAGCCTCTCTTTCCTTCTGAATGAAGGGCAGTGCCTCTTCTCTAGAAACAGGCAGTAACTATTTCTGGAGGACTGTTCACATATCTAATCAGGCCACATGAAGGGATCAGCTGTGGAAAGGTCATGACCCAGGAAGTGCAGAAATGCAGAATGAGCTCCTGGCCCCATGCAAGAGGCGAGCTCCGCTCCAGCAGACAGCAACACCCTCCAAGTCCTGCTGGGCTGAGGAGCAACCAATGTGGAAACACACTCATCTGACTGGGAGGGGCTGGGGGGAGGGGGTTCTAGATATAATACAGATAGAACATATTATAATACACAGATACCTTTTAACAGAAAGGGGTAAAACAGGAAGCCACTGTTGTCAAGCCAGGTGCAATTTCTCTGGCCACTGTAGACTGAGCTAATTTGTGCAATTAGCATTTCCTGCTGCCCACCAAGCCCTGGGCTGCTGCCAGGGAGATAGGGACTCCGACAAGGTTCACACTCCCGTAGCCGGGGGCCCTTCCCACCCCCACCCACGCACCTTCCAAATCTCGGGCTCTCTCAGCCATGACCCAGAATGCTCAGTGCCTCTGACCGTTTGGGGAGCTCTGCCCAACCACATCCACAAGCCTCCCAGCTGGAAGGAACCCAAACACCCCCCAGAGAAGAAGGGGGAAAGGCCCAGGAAACTACCCACTCTGCTTCATTCGTGGCTCTGCAGCTGTGGGCCTGATAAGCCAAGAGGCTAGAATTGGAAGGCTGGGGGGTTGAGGGCTGTGTTTAAGTGACGTCTTGAAAGTGAGGATCAGTTCAACAAGCAAAGCTCTTAAGGAGCTGAAGGGGCAAAGAGAGAACACAGCTATGTCATGGTCACGAGAGCCCCCCTCTCCCCAGGTAAGCCGGCCACCCAGCACCCGCAAGCACCATTTTCCGCTATCTGTAAAATGAGAATAACAGTCTCTGCCTGAAGAGTCACTGCGGAGATCAGACAACATGGGGGTACATGGAAGTCTTTCCCATCCTGAGACAGGCTCCAGAAGGAGAAGGGATGACTGCTGTTAGGGTTATAAGTCCACATTCTGTTCCTGGCTCCACCTCTCACTTGCCCCCCACCCCCCGCCCACCGCCATCTCTGGGCTCCGTGGAATCAGGAGAGACTTGAATAAGGCCGTCTCTTGAGCCCTTTCGGTTCTGATGCCATAGGAGTCACTCTGTGACATGGGTCATGCCCTGAGGCCAGCCCAGGGCAGGGAGCTCCCTCCCAGAGGCCAGCTCAACCCCCTCCCCCATCAATGGGATGGCCCTCGGGGTGGAGGGAAGGTTGACAGGACCAGGACAAAGACGTCATCCTCACTCACCTTTGGGAGCCTTACCCCTGTCTGGAGATGGCAGGACCTTTCTGACTTCCACTTCTCACCTCTGCGGGCACCTGGGAGAAGGGAGTGCCTGCACCATCTCTGTGCCTGAAGGAACAGAAAGAGCAAAGCAGCGGCCCCTGGGCTGAGAGGGGAAGGCAGAAGACATTCATAAATGACCCTCTTAGCTGTTTACGAGACACCTTCTGAGAGAAAGCAGAGGAGGAGAAATAAACTTGAAGTAGGAGAGCTGGCTGGTGTCTGAGATGTGCTTTGATAAGCCAGCTGCGCCAGTATTTCTTCTCCGTTTTTATGGCCACCTTTACAGCCCTGTGTTTGGGGCTCTTTATCAGGAGCCGGAAGGAGAGAGTGAGCAAGATCCAAGGCGAAGAGCTTTCCCCAGCAACTCCACGAGCAGATACCACCTCATCTGGAGATCAAGATAACCCCAGCTTCCCTCCCAATCCAGGCGGCTGTGCCCCAGACACCCTGATCTGGGCTGGACAGGAATTCCTGAGCACGGCAGTAAATTTGCAGAGCCAGGCCCTCCTGGCAGTCCTGACTGGGCTGCAGCCACACGAAAATGGGGCTAGGGCTGGGACGAAGGTTCTCCTGAGACCAGTAAGCAACCGCCATCAGGCCCCTCTGGATCCCTTGTCGCAAAACCCACTGAGTCTCAGGGCTCCTCCCCAGATGTGCTCCCCGTTGTGCCTGGGACATGACAGCCTCCCAAGGGTCACACCAAGGCTAGGGCTGGGACTGTGCCATCCTCAGCCTCCCGAACTTGTCAGGATTATGTAATGATGAAAAAAATGGGGACTGGGGAGCTCTCCCATCAAGCAACCTAGGTCTGTCTGAATCCCAGCTCCTTCCCTTGCTTTCTAAGGCAGTAACTCATTCCGGCCTTAGTTTTTTCATCTGTAAAATGGCCCATGCAAACAGTCCCTAACCTTGCAAAATAGGACACACTGAAGGGACTCAAAAGATAGCAGCAGTCTTCATATTAGGTGACTGGGTCTCCCACCAGCAAAAGTAGCCAAGATGCCAGTGTTCACTGCTTACTTTCCCAGACTGGCCATGCCCCGGAAGCCTGAAGCCTTCATATCAGCCTCACCTGAATGATGGTGGCCCTGTTCCCCACCAATGTGGCATAACTTACTGAGCTCCTAACATGGGCCACTGTGCTTGGGGGTAAGGGACAGTGTTATAGAAATGGAAAAAAGCATAGCCCAACCCCTAAGGAGTCCAGAGGCTGAAGCCAAAACTAAACCTACAAATACAGGATACGCTAAGAGCAAAACTCCGGGATTGTGCAAAGAGAGCAGGATAGTAGACACAAGCACGGCCGGGTTGGGTCTGAGAGAGTGAGTAGGAGTTTACCAAAAGAAAGAGAAGAAGGAAGCCATTGCCTGCAGTTAATGGCTGGTACTGGGTAGCTGACGAGCCCCCTGGAGGGGAGGCAGAGACAGCTGGGCACAGGCAGCAGGGGCTGAGAGAGGATGGTGGCCGGCATCCAATTAGCAAGAGCCGCTGCTGCAGGCTGGGCAGCCCCAGCCTGATGCTGAATGTGCCGCATGCGGGATCCAGGTCAAGTGAAGGGTGCAGGGCAAGGTGGTGACATCAGTTTACGGTGCTCCGGGGGAACTTCTCTTGGATCACAGTGGAGGACGGCAGGTCAGGGAGGGTCAGGGAAGATCTGACAAGCAGGCAGCTGCAGCTGGGGGAATGACCTGCAATCTGGCTCATGGAAGCTGCATGGGGTGTCAACTATGCGAGGCCAGAGAGCCTGCACTTCAGGAAATCCACGTGGCCAGACAATTGCTCCCACAGCTGGCACTTTCTCAAGGACCTGTTCCTCGAGGGCAACCAAGAGGCCAGAGCTAGGCCCCCAGAATTCAGCCCTGAGAGCTCCAGAGCTCCCAGGGGCCATAGCGGGCTCTGACACCTGCCTCCTTGGGCCTGGACACAGACACATGCCGCCGAGCAACCTGGGCACCTAGAGGTGCACACACCCATGTATGCCTCTCCTCTGCTGGATGACACCCAAGCACCTGCTCTTGAGGTATGTGTGGAGGTACAATGACAAACCTTCTCCTCCCTGCTCCTCTCCAAGCCCAGCTCAGCCCAGCTGCCCCCCAGTCCCCTTAGATGGCACTTGTAGCCACCCAGGATCTGTGAGTCCCACCAGCCACACCCCTGGATGGGCTCCAGCCCAGGTGAGGCCTCCCTCTAGCTTCTTACGCCAATGATCGTCCATCCCTCCTTCTATCTCCCTGGCCCTCGCCCTCCTTCTTTTCCAAGGGCCCCCTACCAGCTCCTACGGTGCTCTGTGGAGAGATGCCCTCTGCCCCAAACAGGACCCCAAACTGGCTTTTTAGCATTTTATTTTAAAATAGTATAGGTTCCGGGAGCCTGGGTGGCTCAGTCGATTAAGCGTCTGACTCTTGATTTTGACTCATGTCATGATCTCACAGTTCGTGGGATCAAGCCCTATATCCTCGCTGATCGTGCAGAGCCTGTTTGGGATTCCCTCGTGCTGTCTCTCTCTCTCTCTCTCTCTCTCTCTCTCTCTCTCTCTCTCTCAAAACTAAATAAAATTTTAAAATAATAAAATAACACAGACTCACAGGAAGTTGCCAACATGGTACAGACAGGCCTGTGGGCCTTTCCCCCCAAGTCTCCCAATGGCTACATCTCACATCACTAGTACATCATCAGACCCAGAAAGCCAACATTGCTATAAAGGGTGTGTAGCATCCTGTCATTTCATCACATGTAGAGACTCGTGGGATCACCACCAAAATCAAGATACTAAGCTGTTCCATCAACCTGATCTTTGCTGTGGCCTTTTTTCTTAAGTACATACAATAAAACTACCCCTCCCCCCACGCTCGCACGTACACACACACACACACACACACACACCCCAAAAGCAAATCAGGATGAGGACTAGAGACTGAGCTCAAGAGATTTAGCATCACAGGGGCGCCTGGGTGGCGCAGTCGGTTGAGCGTCCGACTTCAGCCAGGTCACGATCTCGCGGTCCGTGAGTTCGAGCCCCGCGTCAGGCTCTGGGCTGATGGCTCGGAGCCTGGAGCCTGTTTCCGATTCTGTGTCTCCCTCTCTCTCTGCCCCTCCCCCATTCATGCTCTGTCTCTCTCTGTCCCAAAAATAAATAAAAAATGTTGAAAAAAAAATTTAAAAAAAAAAAAAAAAGAGATTTAGCATCACAGACACTGGTCAAATCTCCACACCTGAACAAAGAGGTAGGCACCTTGCTTCCCTCCTCCCACCCTCCTACCCCCCAGCCCCACCCCAGCCCCAGCAGAGAGTGATGAGCAGACAGGGGGGAACCCAGAAGACACATGGACCCAGAACCCAGCCCCACAAAAGCCAGGGCCCTGCATCTCTCTATCCCGCCAACAGGGTGCGCAACTAGGCTTCCAGGTGGCCTCTGCCCCTTTTCCTGAAGCAGTGAGTAGCCTACCTCCTGCCCAAGTCCTTTCCTGCCCTTCCTTGAAGGTTGAAGGGGGCTTCTCCATGGCCTCGCCAATGACACAGATGGACCCCATCCAAGTGGGAGCCCCATAAGGTTGCTGAATGAAAGAGAGTATATGACGGTGACTGAGTCCCTTCCCCCTCTTAGGTCCTGAGGCCCCCAGCCCCACCCCCAAAGTGAGGTGCACAGTCAGGGAAGCTTAGACAGTAACTCCAGGTGGGCCCAGGGAAAGTTCAGCACCAAGACTTTGTCTACCAGGCCTGCTGCCCACCCCTCCCCTTCCTAGGGACCCCTGGATCAGGCTCCTTGGAGAATAGTGGGTACGGGGTAACAGAATCAATGGGCAAGCATGGGAAGTCAGAGAAAGGCCCTAGACGCTCAGGCCAGGTCCCTGGTGTGGGGTCTGGGGATTCAGAGCCTGGGGCTCTGGGCCACCTCTACTGAGAAAGAGAGGAGCCTGGCCCAGGGAAACAGGCCAGATCATCTGAGTGAAGGTAGCAACCAGGCTTCCCCAATTTTGGGACCTTCTTCCCCAGCCCAGAGAGGAGAGCCAGGGGCCCTCTGCAGTCCACCTCTGGCCTCTTGCTCCAGACCTGCCTCACCTGCCTCTTGCCCCCTCCCCACCATCCTAGAGCAGAGCCCTGCTCAGAGCACTTCTCAGCTCAGTTACCCTCCAGGGCTCCCCATTTCCTCAGGGGATCCTTTGTCCTGGCCTAGCTCCCATCCCACCCCCATCATCCTCTGGGTTTGGTCACACTGAACCAAACTAATTTACAGATTCCCACACAGCCCTCATATTTCCCATGTGCATGTGTCCACCTATCCCACACGGCCTCCCCATCTGCTCTGGAGAAAATCTTGCCTCTTCCATTCCCCAGGCCCGTTGACCTTCACCTGATACCCACAGTAAGCCAAGGGTTGGAGGTTAGCCAAAGATAAGGATCTCATATTGAGCTGAGGAAACTGAGGCCCAAGTAGGGTCTTGCCCTCCACCCTCCACCTCTCCTGTTCTGCCTTGCTCCTTGAAAAAATGGGTGGCCATATCCGCCTGGACTGTGGACAGATAGAGGGAGGTCACCTTGTACCCTTCCAGAGTGGTGAGGGGGTTGTATCCCTTCAGCCTGGGTACATCCAGGTGTCACAATCTCCCAGGGTCTAATGCCAGACCGGCTCTGTCTCGGAAGTATTGCCACTGTTGACTATAACCAAACTTCCTGGTTCATAGAGGGAGGGGACGTTGGGATGTGCAGGTCACACTGACCTCCCAGCAGGTGACCCAGCACCCAAGGGTTCCCATAGAGATGTGGCTCAAGGGTCAGGAAGCTGCCACTCGCGTGGTCCAGGCGGTGGCCAGCAGGCCCAGAGCTCTGGGAGAGGACGCGGGAATCCTTCAGCAGAGGACACAAGCATAGGACAAGTTCCCATGGAGCCTTCAGGCCAGGCTGCTTCTCCTTCCTCACTATTTATGGCCCTTTGCAGGCTGCTCTCCTCTTTGTTCTGCCAAACAAGCTCACTCCTGACTTCCAAGTCAGCCAGGGACTTGGCAAACATTTGTCAAGACTCGTCCCCTCACTGTGTGTTTGTCTACTCGGCAGAGATCTGGGCTCTGTGCACAGACAAGCTTTGCCCCTAAGGCTCAGAGGGAGCCCAATCCTCTGGGGTTCCACCTGCAGGTACAGCAGGGGGGTGTCCCTCCATCCACCAAAAGTCCAGCCTCCCTCCACCTTGTCTGAAATGCCACCCTGTCCTCAATGTCACGCATTCTCCCCCAGGGCAAAGCTCACATGCAGGCCCTGTCCATGGGACAGTCACACCTAAGTGGCAGTGAGTTTGAGGTGTCTGGAGAGGGGAGGAAGGGCCCTGTGGTGGGGGTGCCGAGTATGAGCTAGAACCCAACGGAAGGACAGGGGAGGGATCGTAGGAGCAGCCACAACTGGCTCACCGCCCCCACCCCCAGCTCTCCCTCTATGTGTCCTGAACTCCTCAGGATGGTGCTGCTCAGACAGCCAAGGTCAATGTGCCCTGACCAATGCTGCCAGATGGGCAGACAGCCCCCAGAAAGGCGGGTACTCTGCAGAAAAGCCAGACTTGGAATTCACGGTCACTGTCAAGGGAGCAGAGGGAGGCTTGTGCCAGATGGGGGTCCCAGAGGGCGGAGATGTTCTGAGGGAAGTGAGTCTCTGGGCCTCAGTTTCCCTGTATTCACAGCGGAAACAGAGATGGGAGGGAGCTCACCCACCTGGGGGCACATGGGTAGCTGCCTCAGACCCCACAGCACAGGGCAGGGCAGAGGGAGAGGCTGGGTGGGCAGAGTCCAGAGGCCGAGGCAGATCCCCTTCCCTTCTCCAGGCTTGCACTTGTTCAATCTTTATAGATGGAAATAGGGCCTGTTTTACAGATTTGCTCTGAGAGACGATGTTGCTAATGCACAGGAATGTATCAGCAAAGGCCTGGCACACACCAGGCGCTTAATCCATCCATGGAGGCTGGTGGTAGTGTCACTGTGATTCGTGATCTTGGGCAAATCACTGAACCTCTCCTAGCTCTCCTCCCCCTCATCTGTAAAACGGGCTGACAGCTATCTGTGATGAGGAAATGACCCGATATGAAGAGCCCCGCGTGGACCTAGCATACAGTTGATGCTCAAAAACATTAGCCCCTCTGTACACATCCAATAGGTATTTAATAGATGCTTGGGATGAAGCACAAATGGCTATTAGGAAACTGAAAAGGAACAAGGAATAGCAGGTCCATGGGTGTCTTGCCATCAGGGTTCAAGAGGGAGCTTCTTGGCCACCCCCTGGGTCCAGGAGGCTGGGACTGGACAGCCCCGTGGAGAGGCTCCTTACCCTTCTGCTTGCAAACTGTGGTCCAGGGAGCCCTGGGGCTCCTCGGGGGAGCCTCAGCCCTGGAGCTCCTCCTCATCAGGCTCCTCCAGATGGGGATACAGGGGGAGGGCACACGAGCCCACACGTATACCCACCCTCAGCCAGGGCACTGCTACATTTATCTACCTAGGAGTCCTGGTAAAGTTGCATTTGCGAATGTGCCCAGCTGCTACAACTAATCTAAATTCTTGTTACTCACATGAAGACAATAAAGCCCAGAGAGGCCCATAGGCAATGAACCCAGCACCCTGGAGCTGTGGGGCTCTTGGTGGTGCCTCTTCAGACTACTGTCACGGCAGCAGAGCAGGTGGATATGAGTTGTGCCCATCGTCAGATGCATAAGAACATCCACACTGAGCCTGCCCTTCGCTAGTTTTGTCATTACCCTGCCCCACCCCAGCCCCACGGCAAACTCCTGCTACCCCACAGCTCAGTGGGAAGGTCACTTCCTCCAGAAAAAATCTGCTGTGATCCCTGGGTTAGGTTTGCTGCCCCTGTTCGGGCTCCGAAGGCTCCTAACCTGCCCTACTTGTAGGATACTTCTTAGGATTGGATCATCTTTAGATCCAGTGCCTCATGAAGGATTGCACTGGCACTGTCCATTACCCCTGTGTCCCTCAGTGCCAGGACATAGGGCAGTGCTTAAATACTGTCTGTTGAAGGAAGGAATGAACTATGGCCCCCACTGTCCTCATCTATGAAATGGGTGAATACCACCTCCCAGGATAAAGAAAATGAACCATGTACTGTGCCTGGCAAATCAAGGGCTCATAAAGACAGAGGCCCTGGTGTCCTGGGCAGATTCTAAGGGCAGGAATCCAGGCAGCCATTACCCACCAGTTTCCTTTGCTACAGCAGAGCCTCACCTCCAGGAGCAAAGGCCTGGGCTGGGCATAGAATCCCTCCCCAAGACTCCAGGGCACCTCATCGATCAGAGGTGCCTGCCAGACCAGCACTCCCCTTCTGAGCACTACTTATTTAGAATTTACAGAGAAGGGAAAACACAAAGTACTTCAAAGCACTCTACAAAGGAGAAGGGCCATGAAGCCCTGGGCACCCAGTAGGGAAGGGACTCCCTTAGCTGGCCCTGAACTGACACCAGCACGTACACAAGGGCCTCCCTATACCTCACAGCCCAGCGAGGTAGGAACTCAGTATCCCCCACAGAAAGGCTGAGAAAGTGCGACTCACAATGCTAAGGGGCAGAACTGGGATTCCCAGGCTGACTCTTAAATGAGCCTTGAGTGCCAGGAAGAATCTAGGCCAGACATGAACACGCAGAATATCTCGAGTCCCCAAGTTCTTTCCTGCTTGGCCCTGGTAGTGAAACTGGAATGGGGGGGGGGGCATAGTTTGGAGTGAGGCATTAGAGGTACAGGTCCCCAAACCACCCTCCCCACCCTGCACAAATACACACTCCCGTCTCCCCTCGGAGCAGTCAGCCTGCGGAGCCCAGGGACAGTTGCTCTGCAGCAACCAGTTCTTTGCACCCAGGGTTGCCCAGCTGAGGGGGAACAGCCCCACAACACTGAGAAACATCAATATTTCATGGGCAGCTCCTCCTGGCCTCCAATCATGTTTTCAATTGTCATGAAACAATTCAGAATTTCCAACTCAGGGCTAATAGGCTGCCATCAGCCAGTCAGCCAAAGCAGGCAGGGGTAATTATTTTAAAAGCTTCCGACAGTGCTGTGCCCTGAGCTGGCTCCCCAGATCGTCTGTCTGCAGTAGTGGCTGCGCCCCTTCAGGCCCTGGGCACCCTGTATCCCCGTGCAGCAAGCAGACATCTGGAGGGCTGCCGAGGCCCCAACCACAAAGCCTGTGAGGATGGGACGGACAGACCAGGCCTGCAGAGGGTGATGTGAGGGGTCTAAGGGAAGGCTCCAGGCAGGCAGGGGTCATAACTTCTCACCTTTACAGCTCTCAGGCCAAACCGTGGCCTCCTGTGCCATGGTAGATGGATGGACTGACAGACACGTAAAAGGATGGACAGAGTGGCTGAGTGATGATGCCGAATTAATCTGCTCTTATCTCATCTCATACCTATCCTCCACTCTCCAAGCTCAGTGATCTTTGTAAAATATAAATCTGACCAGATCTCCCGCTGTTTAAACCTGCCGTCTGTTCCTCTTTGCCTTCGGGATAGCGTCCCACCCTCTTAGCAAGGATTATGAAGCCCTGCGGTGTCTGGTTCTTACTTAATTCTCCAGCTTCCTCTTCCTCCATTCAATGCCTTCCCACTTTAGTGCTGTTCCAGTGAGAAATGGGGAGTGGAAAAACTGTTCCAGGCAATCTCAAGGCCTGTATGTCACTCAAGGCCCTTCAACATCAGGCTATAGTTTTCCTTTCCAGCACTGTGCTCCAAACATGGTTATGGGTTGGTATGTCTGCCTCCTTGGCTCAGCCCAAACAAGCAGGAGCCATTCATCTCTGTACCTCTGCAATCACAGGCACAGAATACTTGCTCTCTAAACTTGCTGACCTGATAGAAGCCAGTCCAGGAAGGTCCCAAGGTCAGGGCTCTTTCCACTACTCCATGCAGATGCCGGGAGGTCTGCAATGAAAGAAAATACTTAAGATGTCCCAATGGTTTCTATTTTTGCTTTGGCTGCCAGGATGCTCAGAGTACAATATAATTATGTTCAAATAAATCAATATCATACCTGAACGTAGGGGTTCCCCTCTATCTTACCTGATTGTAGGGATTCCTCTCTGCCTTTGGAGCCTCTAATTCTCTCCTCACAGATGAAAAAGAGTATAAATAGGTCCCTCCTTTGCTCTGCATATCCATCCTTATATAAGGGTCAATAGACTCTAAGCTCCCCCTCAGACTTTCTGGTAGCCCTCCAACTCTTTCTACAGATGAGTGCAGGAACAATCCTGACAGACTTCAAACTCTCCCAACAGAACCAATGCCTCCCTATCACATTGCAGTGGACACCCTACCAACACCACGAGCACCCCTCTGAGAACCTTCACAGGGCAGGGACTTCTTTGAAAACCAACCCATTCCCTGCCACAAGGAGCTCAGAGAACTTGTTCCAGGACAGCAGCCAGTATTCTTGGGGTAGAGCGGTGAGTATTCCTTAAAACGGTGGAGCTCCCCCTCCCACCCTCCTGGGGTGGAGACTGTGACCCTAGCCTGGCCAACCACAGCCTTGAGCCACTCTACCCCACAAAGTAATTGGTTCAGCTGTGGGCATGTGAGCTGCATCCAGCCAATCAGCACAATCAAATCCCTTTGCCCATCCTAGGGAGGGTCCTATGCTTGGCAAGAGAGACTCAGCCCTGCTCTTAAGGAGCTTAGGACCCTGGTAGGGGCAACAGGTTTTAATCAAGCATTACACAAATGTTGATACCAATACTATTGCAATAAGAGCAATAAAGAGAAAGGACACTCTCCCTACTTTTCCTGGATATTAAGATAATAAACTGCTTGAAGAATATGTATCCCTTTCTGCATAAATGGGGCTGAAGACATTTGCCCATTGTGTTTAACATGAACCCGTGTGACAAATTCATGTCAGAGTTTCATGCTAGGGAAAAAACTTTTGTTTAGAGGAAGTATATCAGTTTGGAAGGAAAAACAAAGCAAATGCACCAGCAGTTCTGCTGATCTTTTTTGGGTAGGTACCAGGAAAGCTCAAAGCGAACGTGATACTCAGGTACAAGGACTGTGTAAGTACTATAAGAACAGAAGTAATTCTGTTCTCCCTTGATCCAGCTCCAACCTTCCTCTCTCTGACTGCCTGATCCCTCTGCCTCCAAAGTGGAAAGTATGTGCCCCCAAGATGTCACAACCTAAAGGGAAATTGTGGAAAATTCTTTGTGGAGAAAGTGAAAATAAGATCATAACAAAAGGGTTTCACCCCACCCCAGTTCACCAAGAACTTTGAGGACTTCAGGCCCTGGTCCCGCCCCATTTACCTGCCTAGTTTCCCTGGTCTGAGACTTCCTAGATGGCAAGCGGGGTATGAGGGGCAGGTCTACTAAATCAGAGAAGGAGCCTTCTTCTGCCTGACTGAAACAACAAGACCGCAAAGAAGGAAACAAAAATGAGCAAAGCATCTTAAGGAGAAAAGCAACATGCCAGGTTTCACCATGAACATCCAGCCCAGTTGCCCATCCCCACACAGGGCGACAGTCCTCCCCATCATCTCACAGATTGCTCAATGAAATGAAAACACTTCTTATTCCCACTTCACAGGTAAGAAAGCTGAAGCTAGAAGAGGTTATATCATTTGCCCAAGGCCACATGACTGGTAAAAGATGCAGACAAGATTCCTCCTCTGGCCCTCAGGTCGCAGGGGCAGCTCTATGGTACCACAGGGTCTGCCTGGAAACAAGGGCATACGGAGAATCACACACGCGCGCCCAGTGGTTGCTAGAGAAGAAAACCTGGAAAACAGCTGATGTGCAGGGGTAAGAAGGTCTGAAATCCCAGGGCAGGTGCCAGAGTGTAAGCGCCCCTCCCACCCCTGCCCACCCAGCTAGGTGACTGTTGCACCCTCCATGCAGAGTAAAGGCCCGGCAGTTGCATTTATGGCCACGATGCAGGGACACCTTGGGTGTGTGGGGAGGCTGCCTGAGACAAGGTGGGAAGTGTCTCCGCTTAGCAGCCTCCGGGGCCAAATCTGCCAGCAAACCAGTTTCACACATAAAACAGCCAATATCGTGGCAGTGGAGAAGCAGAAGCTAGAATTCCCAAAGTCCATCGTCCAAGCTGGGAGACTGCATTTCTGCCAGGCCACCCCCAGGTCATGGTCTGAAATCCTGCACACAGGGGACTTAGCTCTTAACCCTTATGACCCTGTGTGCACCAGAACCATACACAGCCACCAGAGAGGTATTCCTTCTGTTGACAGTCGAGGGGAGACTTGGAATCCCCAAACAGCAAGACAGGGCACAGAGGCTACTTCTCGGGGCCTGAGCGTGAGGCATCTGCGAGCTTGGGTCGGGTAGGCTTTGGGAGTTGGGAAGGGTTCCTGTCTCTGCATTTCCCTGACCAGGTGGCCCTGGAGATTGCGGGCAAGCAGAGCGTCAGAGCAAGCGGGCACGGGGCCGTGGCCTCTCCGGCGGCAGCTGTCGGCTAGAACCAGGCAAGGAGGCGCCGCCGATGACGGCACCTCATGAAACATAGATGCGGGCCGCCGCACTGCCATCTCCCGGCACCTTGAGCCAAAGCGGCAGCGCCAGAGCCCGGTGGCCGTCTACAGACAGGCTCAGTAACTCCTGTCCCCGGGGTGGTTGCCTGATGTACTGACCCGCCCGACCCCCTGTCCCTACCACCACCGCCTGGCAGCAGCAGGCTCAGACCGGGGGCTTGGGAAAGGTAGGAGCCTGGTCGGCCAATTGGTTTCCCCACAAGGCTTTGTGAGGGGTTATCTGTCCGTGGGCAACACGGGTGGGACCCAGTTCCCGTTAGTCCTGTCCATCTCCCCTGAAAAGGCGAACGGGGCCATATGGATGGAGTCTTCCCCTGTGCCAGGGCCGAACAGGGCTATCGCTGGAGGGTGTGCAGGCGAGGGGCTGAACAAGTGGCCGCAGAACTGTCTGTGCTCCATAGGGTTGGTCTACTCTTTGCTCATCAGCCCAGCCCCCGGAGGAGGAGAAGTGGGGAGGGGTGGGGGGGGGGGTATCCTCCAAGCAGGGCAGGGGTCAGCGTTTGCCCCTCCCCAGAAACTCTGGGGTCTGTCCTCAAACCTCCTTGGCTGCCAAAATCTGCGCTGCGGACATTCCCTGCCAAAATGCAAGACCAGCTTCCTCCCGAAGGCTGAGCAGAAAGGGGAAAGGTCGAATCTTAAAACTGGCGTCAGGCAGGACGGGGGGAAACTCCGACCAGGGCCCGTCTAAGCCGAGGTCGGGCTGGACCCCTCGTGTGCCAGGTGGGAAAGAGCGCAGAGGCCAGGCCGGTACCCTCAGCGGCTTCGTCCGCATGCGGCCAGGTCCCCCTTCCGCGCTAGCAGTCCCGGGGCGCGCTCCCCGGCCTCGGACCCCGGCGGCGAGCCGCGCGGACCCCTGCCTGCGACCCGAGGGAGGCCCGGACCCCTAGCCGGCAGGACTGCGCGCCGCCCCTCCCCGTTGGTCCAGGAGAGCGCCTCGCTTCCCCTCCCCCCTTCCCGCCTCCCCGGCCCGTGTCCCCGCCTTCCCCGCGGGCGACGGGCGGCGGCGGCGGCGGTGGCGGGAGGAGCGGGCCGGGCCGAGGCAGCCCCGACCTTGCGCGCTGCGATGTAGCGAACCAGCGAGGACCGAAGCTGCGCGCACAGCCGGAGACACAGCTGGAACCAGGGCCCCAGCCGAAGTCGAAACCTCAGTCAGAGTCCGTGGCGAGCGAGCCCGGAGCCGACGAGCCGAGTACGCAGCGCAACCCGCGTGGGGTAAGAGTCACTGGGCTAGGAGCGCTGGGTCTCCGCGGTGTTGGGGCGCAGGGAGGCGGTGGCGGATTCCGCACTGTTTGCTCCAGGCGTTTGTGAGGTCCAGCCGGTGGCGCGCAACTGAGCGCATCCCGGGAAAGGCCAGGCGCCATCGAGGCAGCACGAGGAGCTCGTTCCTGCGCCCAGCGCGCAGTCCCAGCTGCCGTCGCCAGGCGCTACCTTGCCTACCTGGTGAGCCCACCCCACGCTTCGGCCCCGGGCACCCCAAGAGGGCAGCAGCCCCGGGGACGCGAGTCCCAGCCCTGCGAAGGGCATAGCTCCCCACGCCCTTCGCAACCTTTCGTGGCGGCGCAGGTCGCTGGGGAACTCCAGGACACTGGGCAGCCGAAAGGGCCGCCCGCCGTCCCGGCTGCGCCCCGGAATGGGGGCCCCAGAACGAGCGAAAGCGCGGGCCCCTCTGCACGCCCGGGGACTGCAGCCGCAGCTTCGTGTCAAGAGGGTATTTTTTCTAAACAATACCGCTTCATTCGTTCGTTCGTTGGTTCCTTCGGGCAGTTATGCCGCAGAAAAGCAAAAGACATCGGCCGGAGCCCCGGCTCTCTTCGCCGAGGACCCCGACGTTTCGCCGCCCGTGCTCGGAGGCGCCCCCAGCCCACGGCGGCCTGCCCTCGCCCGCACGGGTCGGGCTTTTCCTTACCCAGAGAGGAACCCCAAATGCTCTTCGCAAAATCCAATAAAGACATTCCCGCGGCTTCTCCGGGGTTTGATTGTTGACGCAGGCTTCCCAGGCACACAGCCGCTTCTCTAGAACCGGGTCTCGGAATTCTGAAATTGACCAGCCTCCCAAATCTGAGCCGTTTCGGCGGTAGTAAAGCGATGGCCCCGAGACCGGAATCGCAGAAAAGGGAACCCGAGGCTGGAATCCTGGTTCCAAGGTTTCCCGATTTAGGAATTCCCTCAATCTAAAAATATTTGAGCCCACTTTACTGAGAAACTAAGGCTTGGGTGTCCCGTTGGCACCCCAGGGGCCTCTGACAGCGATCGAGGCTAGAGCAAGGCCAGGTTGCTGTCCACTTGGCCAAAGACACGGTTCTAGAGCAGCAGGGGCAACACGGGAGGGGGCTTGCTGGCTCCCTCCCCTTTCTTCAGCTCTGCTCGGAAAAGGAAAAGACGTGGACGGGGGGCATGGAGACCTGGCTGCCAGGACTCAAGAAGGTAGAGACAGAATTTGTTGCTCTTCCAGCCAGGTTCAGAGTGTGCTTTTCTCGGAAAAGCCACTCCTGGGAAGCTGTGGTAACAGCATAAGCTGACCCTAGGCTCCCCCAGTTGTGTGACCAGTCTCTGCCACTTGCCCAGCCTTCTCTTCTCCTCCGCTCAGCTATTCTCAGGAAGCAGAGAACGACCAGTGAGCGGACTCGGGTGAGCCATGAGGCCAGCCCTGCCAGCTGCTGACAAAGTTCCGAGTTGCATGCTCCCTGAAGCACCCCACTCGGCCATCCTGCCTGAGTACATCCCAGGTCTCCCACCAGGACAGGCTGGGGAACCCCAAATAACAGGAAGGCTGAGGCTGGGGTCCTTGGAAGCCTAAAGAATCCGGTGAGATGGTTCCCAGCCCCTACCTGAGCACCCCTTTCCCCCCTCACCCAGTAATTGCTTATATTCAAAGAAGCAAGAGCTTTTATTGGAGGGGGGGGAGTAAAACAGACAGAAGGAGGTAGGTGGTCCCAGATGCACTTCCAAAACTGGGTTTTCTAGTTTGAACTTCTCCACGGCCTAAGAGGCTTAGGGTTGGAATGTCCCAGAGAGTCATGGATGGCCTCGAGGGCAAGCCACGGCACATTCCTTCCCTTTTCCTAAAATCCCTTGATTCTGGTGCAGAGATTAGGGCAGCGTACCCCCATATAAGTGCGTGGAAGGATGCCCCCCATGAGGACCCTCCAACCACTCTTCCCAAATAAAACTACTAACCCGTTCTTGGGCACGGAATCTGTTTTGAGCGAGCCCAGCCTTAGGAAAGGTCCCTATGGTGACTACTTCAAACCCTACAACAGGCCAGACGCCTCCACTCAACCCAGCCAGGACTCTAAGCCTCCAAATTTCCTGAAAGTCACAGAATCATTGCTAGCTCCGCATGGCCCAAAGGGATGGGGAATAGGACACCTGGTTCCAGCCCCAGTAAGCCCCTTCCCTCCTCTCCTCGCGTCCCCATCGTCAAGTGAGCTGCAAGTTGAAGCAGCAAGTAGGGATTGCCCAGTCTGTGTCAGACATGGAAACTGGGGCACAGTGCAGGTGGAGCCTTGCTCAAGGTCACACAGCAAAGCTGGGAGAACATTGAACCCCTGCTCTTACTTCCGCAAGGGAGCTGCCTGCTGTCCCGTGTATGTGATGTATCTGTGAGTGTGAAGAAAGACCCTTCCCTGCCGGGGATAGTGGCCAGTAGAGGGTGAGGCTGGGGAAGAAGAAAGTGCCCAGGTCCTTTCTCCAGCCAACACCCTATCCGGCCAGCATCCTCATCGGCTCCTCTCATTCAGCCATTCCCTGGGCCCAGCAGAACAGACTCCCCCGGGCAGTCCCTACTAGTCACAGTCTCTCTCTGGGGCCCAGGGCCTCTGGGGATTTGGGGCTTCACCCACAATAGTCTGAAGGCCTTTCCATCCACATAGCAGGCATCAAGATTTCCAAATATAGGGACTAATGTGACTGTCCAAAACACTGCCAGAGGCTTGGGTCCAGAGGAGCACACAGCAGGTGCTCAATAACTACATTAAATGCAATAGTGAGGGATCCAAGCCCCTCAGACTGAACAGCTAGAGCTACAGAGTCACAAAACAGTCCCCATCTATGAAAATCCTGACTCTTTACACTCCGTGGATAGTGAAAAGCAGTGGCCCTCAGCCTCTGAACACCTCTGAACAATAAAGGCAGTACATTTATTCCAGGTCCCCACCCAGAAGAACACTATACTTCCCACATTGGCGGGCTGAGAACAAACCTCCTGTCCCCTACCAGCCCGATCTGGTTCCGAGCAGTGTTCTGGGACCCAGAGCCTGGCTGTGTGTGCACGATGTGCAGGGAGCATGTGTGCATATGTGTGAACAGCACACACCTAGGTGGGTACGCACTACATGTGTGTTATGTGCCTGCTCCAGTGTCCTGTCTGTACCCAGGCAGGCTGGGTCGCAAAAAGAGGTACCTGCTGCTGCAGGAGGCTCAGCCAAGAAATACGGTAAAAGTTGAGGCTGAGGGCAAATGTTGGACAACCATACTTCCCACGTCCCCCTCCTGCCACCCTCCCCCCACCTACACACACCCAAGATTATTTTCATCCTGGGGAGCTCAACTTCGAGAAACTCCCCTTTGGGAGGAAAGGGCAAGAGTCGCTGAGCCTCCCCAACTCAAACCCGTGGGATACATCCTCCCTCTGGCCTCAGCCCCAGCCCCTGCTCCTATAGTCACAGGCACCCAGTGAGGCTGTGCCAGATCCCAAGGAGCTGTGCTTTCTCCCAGCTCCCAGAGCTGGGGGCTTGGGGCTGACACTCAGGGAGTGAGAGGCAGGCCTGTTTCCACCCTGTACCCACTGCATCCCTGCAGTCCTCACCAAAGAACTCAGCCTGAGGCTGTGGATCTCCTGATGAGGAGCCAGGGTGAGGGATGGAAGGCAGTGCTTGCAGAACATCCCAGATCCTCAGCCTGCACAGTCCCAAGCAGAGACTCCCAGGAGAGATGGGGAGTGCAACAGGCCCTGGGGTGAGGTGCTGGGTCTGGAGTGTAGGGCAGTGCTTCTCCCCCAGGTTGCCGTCCTGCCCAGCGCTGCTCCCATCTGGGAGCTGGTCCGCAGGTGAGGAGCAGAGGGCAGCATGGGGTCCAGCTCTGGCCAGAGGAACAGGTCAGGGTCGCACCCTACCACCCCATCTGCCGTCTATTTGCTCAAGACTGCAGTCTCAGAGCCGGCTAACAATTGCTGAGCAAAATCCTTCAACAAACTTCACTGAAGTAGGAGGGGATCATTCTGAAGGGTAGGAGGGGAACTTCTTTGCCTGCACCCATGGAGGCCCCAGTGGCGCTGCAGCTTAGCTACCACCGTACCAGGGAGAGACTTGAAGGCAGAAGGCTTCCGGGACTGCCGGCCCAGGGTTGGGAAACGGCAGGCACCTGGCCTAGGCCAGGTGTCTGCAGCTCTGGGAAGCCAATGCAGAGGCCGCAGATCACTGCAAACCTGCCCTGAAGGTGGCAGAAGCCAACCCCCTGGCTGCCAAGGCTTGGGCCTGGCTGATTTGGCCGGACTGGCGCAAAACAAGGGGAGAGGGCCCCACAGGAGAGGCTGTGGGCCTGGCGGGGCTCTTGGGGTCTCCTGCTGCACTCGCCAGAGGCCTGGAGCCAACAGAAACGTTTCGTCTGATTAGAAGCCATCAGTTCTATCCCAATCCCGGAAAATTGACTGCGGTGCAGAGGGGGAGGCCTGAGAAGCAGCCTTGGAGGACAGGGTCCAAGCTAATTAGCAGGCAGCATCCGGGGGCCCATTAGAACGCAGGCTGCTGTCACTCAGCCGGGCTCAGGTCCCGGGAGAAGAGGCCGAGGAAGGAGGGGCCGGCGGCCCCTAGACGAGGACGCCTCTGAGAGCTGCCGGAACGGGCCCCGGGCTCTGCCCCCGCCCTGGCGCTGGCTCGGAGGCGCCCGCTCGGTGCGATCCTGCTCCGAGAACATTCTCTCATCCTGGGCTGTTCTCGCCAGGGGCTGGGGACTTCGAGGCGGCCCAGACAGGAGTCGATTCTGAACAAAACAAGTCATTTGGGGCTTGAGGTGGGCACGAGCCGCGCGGGACTTGGAGGCCAGATGCGTTTCTTTTGTGCGGCCGAGGGAGAAGTCGGTGCGTCAACGGAGAAGGAGGGAGCGGCGCGGCGAGGCCGCGGGGGGGGAGGGGGCGGGGAGGCGGCGGGAAGGTGGCTGCGGAGGGGGAGGGCACGGGCGAGGGAGGGCGGGCGGCTCGGGGCTGGATTCCGCCCGCGCTCCCTCGCTCGCTGGCTCCCTCCCTCCCCAGCCCCCTCCCACCCAGGCCCACCCCACCCACCACCCCTGGCGCAGGGACTGCTGGAACCTGGCGGTGCGCACTGTCGCTTTAAGACAGCCTCTGCCGGCGCCGTCCGGAGCCTTAGAAACCGGCCCCGGATCGGGAGCCGGAGCCGGGGCCGGGCGGGCGGCTGAGGCCCGAGCGGCGGGAGCGCAGCGCGGAACGCGAAGCCGGGTATCCGGTCGCGAGAAACCGCTGCCGCTGCCGCCCGCCTGGCCCCGCAGCCCCGGGCAGTCCATGGGGCGGGCGCGGCGTCGTTGCGGGCGTGGGCAGCCCTGGGGGGCAGCCGCTTAGGCGCTGTGCTCTTGTCCCCGCAGGTCGCAGCCAGGGCGGCCGGGCGCGTCCGGCCCCGGCCCCTGGAGCGCCCGCCGCGGTCCCCGCCTCCATGGACGCCTTCAAGGGGGGCATGAGCCTGGAGCGGCTGCCGGAGGGACTCCGGCCGCCGCCGCCGCCGCACGACATGGGGCCTGCCTTCCACCTGGCGCGCGCCGCCGACCCCCGCGAGCCGCTCGAGAACTCTGCCAGCGAGTCGTCCGACACGGAGCTGCCAGGTAAGCGCTGCTCCCCGCGAGGCGCGCACGGAGCCGAGCCGGGCGCACGGAGCGGGGAGCAGGGCCTGGCCCCCGCGCCGCGCCGTCAGTCTCCCTCTACGCTCCAGGGGCGTCACGACCATTTCTTTCCCCGTTCTCGATCGGGGGGGGGGGGGTGTACGCGGAAATTTACACGCTTTATAAATCGAAATTCAGTGCTTTACTTCTACCCGGTCCCCACGCGCCAAGAGACCGGCAGATGCTCGAACCTACAACGGGAGGGAAGGTCGAACTGACAGCCCCTCTGGATCCGCAGCAAACAGAACGGGGAAAAAATTCGGTTTGCGCAACTGGGTGCCCATGGGCCTCTCAGACCGCAGGAGAGGAGTCCCTCGAGACTGGAATGGGGCGGCGGGCGACAGAAAGTGCCCAGAGAGACAGAGATGGGACAGACACCCCGACAGGCAGTGGGCGACGATCGAGAGGGAGAAATCGAAGAGAATGGGTGGCGGGAAAAGTCAGAAAAACACACTGGGAGGCGGGGGGGGGGGGGGGGGGGGACAACTTCAAGTAAATAGAAGACACAGGACAGCGAGGGCGAGCGGGCCGAGGGGCTCGGCCCGGCTCGGAGTAGGGCCCCCTTATCGAGGGAGCCGGGCCCCACGTGGGCCGCGGGACGCGGCAGCCGCCAGGCCGCCCAGCCAGGGCCCCGACTCGGCTCGGGCAAGTCTCCCTCCGCGCTGCCTTTTTGTCCGAGCTCAAGCTTTTTACCCCCCCGGGCTGGCCGCGAGCTGGGCCGGCGGGTGGGCGGTGCGGGCAGTGGCGCTACTAATCCTCGGCCGGTCCCGGCCTCCAGGGTCTCCTTTTGGCTCCCGGGCTCGGCGTCCTAACTCGGCGCTGCCGCAGAGCTCTCTGCTTCCCGGGCCGTGGGCGCCTCTGCTGTGTTCGTTTCTTAATCCACCGCTGAGTGTTTCTCTACACGTTTTTAATCTCTATTTATTTCTGTTTTGCATCCCTAAGTGACTTTCTCTGAGAGGTTCTGTTTGCTTGACTTAAAAACAATCAACGCTGGATTGTACTTTTGTTTTCAAAAGTTTTAAGCGTGGCCTTTGGTTGGTTTTTACTTTTAAAATCCAGAGAAATATAAAGTTATAGATTGCTTTTTAAAACCAAATCTTTGTGGATATATTTAACATTTTGACCGTATTTTTCAATATAGAAAGAATCACTACACTAGGCATATTTCTCTGGAATTTAAAATAGCTACATGCAACATTATTCTTGGGGAGATTTTTAAAAGTCAATCCAAAATGGCGCGTTTCTACAGGATTTTTTCAAAATCCATTTGCAGTGGTGTTATTTTGGTAATTTCAGTTACCTAACTATAGTGTTGTATTTTCCTGGGATTTAAAAATTATCTCTAGAAGGGGATTATTGGGAAGGGGTTAAAAAATCTATCTACAACAGTACAGTAAGTTGGTGGTGGTGTTTTTTTTTTAATCTCAGAGAAATAAATGCCTGTGTCTGCCTGGAGTTTATACACATGCAGCACTGTATTTAGTTAAGGGTGTGTTTGCATGGAGGTATTTGGCTTCTTAATTTGCATTTGCCCTGTGTCCCTATCTGCCTATTTTTAAGAGTTTGTGACCCTTTCTATGGTGTTAGGCACAGAATTGAGTTTATCTGGGCTTCTGTGTTTTGTTTTCATTTTTTTGTTGTTCGTTTGTTTCAACGTGTCTATGATTGAATATATTTTGTGTAGCTTGAAAGAGAGAGAGGCTAGAGCCCCAGGTCACCTAGACAGAGTCTGTCGGTCTGGGCTGCTGCCTGAGGGATTTTCTGGGCCTTGGGACTTGAGGCCTGGAGCTAAGGCCGAGAACACAGCTGTGTTGTGCCTGCCCAGTGTGGCTCCCACACAGCCCTGGGGAGAAGAAAGTGCAGGGGCTGCAGGCCACAGCCTGGTTCGTGCTCCATGGACACACTACCTTTGGGCTAGAAAGATGTGATCCTAGTTCAGGAAAGCAGAGACCCCCAGATTTAGACGCCCAAGAGCCCTCAAATTGTCATATATTTGCGGGTGACATAAGCAGTAAGGCTTAAGCCTGAGCCCAGCCACAAGAGCAGGCCCAGCCCGGCAGGAACCTAGGCCTGTGCCTCTCATTCCCGGGCTCTTCTCTGGGGCACGGCTGACCAAAGGTGACTACCGACGATCAGGCGCCCAGAGGGCTCTTTCCAATAGGGACAATCCTAGGGCCCCTGGCGGGAGGGAGGGCCGCCAGCGCTGATGGCAGGCGCTTCGGTGGAGCCGGGACGGGGTGCAAAAGGGCAGAAGCCCAAGGTGACCGGGGCCTGTCCTGCCCGATTCAGAGAAGGAGCGCAGCGGGGAAGTCAAGGGGCCGGAGGACAGCGGTGCAGGAGGCGCAGGCTGCGGTGGTGCGGAAGACCCGGCCAAGAAAAAGAAGCAGCGGCGGCAGCGCACGCACTTCACAAGCCAGCAGTTGCAAGAACTGGAGGCCACGTTCCAGAGGAACCGCTACCCCGACATGAGCATGCGGGAGGAGATCGCTGTGTGGACCAACCTCACCGAGCCTCGCGTGAGGGTGAGCGCAGGGTGCGCGTCTGAGGGGACCTGCGAGAAGGGCTGCTGGCTACCTCTGCCGCGGTCCTAAGTCCTTGAAAGCTTTAAACCCGCGCTCAGACTTTGTCTCTTTGGCACCACTCAGACCTGCTCCCTCCCTCCACCGGAGAGGATTCCACTTTAGGCCCCTGCTGCTGCTAAGCCCGTTGGTGATTAGTGACCCTGGCTGCTGCCCGCCTCGAGTCCTACCTGACCCTCGGGCTCTCCTGCAGCCTCACCCCAAGATCCGTGGCCCCAAGGCACATTCCCCTGCCCTGCAGGGCCCAGGGCCCAGGGCCCTCTGGGATGTTACTACCCTACACTGCGCAGAGGGTTCCCCGCCGATGAGGACCTCCGGAGCTGCTGGCGCCTTCCCCTGAAAACGAAAGGGAAAGGCAGATCTTGCCTGGCAACCTGGGAGAGGCCTGAAGGGTACCTATGCTTGGGGGTCTCAACACTTCCTGGGGCGGTGATCCCAACCACAGCCTGCTTCTCCTGAATCTCAGTATAGTCCCCACCTGACTCCTCTCCAGTCATTCAGCCAGTGCCGAGCTCGACCCTTTCCCTCATGCCCTTTCCTGTAGGGCTGGGGTCAGGTGAAGGAGGAGCAGCTCTGGTGCCAGAGTGACCCTCAGGCTGGGTCCCTTTGGAGATGTAAGATCTCTGACCCATGACCACATGATGTCTGCACACTCCCTCTCCTCACCCTTTGGTTCCCAGTAAAAGCAAGAGATTCGATGTTCTCTTGCCAGAGCAGCAAGAGAATCATTTCTTCTGTGGGTGTGCAAATATTTAATCAGATATTGTGAGCAAGTCCCAAGCCAGCCCAGAGTGCTACCTGGCCTACTGACTCCCTCCTATAACCCAAGCTCTCACCCCTCCCATCAGGCTAGCCAGCCCGGTGGGACTCGAGTGAAGACAGCA
This sequence comes from Panthera uncia, assembly GCF_023721935.1. NCBI lineage: Eukaryota > Metazoa > Chordata > Mammalia > Carnivora > Felidae > Panthera > Panthera uncia. Next base: position 28,120,237 of record NW_026057577.1, on the reverse strand, counting down.
CTCAGTAATCCTGAACTCACTAATCCTGCCTGGGTTTATGGTGGCAGGAGTGGTGTGGGGGTGGAATCAGGCAATGTCAGTGTGGGGGATTGGAAAAGGCTGAGATGCAGGGGACCCACAGCCTAGCTCAGGAAACTCAGCCCAGGGTTGGAGGAGGGCTGAGGAGGGTAGAGGTCATACAGTGGGAGGATAGGTGAGGATGGGCAAGTACCACGAGTTGGGAAAGAAGAGGTTCTTACTAAATTGTGGGAGAAAGTGGAGGGGATATTAGAGAGAAACTAGTGAGAAGTGGACAGAAATTAAATATTTGCAGAGAAACATATTTGGCATATATTTAGGCGGCAGGAGAGAAACATTTAAGGGAGGGCAAAAGCATCAAACATGTGAGGAAAATAAAGAATTGACTATTTAAGAAACAGTAATGGTCAGATATTTGGAAAGACGGGGAAGAAACTTAAATATTTGAGGAAGAATCAAAAGGATCAAAAATGAGGGATAACGGAGAAAATGGACTGGGGGGGAATAGTTCAGATAGCAGGGTGGACCAAATGAAAATAAACGTTTGGAGGAGAAATGGGCATATCAAACATTCCCGATAAAGATGGAAACAGATTATTTGAGGAGTGAAAAATAGAATGAAGAATGAAGGGAGTCGGGAGATCTTATATTTCAGGGAAGAGAAATACCTTTTGTATTCGAGGGAGAAGAAAAAGAATGGAATATTTAGGAGACAGACCGGGACCCGTTTGGAGGAGAAGGCCGGAGATGGACCGGTTGAGAGAGGAAGAAAGCAAACGAATATTTGCTAAAACAAAAGAGGATCGCTCCGGATTAGGAAGAGAAAATAGATTTAACTCGGGGGGAGAGGATCTAGATCAGAAAAGGGGAAAGAGGAATGTTTTCTGGGGACAGGAAAGGAACCATTAAGGAGAGGCTGCAGGGGCGGAAATATCGGAGAAAAGAGACGAAATTCGGAGAGAAGGAACCCGGCGGAGGGCTGGGGGGGGGGGGCGGTGGAGGGAGTGGAGGTGGAGGGGACTTCCCGCGCTCGGCAGCCCTGACCCTTCTCTTGCCCCCTCCCCCAGGTCTGGTTCAAGAACCGGCGAGCCAAGTGGCGGAAGCGCGAGCGTAACCAGCAGCTGGACCTGTGTAAGGGCGGCTACGTGCCGCAGTTCAGCGGCCTGGTGCAGCCCTACGAGGACGTGTACGCCGCCGGCTACTCCTACAACAACTGGGCCGCCAAGAGCCTGGCGCCAGCGCCGCTCTCCACCAAGAGCTTCACTTTCTTCAACTCCATGAGCCCGCTGTCGTCGCAGTCCATGTTCTCGGCGCCCAGCTCCATCTCCTCCATGACCATGCCGTCGAGCATGGGCCCGGGCGCCGTGCCCGGCATGCCCAACTCGGGCCTCAACAACATCAACAACCTCACCGGCTCCTCGCTTAACTCGGCCATGTCACCGGGCGCCTGCCCGTACGGCACGCCCGCCTCGCCCTACAGCGTCTACCGGGACACGTGCAACTCGAGCCTGGCCAGCCTGCGGCTCAAGTCCAAGCAGCACTCGTCGTTCGGCTACGGCGGGCTGCAGGGCCCGGCCTCGGGCCTCAATGCGTGCCAGTACAACAGCTGACCGCCCCCGCCAGGCCCCGCGGGCCCGCGGCCGGCACGGCGCCGGGGCGGGGGCGGCGCGGAGGACCTCGCCACGCCGCGGCCCCCGCGCCCGCGCAGCCCCCTCCTCCCCACCTCCCCACCTCCGGGCTGGTTGTGTGTTTGCTTTTCCGGACCCCACTCTGCCCTCCCAAACGAGACGAAACAAAACAAAAAGACGTCGGAGAAAAAGTGCTGCGAAAAAAAACGGATGAGTTGCAATTTCCCTCGGGATGGCGCGGGTGGTGTGTGTTGACTCCCTCGGGCCCCGGCGGGCCGTTGCGCGGAGGGGACGCGGCGCGGGAGGCGGGCGGTCCGAAGAGGACGCCCTCGTAGCCCGCGTTCCCGCCGCGCTGGACCCGGAATGAGTGGCCGCGCCTGCGGACTGGACGTGCGGAGCCCGGGCAGGCTGGCCCCGGCCCCGTACGAACTGAGGTGCCCCCTCCAAGCTGGCCCCGGCCGAGCGTACCTTAGCTCGATTCGGATCCGAGTTGGAGCGGCCGTTGGGTCGGAGATGACGGTGCCCAGCCTGGGATCGGGGACTCGCTGTGGAGCCGCACGCGGCCGCGGCGCGCCCGGAAGAGCCGTCGGCCGCCCAGAGCCCCGGAGTCCTCTTTTAAGGCTAAGGAGACGCAGCTGGCGGTGCGGACGTGGCAGGAGAACGGGGTGGGCTCGTCTCCGAGCACCCGGCCTCCGAGCTTCGCCGCAGGCCCAGGTCCTCCGCTCCGCTCCCGGGCTAGGAGGTGGCCCCCTTGGCCCGGCGAAGAGCCCCCTCCTCACCGCCCGCCGTGCAAGAGTCGAGCCGGGAGAGCTCGGGGCGCGGCCAGGGTCCCCGCGCCGCGCCCACTTTGCACACCCGCTCTCCGGCCCGCGCCCCTGTTTACAGCGTCCCTGTGTATGTCGGACTGACTGTATAGAATTATAAATCTGTCTATATCGACTTGTCCATGTACGTCTATTAAAACCATAGTACAAGCGTGCTAACCACTGCCGAGCCCCGACTGCTTCATTCCACTGGGTAGGGAGGCGGGTTAGAAAGGGAACGCCGCCACCGCGGGTCCTGAGGGTTAAAGAGAGGAGCCGAGGCAGCCGCCCTTCAGTGGAGAGGGAGGTGCCCTCTCTTCCCACCGCAATTCCCGACCTGCTCTGCCCGGCTCCCGAGAGGGCGCCATTCGGGCGCTCCGGGCTCGGAGTCCGCGCCCACCAGGCGCTCGCCCGCTGGGCCGCTCGGCCTCAGCGCTGTGCTCAGCCGTCCTAGCCAGCACCCCCACTTCCCCGGCTGCCGGGCTCTGCAGGCTCTTCCCAAGCAATGTCTGCGGGGACCCCCGAAGCCCTCAGGGTGCTCCGTGGCCCTTGTTCACCGGGGGAGTTGGGGTGAGGGCCACTGAGAGCCCCTTTGGTCCGGGAGTTGCCTTTCCTCCTGTGGGCCCAGTACCCCCACCTTGGAGCCCTGCCCTAACTGCTCCAGGCGGACTGAGGGTGCAGGATCAGCCGGTGTCTAGCCAGGGCCTCCCTCAGCCTTTCCCTCCTGAAATGACACTCAGGGGCATCCGGCAAAGCTGTGCTGGAGAAAGTGACCATCACACAGAATTAACTTCTCACTTCCCTTCCACCCCAACTTATTGGAAGGAGGCTGCGGGCACTTCCACCCTCCCCAGGCTTTGGAAACTACTGAACAAGACCAGCCTGTAAACTGCCTGTAAAATTCTGCTTCCCTTAAGTAAGTCACTTCCAATGGCAAAACAAAATGTTTGCAGCTGCAACGGGGGAGGAAGGAGGGGTTGGTATTCTGCTTTAGAATCACCTTGTGACTAGGGTTGGTGCTGCCCTGGAGCTGGACCCAGGCAAGCCCTTGATGGGAGTGGGGCACAGCCACGGGCTTGATCGTGAGCTAATAGCTGGAGAGCCCTGTGCACACATTCGCAAACCAGATCAGCCCTGCCTCTGAGGTCAGGAGTGTTGTCCCTATTATACAGATGATGGAACCGAGACTTCATCATGTCATGCAACTGGGCCAAGATCACAGAGAGTCAATAGTCTTTAGATTCCAAAGTATCTTTCCTCTGGTCTTCCCACATTAAGATGAGGAGTGGAGGATGGCCCAGGATGATGCTGTAGGATTTGCATTGTGGGGTTCTGAGAAGGACAGGGCCAGATACACAGGCTAGAGGAGGGAGGTGGGTGGAGGGAAGGCTGGGGCAGGGGGCTGGAGCCAGACCACCCCTCCCCCAACGTCTCCAGTCCAGAGCTCTGACCCCTCATTCTCTGGAAACATAAACATAATCACATCTGGACTCAGAGTGCCTCCCCCAGCCTCACACATCTGCCAAGGCCAGGGGGCCCTGGTCTCTCTTGAGGGCAGAAGGCAGGAGAGACCTAGGAGATGGGACTGGAGGAAAAAGGGAGGCAGAGAGGCCTCTCCTGGAAGTCAGGCCCCGTCTCAGGTGACTCAGCCAACGAGGGGCTCTGGTAGAGACTCAGTGTGGCTTTGGGGCCACAGACCAAACAGCTGCAGATGGGCGGCAGGGCAGAAGCAATCCCAGAATGACCTCATCATCCAGCAAGAACCATGGCCAACAAGGTGAGTGTAAGATCCTGCGTTGGGCTCCCCCCAGCTCTCCTGTGGCTGCAGATAGTAGCCAGCCCTTCCCAGCTGCACCAGCTACAGAATCATCTCTGAAGGGAGGCTGAGAAATATATGGGATTCTGGAAGCCCAATCCTCTGAAAACAAAACAAAACAAAACAGAAGGTCCTAGTTCTGCTCTGCCTGAAGAAGATTGGGGAGGGGGTGTCATTCATTGATGCAACATTTACTGTGCTCCCGCTCTCGGTGCTAGGGATCGAGTGCTGGAAAACAGACAGTCCCTGCTCTCATGGACAAGTAAACAAAAATGTGTATAATTACAAACTGAGCTGAGTGCTTTTGAAGAAGGAGAACAGGGTGCTGTGAATAAGAAAAAAAAATGAGAGTCCTGCTTTTAACAGGACGCTCTGTCTGGCAAGGCTGCTCTGGAGAGGTGGCTCTGTCTCTGTCTTAATGGGTAAGCGCTACCATTTATTGAGCCCGTTTGGGGTCCAGGGCCCAGGGCTAAGTGCACACTCCTCGCTGATTGGCCCTTTAACCTACACAACAACCCTATGAGGAAGAGTTCTCATTATCCCATTTCTCTGATGAAGTCCCTGAGGTCAGGTCATTTGCCCAAGGTCCAGAGCAGGAGTGATGGAGTAGATCCAAGCCCAGTCAGTGCCCACTCTACCTTCTGCATTGGACTACCTCATGCCAAGCACCGTGGGCAACATGGTGGGCAGAAGGCAGAGTTTGACCTTGAAGAGATAAGTGATTTCTACTGGCCACACAGGACTAACCCCAGGAAACAGAAAAGCAGATTTGGTCTCACTTGGTCCTGAAAGCCCCAAAGGGCAGCTGCAGGTTTAGAGAGGTTATGAATTAGAAACAGGAGGCAAGAGGCTGGTGCCCAGCACTTGTCTGCAGACACCCTGGGCCACCAAAGCCAAGTGCACAACCTCCAGAGTGCCTGGTCATTGAGGAACCGAGTTACCTCCCCTAGCTTTATGGCCCCAGCCAGGCTGCAGGCCTCCGCCTGAGCCACAGCATCCCCGAGTGCAGCTGGCAGAGTCATCTAGAAGGGTGAAGAAGTCACAGCTGGAAGGTCTGCCTCGAAGGGGGCACTGCCCAGGGAGTCCAGGCCCTGGAGGTGGCTCTGTGTTGTCCTTTGGCTCCACATGCCTGAGTCTGTTGCTCTCCTGTGAGATTGCAGCAGATAGCAGCAGGCCTCAATCACAGGAGAGCCAGCGTGGGAAATGAGAGGAAGGGTGGTTTATGCCCATGAACTCCCCATCTCCTGGGCCAGTTTCTTGGCTCTGGCATCCATAGGAAGCTTCAGTGTGGTCTTTGAGAGCAAGGGTTTGAGTTCTGGCTCCACTACTGAGTTGCCTTGGACAAGAGACAATTAACGTCTGTGAGCCTGTTTCCTCTTCCATAAAAGGGAATAACAATCACTTCACACAGTTGTTTAAAGGATTAAAGGAGATAACACATAAGGCATTGGTTGTGGTGCTGGCATATAGTTATTACTGATGGTGTTGGTGATGTTGTTGTTAAAATGACACATCCGGCCTCTCCCCTTGAGGGCCCTGTTCCCCACTTTCCACATTAAAAACGCTTCTCTAAGTTTCTCAACAGGTCATTTCTGAAAGTGTCGTTTGGGGCCCAACTTGGTATTCCCTCCAGGTTTGCTGGGTGTTGTGAATGTGATTCATGACTGACTGTCCCGCTGAATGTCTTCCCCACTGCATCCCACCCTGGGACCCATCCTGGACTTGGACCCTCAGGAACCCAGCCCGGTGTCCTATGGCCAGGCCCTGGGAGGCCCAGAGGAACTTTGTCCAATCCCTGCCATCCACTGGTCCTGAGGAGAGGCACGTTGGCAGTCAGTACTCTGAGACACGAGCCGGGGGAGCAGAGGGGCCAGTCACCCCAGAATTCTCCTCTAAGGGCTCCCTGCATCATGGGATAAAGAGGCCCGGACACTTCTTTTTGTGTTCTGCTATCTTACTGACCACTAACGTCAGGCCCTTACGGAGTGCCAGGCCCCATGATGCATTTTATAACAATTACAGTGCTCACTCCTCACAGGCAGGAAGGGCACCCTGCCCTTACACTGTTCGACCCTGAGGCTCAGAGGGAATCAATAGCTCACCTGCGATGGCACAGTTAATGAAGGACAGAGTTGGGACCTCACTTGGATCCTCTGACCCAGGTCCATGGTCGTATCTACTGCACACTACACTCTCTTGATATTTGTATTGGGCAGCGGCAGGGGGAGGGGCAGAGAGATAAACAATTATAATTCATGTAGATTCCTGACAAGAAGCTGAGCTCAGGGGTGCTCTGGGAGGGAGAAGGAAAAGGCCCCAGGCCCCAGGACGTGCCTTCACTGAGCTCACTTGGCTATAGGGGACAGCAGCAGATGGCACAAGTGACAGGGGGACTGAGGAAGCCCCAGGATGAGGGCGGCAGAATGGAGCGAGCACATGAGGGCATAGGGAAACTCTCTGGCGAAGGCAGGGCCCTGGAGTATCAACCATTCAATCCAAACTTCTGTCTCATGCAGTATTACAAACTTATTTCCCAGATGCGTGCTTCTCGTCTGCCTCCTTCTAGAAGCCCTCCTAGGCTGCCTCCCAGCCCTTGCTAGCCTGCCTCCTTGGCACCTCTCACCATTGGAACCCCACTGTTCACACTCCTGTGTTGCCTTTGCAGGGCCCTAGACCATGCCTCCCTATTGACTGGTGTTGCCCAGAGCAGGTGTCCACCTACTGAATGGCTATAAGAACTTCAGGAGATGCAGCCGCCAGAGCCCAGCCAGGCTGGGGGTGCTGACCCTGGGAAAAGAGCTACTGCAGAGGAGCAAGTCAAGGTGCAGGAAGCTGCACTGGGACTGGGGTGGAGGAAAGCCATTTTGGCTGTCTGGGTCATGTGGCTGTATCTCACTCTGTGCTATCCCGTACATATTTTATTTCTCTTCTTAGTCTCACTTTATAGATAGGAAGCTGGGGCTTGGAGATGTCGTGTAACATGCCCAAGTGGGCACAGGTTTTAGGGACTCAGATCCTAGCCTGAGCACAGTGCCCACAGCACTGGCTTCTATGAGCCCAGCCTCCTGGAGGCACGGTTGCTGCAGTCACAGAGAGCCAGGATGCAGAGGCCAACAGGTGTACCCAGCAGCACTTGGAGAAGTGTCTGCACGGTCATGCTCAATAAATATTTCCTGAATACAAGAATTGAGGAGCTACCTTCCCTTCCCCCTCACTCCACAAAACATTTCTTGGCCCCTTCTCCCTCTCCCTGCTCCTTTGTCTCCTCTCTCTTGCTTCTTTCCTTCCTCTACACCACCTATTCCTCCCTTTCAGCACAAGCAGCTCTGGGCACGGCTTTTAAAAGGGAATCGACAAAAAAACACAAACCACCCAATTCAAAAATGGACAAAGGATTTGAATAGACACTTCCCCCAAAGAAGATAAACGCGTGGCCGGTGAGTACATGAAAAGATGCTAAGCATCACAAGTCATTAGGTAGATAGATGCAAATCAAAACCACAGTGAGATACCCCTACACATCCATCACGGAAAACAAACAAACAAACAAAAACAAAACATTAGGTTTGGCAAGGATGTGGAGAAATTGGAACCCGTGATCACTGGTGGTAGGAATGTCAATGGTGCCGCATCTGTGGAAACAGTATGGCGGATCCTGAGAACAGAAGACTTAGAATTCCCATGTGATCCAACAATTCCACATCTGGGTATTTACCAAAAGAAACAAAAGCAGGGATTCAAAAGGATACTTATACGCCAGTTCAGAGCAGCCTTTCTCACAAGAACCAAAACCAGGGAGCTACCCAACCGTCCGTCAACAGATGGATCAACAAACATACAAAGCACTACTAATCAGCGTTAAAACAGACGGCATCTTCTGCCACATGCTACAACATGGACAAACCTTGAAGACATTATACTAAAGTGAAATAAGTGAAATAAGTGAAAGGTACAAAATACAAGTATTGTGATTCCACTTATCTGAGGTACTTACAGTAGGCAAATTAATACAGACAGAAAATAGGATGGCGGTTGCCAGGGACAAGGGAGAGGGGAAATGGACAGTTAGTGTTTGATGGGAATAGAGCTTTATTTGGGGATGAAGAAATGCTCTGGAGATGGATAGTGGGGATGGTTGCACAACAATGTAAATGTACGCAATGTCACTGAACTATAAACTTTACAGGGGCACCAGGGTGGCTCAGCTCGTTAAGCCTCCGACTTCAGCTCAGGTCATGATGTCACAGTCGGTGGTTTCAAACCCCTCATCAGGCTCTGTGCTGACAGTTCAGAGCCTGGAGCCTGCTTCAGATTTGCCTGTCTGTCTGCCTCTCCCCTGCTTGTGTTCTATATCTCACTCAATAATAAATATATATTTTTAAAAATAAAATGTAAAAAAGGTTAAAATGGTACATTTCATGTCTCATGTGTATTTTACTACTACCTTTTTTTTAACAGGTAGATCTGTGTTTATGCCCCTACCTTATGCAGAGTGGTGACCAGAGGCTGGTGTCTAGGACTCTGAGGGACTGAGACCACTGCAGGAGGTGGTCTGCTGTCTGTTGGAAAACGATTCCCTACAGCTATCTTTTATCACAACCGCTCAGAAGCCCCAGTGACAGCTACTCCCAACCAGGCCCTCACCTCACCCTCTTCCTCTGGGTATCCACTATGCACCCAAGAGAGTACAGCTGTTGTGGATGATTTTTGTCTATAAATTTAGCATAAAATTAAACAATAGGTCTGCCACTGTCAGAAAAATATACTATATATTCATAGGTACTATACATTCATATATATATTCATATGTATATTCAGATATACATTCATATGTATATTCATATATATTCTCATATATATCCTTGTATATTTTCATATACTTGACTATATATTCATATATACTCTAATATATTCACATATATTCATATACATTCTCATATATATTCATATATGTTCATATATATTCTCATGTATATTCAAATATATATTAGAATATATGTTCATACACATTAATATATTCATATTTTCATATATATTCTCATATATTCATATATATTCATACATATTCTCATATATATTCATATATATTCTCATATATTTATATATATTCATATCTATTATTTCTATATATATTCTCATATATATACATATATATTCTTGTATACTCACATACATTTTCATATATATATTATTCATATATATATTCTGATATATTCTCATATATATTCTCATGTATATTCATATATTCCTATATATTCAAATATATTCTTATATATTCATATATATATATTCTCATTTTTATTCATAGATTTATTCCTATATATATTCCTATATATTATTCCTATATACATTCATATATATATTCTCATATATATTCATATGTATGAATATCTATTATTCCTATATATATTCATATATTTTCTCATATATTCATATATTATTCCTGTATATATTCATATATATTCTCATATAGTCATATATATATATTCATATGTACTCCTATGTATTCATATATATGAATATATAGTCATATATTTATTCTCATATATTGTCATATATATTCATGTTTATATTCATATGTATTCTCATATGTATTCATATATATATTACTCATATATACATTCATATATATTCATATATACATTCTCATATAAATTCATATATATTCATATTCTCATATAAATTCATATATATTCACATTCTCATATAAATTCATATATATATATGGATATATATTCACGTATATATATTCTCATATATATTCATATATATATTCTCATATATATTCATATATATTCATGTACCTATTCATATAATCATATATATTCATATATATATTGAGATATATATTCATATATATATTCTTATATATATACATATATATTCATATGTATATTCTCATATGTATTCATATATATTCATATATACTTTATATATGAATATTCATATATATTCTCATATATATTCACATGTATATTCTCATGTATATATTCATATACATTCATATACATATTAATATATATATTCTCATATATATTTTATATATTCAAATATATTCATATGTATATTCTCATATATCATATATATTCTTATATATTCATACATATTCTCATATATTCATATATGCGTTCTCATATATATTCATATATATTCATATTCACATATTTATTCAGCTAGTGTTGTTTGGTGATGGGCAGGGGTGCGTTCAGGAATGAATATTTGAATATATATTTATTTATATATTCAAATTCCCATATTCCTACAGCGAGGGTTCCTTGGTGCTGTGTGGGGTTGTGCTCAGTAGCGAATATTTATATATATTCATATCCACATATTCATGCAGCAAGGGTTGATTGGTGTTGGGCAGGAGTGCACTCAGAAGCGAGGATGGGGCCCGCTGGTCAGCCCCGTTGGCCTCGGAGAGGGAATGGGTCCTTGGGGTGTGGGGCGATGATGGCGTCCAGTGGCGGCAGCAGGGTGTGTGAGGCGGTGCCTGTTGTGCCTCTGTCACATGCCAGCAGTATCTGTCCGCAGCCAGGGTCAGCGTCGAGGTGTGGGCAGTGCCACACCTGTCCTCCCACCTCGCCCATCCTCGCCCTATCCAGGTACCTGGTGCATCCTGGCACGGAGGTTTAGAGATCCTTTGGGGTTGGGGGTTGCCCATCCGCCTGGGGTTGGGGTGTTTGGCCAGTGGGGAGTCGTGGAGCCTGGTTTCCCAATTCTCCCCCAAACTCTGCTGCCCACTCCTGGTCCCCAGGCAGTGGTCCTGCAGCACAGTGCCCACTCCAGGGTCCTCCCCGGATATATGAGTATGTATAGGAGTATGTATATGAATATGTATATGAAGATGCACATGAATGTATCTAGGAATATATATACATATGTATGTATATATGTATGTGTATATATCCATATATATATATATATATATATATATATATATATATGGATATATGAGCACAGTACCATTTTTGCTCTTACATATGCACAGGGAAGTATCTGAATGTACACGAAGCGTTAATACCACCTACCTTGGGGTGGTGGGATATGAGGCATTTTTTTTCGTCCTAAGTGTTTGGCACTGAGCATGTGTTACTTTTGTAATGATGACGTGAACAAATATTATTTTAAAAATACAAAGACCTATGATCTGTAGGACAGGGAGTGGCCGGCCCACAGGTGCCTATCCTCATCCCAAAGGTATCAGTCATCACCTACCTGAAATGACTTGTCAACCCTCAGGATTCAGCCTCATTTAGGGGGCAGGCCAGATTTTTACAGAAACGAAATTTTTGCATTCAATACATTCTTCTTTAAACGGATGTCAAATTAATAGGTGCCAAGAGGAATGTTCGAAAGAAGAAGAATTTGTAATGCTTTTTTTTTTTTGCTAGGAAAAGATGACCCACGTTTTTAAAACAGCTGTCATAGGCACGGAGTCCATCCCTGTCCCTTCTGTCCCCTCAATGCACCCCAATCCCTGGCCCCAATCCTCCAACACAGCAACCTCTTTGCACGGCTACCTAGCCCACGCATACACACACACACACGCACACACACATGCACACACATGCATGCAGGGTGTGCCTGCCAGCCAGCATGATCATGGAATCTTTATTAAAGAGGTCCAAATTACCAAGGTTTTACTACACTACTAAAAATAGTCATGCTTACTTAGCCTGCCTAATAAGCACACCATTTCTAATTTTTCTGCCTGAGTAAACTGAAACATCATTCCAGAAATACATTTTTACTGAAACAAGAAGACTTGTTTTTTCTTCTTCGATCATACATTTTCCCCCTCTCCCTCCTCTCCTCCTCTCTCCATCCCCTGTGTCCCCCTCAGCTCCCCTCCCCTACCCATTTTTAAACTTCAAAACATAAAGGGGAAAGTAACAGTAATTTGGACTTGGCTTTCACACAAAATGGACCAATTTTTTTTAAGTGTTGGTAATTTGTCCTGAAAATGGATATAGGGGAGTCGGGCTGGGAGGCTTTGAAGAATGGGATTTTATGAGAGGAAAATGAGGCCTGAGTGTGTGGGAATGTACCTCCCCTCCGTGCCTGGAACAGTGCAGGCACGTGTAATAACCACAGCTAATAGCACCATTATTGCTATTATCACATTATAGTATTATTATTCATCAGAATCAGACAAAGCATATTAACCCATTTAATTGAACCAAGGGCTTAACGTCCCAGTGACTTCACTGAAAGTGCTTGGCAAAGTCTCCCGGACGTTGCAGCCACAAAGCAGCCGGCCACTTTGCCGCTTGCCAGGCTGTGGCAGGGCCCGGCAGAGGTTTCCCCAAACTGTTCCCGCCTGTGGCCTATCTGGGAACTTTCCAAGACACACTGGGAAGGATGCTTATCCCCACCCTCAGTCCAGCCTTTTCATGCACACACCTGTCTGTCCCTGTGGATAAACCTGGCCTGACGAAAGAGGGTGACACAAAACACACATGCACACATACGCACGCGGTGTGGCCAAGGACCCCTCCTCTATCCCCCAAGCTGGCACTCCTTTTGACTCACCCAGTCTGGCACACGCAATTCATGCTGAACACCCGGCTTCTCCTGAACTTGGTGCCCACTGCTCCAAAGCTCCTGGACTCTCTCACAATACAGAGATCGGGTGGGGCTGCCGTGTCCACCTCTGACAGCCCCCAGGCTCAGAGAGACCGACCCAGCCCAACTAGGGAAGGATACAAGCAGAGCTGCGGCTGGTAAAGGCAGCTGGGGGAGGCCAGGACCCCTCTGGCTCCTCGCTCCTGGGGTGGGCTTCTCCCTGGGGCAGGCTTCTCCCTGGGGCTCAGCCTTCCCTTCGTGGAGCCTCGGTGTTCCCCTCTGTCAAATGGGCACTGGACCTGCCATCATGCCTCTTGAGAGGTTCAGTGTCAAGGTTTGAAGGGACCCTGGGTCCAGCATGTAAGACTTTCAGGTAGGCTACTGCTTCAGAGGCACAAAATTGTTCTTACCCTACAAGCTCTTTGTTGGTCAGCAGGCTCAGCCTCCCTCCCCTCCAGATTCCCCCACCGCACCACTGCCAGGTGGCCCTATGGGCAAGTATCTGGCTTTACTGGGGATGATAACACCCGCCGAGGCCTCAGCAGGGCTGCTGCAATGCACCCAGATCCCCCACTGGATCAGGAGCTACCACCTGAGATGGCATCACCTTTCCACCCTGAAGTCCATTTCCACTGGGCATGGGGCAGCAAGGTGCACGATGGCACCACCTCAAGCCCAGCCCAGCCGACCTCCTTGGGGTGAGGGCCCAAGACCAGAGTATCACAGAGGTTAAGACTATGGGCTCTGGAGTGAGACGGGACCTGGGTTCAACTTTCAGTGCCGCCACTTACTGCCACATTAACCTCTCCAAGACCCCGTTTCCTCATCTGCAAAATGCGGCTAGTTGTGAAAAGATATGTACAGTGTTTGCCACTGTGCCTATGACATAGGCTCCAGATCACTCCTGGGTCTCTGCTGCCCATTCCTCCTCTATCCACCAGGACTCTAAAACTGGCACATCTCAGGCTGTCCATCACTGGCATCCAGGTGTTAGGGCAAGATTCCCAGTCCATGGCCCTCCCCTGGGAGTATCTGTGGATGGAGGAATTAAGTCTGGGTTAAGGTCAGGCATAAAAGGTCAAGGGTGAGAGTATGAGGAAGGAGAAATCAAAGGTCACCAGAGCAATCTGGGAGGGCTTCCTGTGATAGGAAGCCTGGCCCTGAACCTTGAAGGACAAACAGGTTTAGAATGGGTGTGTAGGAGCGGAGGTGAGGATGAGTCCTGGCAAAGGGGGTCCTGAGAGATATGGGGAGAGAAAGGGGGAGAGAGACTAGGGGAGGCTTAAGTGCCAAGCGAGGGTAATAAGGCCTCTCTCAGGCAGCAGAAATCAAATCTGGACAGGTTACCGCCCCGCTTCCACACTGGCAAGCTGAGTACTCATGGTCCTTAGGATCTGGCCCCAATCTACTTACCCAATCCCCCAACACCCCACCCTGCCCTGCAAGCTGTGACCACACCAACCTCTCAGTACTTGCTAAACCCTCTGCTGATCTACCCTTGTTTCTTTTTTTTTTTTTTTAACGTTTTATTTTTGAGACAGGGAGAGACAGCGCATGAACAGAGTAGGGTCAGAGAGAGGGAGACACAGAATCTGAAGCAGGCTCCAGGCTCTGAGCTGTCAGCTCAGAGCCCAATGCAGGGCTCGAACTCACGGACCGCGAGATCATGACCTGAGCCGAAGTCGTCCGCTTAACTGACTGAGCCACCCAGGCGCCCCTACCTTTGTTTCTTTGTGCATGTCATTCCTCTGTTTGGAACGCCCTTCCACCCACCACAGGTGTGGGTGCACATATACACACAGTCCACTTAACATTTTTCATTCAAGGTGACGATTGTGTTATCTCCCCTGATTGTACATATATTCATTCTTAAAATTTTTAAAGTTCAAAAAACCATGAGGATAAAAATCAAGACCACCAAACCACTATTTTTCCCCTTTTTTAAAAATGTTTTTAATGTTTATTTATTTTTAAATTTACATCCAAGTTAGTTGGCATATGGTGCAGCAATGATTTCAGGAGTAGATTCCTTAATGGCCCTTACCCATTTAGCCCATCCTCCCTCCCACAATCCCTCCCATAACCCTCAGTTTGTTCTCCATAGTTAAGAGTCTCTTATGTTTTTGTCCTCCTCCCTGTTTTTATATTATTTTTGCTTCCCTTCCCTTATGTTCATCTGTTTTGTATCTTAAACTCCTCATGTGAGTGAAGTCATATGATATTTGTCTTTCTCTAATTTCACTTAGCATAATACCCTCCAGTTCCATCCACGTAGTTGCAAATGGCAAGATTTCATTCTTTTTGATTGTCGAGTAATACTCCATTGTATAGATATACCACATCTTCTTTATCCATTCATCCATCCATGGACATTTGGGCTCTATCCTTTGGCTATTGTCGATAGTGCTGCTATAAATATGGGGGTGCATGTGCCCCTTCCAAACACCACACCTGTACCCTTGGATCAATACCTAACAGTGCAATTGCTGGGTCATAGGGTAGCTCTATTTTTAATTTTTTAGGAAACTCCATACTGTTTTCCAGAGTGGCTGCACCAGTTTGCATTCCCACCAGCAGTGCAAAAGAGATCCTCTTTCTCTACATCCTTGCCAACATCCGTTGTTGCCTGAGTTGTTAATGTTAGCCATTCTGACAGGTGTGAGGTGGTATCTCATTGTGGTTTTGATTTGTATTTACCTGATGATGAGTGATGTTGAGCATTTTTTCATGTGTCGGTTGGCCATCTGTATGGGTTCTTTGGAGAATTGTCCATTCATGTCTTTTGCCCATTTCTTCACTCGATTATTTGTTTTTTGGGTTGAGTTTGAGAAGTTCTCTATAGATTTTGGAAAATAACCCTTTATCTGATATGTCATTTACCAGTATCTTCTCCCATTCTGTCGGCTGCCTTTTAGTTTTGCTGATTGTTTCCTTCGTTGTACAGAAGCTTTTTATTTTGATGAGGTCCCAATAGTTCATTTTTGCTTTGGTTTCCCTTGCTTCCGGACACATGTTGAGTAAGAAGTTGCTGCGGCCAAGGTCAAAGAGGTTTTTGCCTGCTTTCTCCTTGAGGAGTTTGATGGCTTCCTGTCTTACATTTATGTCTTTCATCCATTTTGAGTTTATTTTTGTGTCTGGTGTAAGAAAGTGGTCCAGGTTCATTCTTCTGCATGTCGCTGTCCAGTTTTCCCAGCACCACTTGCTGAAGAGACTGTCTTTATTCCATTGGATATTCTTTCCTGCTTTGTCAAAGATGAGTTGGCCATACGTTTGGGGGTCCATTTCTGGGTTCTCTATTCTGCTCCATTGATCTGAGTGTCTGTTCTTGTGCCAGTACCATACTGTCTTGAGGGTTACAGCTTTGTAGGACAGCTTGAAGTCTGGGATTGTGATGCCTCCTGCTTTGGTTTTCTTTTTCAAGATGGCTTTGGCTCTTCGGGGTCTTTTCTGGTTCCATACAAATTTTAGGATTGTTTGTTCTAGCTATGTGAAGAATGCTGGTGTTATTTTGATAGGGATTGCACCAAACCACTATTAATGACACCTTTTCAGACATCCCTCAGCCTGCACACATGTGTATGTAAACATGTGCACACCCTATTACATAAATGATATCCTGTCACATGTTGCTCAAGAAGCCACTTTTTTCAATCAGTATAATATCAAGAACATCTATTCTTACCAAAAAAAAAAAAAATCACTATTTTTAAGGGCCACATATATAGATTCATAATACTTTAACCATCATCCTTACCAAGTGGACATTTAGGTAACTTCCTATTTTCTTTTGTTGTGTTTCCATTAACAGGCCACAGTAAACATTCTTATCAATGCATCTCTGTGCATTTGTCAGGTGGCACCTTCGGGAAACTTCAAGAAGAACTGTTGAGGAGTCACCTGGGTGGCTCAGTCGGTTGAGTGTCTGACTCTTAATTTGAGCTCAGGTCATGATCTCACGATTCATGAGTTCGAGCCCCACCTCAGGCTCTGTGCTGACAGTGCAGAGCCTGCTTGGGAATCTCTCTGCCCCTCCCCAGATCGATCTCTCTCTCTCTCTCTCTCTCTCTCAAAAAATAAATAAACTAAAAAACAAATTTTTTTTTAAAAGAAGAACTGGAGAGCCACAGGAATGTGTACATAAAATCTAATCAGGACAGTTGTCTGGACTCTTGACAGTAGAGACTGCCAGCTTCAGGAAGTGTAAAATGAACATTTTTTAGATCAAAAATACGTAAACAGACAAACAAACAAATTCTACTACAAGTTGTCTTAGGAGAAGGCCACACCTATGGACACTGCCAGCAGAAGACAAGGCTGCCCAGTCTCCAAACTCTGGCCAATACTAGGTTTTGTCTATCATCTTCGCCACCTGGAAGGAAACAAATATCTCCATGCCACTTTGTGTGTGTGGCTTTATTTATTTCTCCTTTTAAAAAAAAAATACAGATGGTATCATATAAGTACAGTACTACACCTGGCTTTTTCCACCTGCCAATTTTCACTCCTTTTCCACTTGCTCATCCAAGGGTCAGGTAAAAAGCTACCTACTTGAGCCAAGACACTCACAAAGTGCCCCCTCTGGGTGCCCGCAGCTTCTACCCTTGCTGATGAATTATCAGTGGGTGCAGGGGCAGGCAGAGAGACAGAAAGTATGCACCTTAAGGTTACCACCCAAGAGGCCAACCCTCTAGGCACAGGGATGGCTGGCAATGCTCGACAGCACAGACAAGGCTGGCTCATCCTGCCTGCTGAGCTCACATCCCATCTGCTGGCCAAGCCTCCAAGTGCATCTGCCTCACTGAAACCCAGGGAAGGGTAACTTGTAAGCCAAACCCTCTTCTGCCTAGGCTGTAATTTCCTGATTAGGCGCCACAGTCAAAACCCATCTGCACACACGGATTGCTTCTTGCCATGTTCTCCATCTCTGGAGCTCCCAGAGCCACGCCAGGAGCCATTGGGCCAGCAGACTGCAGCCCCAGGCCTTGCTCGGAAGGCAATCATGGTTTGATTTTTAAAGTTCAAAAAATAGCTTTGTGAAGAAAAACTAACGTTGCTCTAGGGCTGTAGAACAGGGGGACACATGTGTAGCCTGAATTCAAATACTGACTGCACGCTTTAATGACAATCTTGGCCAAGGGACAGTCCCTCTGAGTGCCTGCTCACCCACCTATAAAATGGAGCTAAGAATTCCTTAGAGGATTGTGGCAAGCATTGTAGCACAGTGGTTAAAAAGCCAGGCTGCATGGTTGTGAATCCTGGTTCTTCCCCCTTAGTTGTACAGACACGGGTAAGGTTACATCACCTTTTTGAACCTTAGTCTTACCACCTGTTTCATGGGAACAATGAAAATACCACCTTTGGAGCCTGGGCCTGAACTCTGCCTGGATTCCTCCTCCTCTCGTCTAGCAGCAAGATGTGAAGAGGCTTCTTACCTCAGACTGCCATTCCAGGTCTCAAGGTCCTGCTGGGGAAAGGAGGGAGTCTAGTGGCACGTGTGCTGAACTGGGAGGCGGTGGGGTGCCTCTGCTATGAGGACAGCGTTGTCCCATCACCCAGCATTGTCCCATTACAAAGGCTGGGGTCAGCCCCCAGGTTCCCAAGAGTTTTAGAACAGACACTTCATCTTCCCCACTTCCTTTTGAGATTTCAGTTTCATTTTACAAAAAGCCAGCCACATATGATGACTCTGCCCCCTGGGGTGCTTCACCTAGGAGCCTCTAAGCCCATTTGGGGGTTCAGGTGGTGGTTTGTAAAGCCCTCTTAACATTTCCCAGTGTTAGCCTGAGAGGTCCCTATTACACAGGATGATCTTTAGGCCGCCTGAATATAATCCAGATTCCACGTGGTCACGTCTATTCATGGGGTTCCATTTTTAAAAGGCACAGTCAGCAACCAAAAATTATCTTTAAATGATACCAGCTATGACTTGCCTATCACAGAGAACATCAGACAGTATCTGGTTGTCACCCCACAAGGACCTGCCATCCCCCTTCCACCCCTTTGCAGGCCTAACACTCCAGCTGGGTCAGAACCTCTAAGAGTCTTTGATTCTTGGGGGCACCTGGGTGGCTCAGTTGGTTGATCGTCCAGCCCTTCTTTTTTTTCCTTTTTGAGAGAGAGTGAGCAAGCACAGGAGTGGGCAGAGGGGCAGAGAGAAAGAGAGAGAGAATCTTAAGCAGGATGCACTTTCAGTGCAGAGGCTAATGTGGGGTTCAATCCCATGACCCTGGGATCATGACCTGAGCCAAAATCAAGGGTTGGATGCTCCCAGTGCCTGGGTGGCTCTTTGGTTGAGCATCCAACTCTTGATTTTGGCTCAGGTCATGATCCCAGGGTCATGGGATTGAA